>NC_041227.1:73540566-73543238 GCF_002837175.3 Physeter macrocephalus | reverse complement strand
GGCCTCTCACTATCGCGGCCTCTCTTGTTGCGGAGCACAGGCTCCAGACGCGCAGGCTCAGTAGTTGTGGCTCACAGACCTAGTTGCTCCGCGGCATGTGGGATCCTCCCAGACCAGGGCTCGAACCCGTGTCCCCTGCATTAGCAGGCAGATTCTCAACCACTGCGCCACCAGGGAAGCCCTATTCCCATTTTTAAAGATGAGAAAACTAAGATTCAGAGAGGCAAAAAATACTTTCCCTAAGGATGTGCAGGAAATAAATGGAAATAAATCCTAGGCTTTTCTGACTCCAAAGCCTATAGCATTTCTATCACATCCCAATATCTCTATATTATATATATAAGAATATATATATTATTTATATATATATATACAAATAACTTATGATCTGAGGGGAGTCTAGCTGCTGTCTGTGATTTGCCAAAAGAGGACAGTGAGTACACAGTGAGTGATTAAAAAAATAATTGCTGAGGGGTGGGGGAGGGAATTGGAGGAAGGGAGCCAAAAGGTGTTAACTTCCAGTTATAACATAAATAAGTACCAGGGATGGAATGTACAACATGATAAATATAATGAACACTGCTGTATGTTATACATGAAAGATACTGAGACTAAATCCTAAGAGTTCTCATCACAAGGAAAAAACTTTTTTTGTTTCTTTCATTTTGTATCTATAAGAGATGACGGTTGTTCACAAAACTTACTGGGATAATCGCTTCATATGCGTAAGTCAAAGCATTCTGTTGTACACCTTAAACTGATACAGCGCTGTGTGTCAATTAAATCTCAATAAAACTGAAAGAAAAATATAATAATTCCTACTTGGAATTTTAAAATGCTTTTATGCTTTGGAAGTACCTGACAGTCTGAGAATATACAGATACTCCTTGCTCAGTCCGTCTTTCTATTTTGGGGGCAGAAAACATCACCTCTCAGACTGATAAAAAGCGCCACCAAAGCAGATATAGCTTTGTTCTTTTTTAAAATTTAATTTATTTTTTTATACTGCAGGTTCTTATTAGTCATCAATTTTATCCAAATCAGTGTATACATGTCAATCCCAATCGCTCAATTCATCACACCACCAGCCCCACCCCCCCGCAGCTTTCCCCCCTGGGTGTCCATATGTTTGTTCTCGACACCTGTGTCTCAACTTCTGCCCTGCAAACCTGTTCATCTGTACCATTTTTCTAGGTTCCACATACATGCGTTAATATACGATATTTGTTTTTCTCTTTCTGACTTACTTCACTCTGTATGACAGTCTCTAGATCCATCCACGTCTCAACAAATGACCCAATTTCGTTCCTTTTTATGGATGAGTAACATTCCATTGTATATATGTACGACATCTCCTTTATCCATTTGTCTGTCGATGGGCATTTAGGTTGCTTCCATGACCTGGCTATTGTAAATAGTGCTGCAATGAACACTGGGGTGCATGTGTCTTTTTGAATTATGGTTTTCTCTTTATATATTTTAGAGATTAATCCTCTGTCCGTTGGTTCGTTTGCAAATATTTTCTCCCATTCTGAGGGTTGTCTTTTCATCTTCTTTATGGTTTCCTTTGCTGTGCAAAAGCTTTGGAGTTTCATTAGGTCCCATTTGTTTATTTTTGTTTTTATTTCCATTACTCTAGGAGGTGGATCAAAAGAGATCTTCCTGTGATTTATGTCTAAGAGCGTTCTTCCTATGTTTTCCTCTAAGAGTTTTATGGTGTCTGGTCTTACATTTAGGTCTCTAATCCATTTTGAGTTTATTTTTGTGTATGGTGTTAGGGAGTGTTCTAATTTCATTCTTTTACATGTAGCTGCCCAGTTTTCCCAACACCACTTATTGAAGAGACTGTCTTTTCTCCATTGTATATCCTTGCCTCCTCTGTCATAGATTAGTTGACCACAGGTGCGTGGGTTTATCTCTGGGCTTTCTATCTTGTTCCATTGATCTATGTTTCTGTTTTTGTGCCAGTACCATATTGTCTTGATTACTGTAGCTTTGTAGTACAGTCTGAAGTCAGGGAGTCTGATTCCTCCAGCTCCATTTTTTTCCCCTCAAGACTGCTTTGGCTATTCGGGGTCTTCTGTGTCTCCATACAAATTTTTTTTTTTTCTCCATACAAATTTTAAGATTTTTTATTCTAGTTCCGTAAAATATGCCATTGGTAATTTGATAGAGATTGCACTGAATCTGTAGATTGATTAGGGTAGTATAGTCATTTTCACCATATTGATTCTTCCAATCCAAGAACATGGTATATCTCTCCATCTGTTGGTATCATCTTTAATTTCTTTCATCAGTGTCTTATAGTTTTCTGCATACAGGTCTTTTGTCTCCCTAGGTAGGTTTATTCCTAGGTATTTTATTCTTTTTGTTGCAATGGTAAATGGGAGTGTTTCCTTAATTTCTCTTTCAGATTTTTCATCATTAGTGTATAAGAATGCCAGAGATTTCTGTGCATTAATTTTGTATCCTGCAACTTTACCAAATTCATTGATTAGCTCTAGTAGTTTTCTGGTGGCATTTTTAGGATTCTCTATGTATAGTATTATGTCATCTGCAAACAGTGACAGTTATACTTCCTCTTTTCCAATTTGTATTCCTTTTATTTCTTTTTCTTCTCTGATTGCCGTGGCTAGGACTTCCAAAACTATGTTGAATAATAGTGGTGAGAG
>NC_041227.1:73539190-73539686 GCF_002837175.3 Physeter macrocephalus | reverse complement strand
GATGGGTGTTAGCTCTTCTCTAAATGTTTGATAGAATTTACCTGTGAAGCCATCTGGTCCTGGACTTTTGTTTGTTGGAAGATTTTTAAGCACAGTTTCAATTTCATTACTTGTGATTGGTCTGTTCATATTTTCTATTTCTTCCTGGTTCAGTCTTGGAAGGTTATAGCTTTCTAAGCATTTGTCCATTTCTTCTAGGTTGTCCATTTTATTGGCATAGAGTTGCTTGTAGTAGTAGTCTCTTAGGATGCTTTGTAGTCCTGCGGTATCTGTTGTAACTTCTCATTTTTCATTTCTAATTTTATTGATTTGAGTCCTCTCCCTCTTCTTGATGAGTCTGGCTAATGGTTTATCAATTTTGTTTATCTTCTCAAAGAACCAGCTTTTCGTTTTATTGATCTTTGCTATTGTTTTCTTTGTTTCTATTTCATTTATTTCTGCTCTGATCTTTATGATTTCTTTCCGTCTGCTAACTTTGGGTTTTGTTTGTTCTTCT
>NC_041227.1:73503354-73538091 GCF_002837175.3 Physeter macrocephalus | reverse complement strand
ATCCTGGAGAATGTTCCATGCACACTTGAGAAGAAATTGTAATCTGCTGTTTTTGGATGGAATGTCCTATAAATATCAATTAAATCTATCTGGTCTATTGTGTCATTTAAAGCTTCTGTTTCCTTATTTATTTTCATTTTGGATGATCTGTCCATTGGTAAGTGAGGTGTTAAAGTCCTCCACTATTACTGTGTTACTGTAGATTTCCTCTTTTATAGCTGTTAGCAGTTGCCTTATGTATTGAGGTGCTCCTATGTTGGGTGCATATATATTTATAATTGTTATCTCTTCTTCTTGGATTGACCCCTTGATCATTATGTAGTGTCCTTCCTCGTCTCTTGTAACATTCTTTATTTTAAAGTGTATTTTATCTGATGAGTATTGCTTCTCCAGCTTTCTTTTGATTTCCATTTGCATGGAATATCTTTTTCCATCCCTTCACTTTCCGTCTGTATGTGTCCCTAGGTCTGAAGTGGGTCTCTTGTAGACAGCATATATATGGATCTTGTTTTTGTATCCATTCATCAAGCCTGTGTCTTTTGGTTGGAGCATTTAATCCATTCATATTTAAGGTAATATCGATATGTATGTTCCTATGACCATTTTCTTAATTGTTTTGGGTTTCATTTGTAGGTCCTTTTCTTCTCTTGTGTTTCCCACTTAGAGAAGTTCCTTTAGCATTTGTTGTAGAGCTGTTCCTTCATCTGGTACATAGCCCTCTGCCTTTTCATCTTGTCTATCTTTCTGTGAATGTGGTTTTTGTTCCACAGGCTGCAGGACTGTAGTTCTTCTTGCTTCTGCTGTCTGCCCTCTGGTGGATGAGGCTATCTAAGAGGCTTGTGTAAGTTTCCTGATGGGAGGGACTGGTGGTGGGTAGAGCTGACTGTTGCTCTGGTGAGCAGAGCTCAGTAAAACTTTAATCTGCTTGACTGCTGATGAGTGGGGCTGGGTTCCTTCCCTGTTGGTTGTTTGGCCTGAGGTGACTCCACACTGGAGCCTACCTGGGCTCATTGGTGGGGCTAATGACAGACTCTGGGAGGCCTCACGCCAAGGAGTACTTCCCAGAACTTCTGCTGCCAGTGTCCTTGTCCCCACGGTGAGCCACAGCCACCCCCCACCTCTGCAGGAGACCCTCTAACACTAGCAGGTAGGTCTGGTTCAGTCTCCCCTGGGGTCACTGCTTCTTCCCCTGGGTCCTGTTGCACACACTACTTTGTGTGTGCCCTCCGAGAGTGGAGTCTCTGTTTCCCCCAGTCCTGTCGAAGTCCTGCAGTCAAATCCCACTAGCCTTCAAAGTCTGATTCTCTAGGAATTCCTCCTCCCGTTGTCGGACCCCCAGGTTGGGAACCTGATGTGGGGCTCGGAACCTTCACTCCAGTGGGTGGACTTCTGTGCTATGAGTGTTCTCCAGTCTGTGAGTCACCCACCCAGCAGTTATGGGATTTGATTTTACTGTGATTGCGCCCCTCCTACCGTCTCACTGTGGCTTCTCCTTTGTCTTTGGATGTGGGGTATCTTTTTCGCTGCACCACCAGGGAAGCCCCTAGCTTCGTTTTTTATAGGATTGTTTTTAGGCTCATAGCCCCCTCTGGAACTTTGTCTCCTGAGCTGCAGCTGCACACAGGGATGTGAGAAAGGAAAAAAGAGGCTGATGACGCCAGCAAAGAAGAAAGAAAACTGAAGTGATGATGTCAGCAAGGGACGGAGGCAGAGTCTGTCTGAATCACTGCGAGTTAACTGCTGTTGGAAAGAGACATGGCAGGGACTTCCCCGACGGTCCGGTGGTTAAGACCCTGCGCTTCCACTGCAGGGGGTGCGGGTTCGATCCCTGGTCGGGGAACTAAGATCCCGCATGCACAGAAAGAGACGCGGGCAGAGCCCACAGTGGAGTCAGCACCAGGTTGGCATTTCTGATTTGCCTGGCTTTAAAAGTCCTCACTCCCTCCTCCGAGAGCCCAGACTTGCAACACACTGGGCTTCCACGGCAGGTTCCAGTGACGTCCACCGGGGTGAATGAGCCTGCCGCTGGAGGCTCTGGCCGACTGCCCTCCGGGGATCTGGCCATGCCCCAGCTTCTTTCCATAGCATTTGTTGACGTCCATGGGAGTGGCAGCTGTGCCCTCAGGTGGACACACATGGCTGGACGGCAGCACACCTAGATCTCACTGAGCTGGGAATCAGTAACCGATGTTTGCTCTGTCTAGGGCCCTCACCCATGCTTACCCGGCCACTCTCCACGATCTCTCTCTGGAGCTCCTTTGAGGCCATGATCAGGATCTGAATAGCCTGCATTAGGCTGGTACAGGAGCCAAGGATCCTGCAATAAGCAAAAACAACAACAAAAAAGTCAGGGACACAAAACAGACCAAAAACAATGCGAAACACTTGTTTTCTTTTTCTCTCCTGAACACAGGCAAACTTGGGATGGGAAAAAAGGCAGGGAATATTCTGGAGGTGAAGCTCTGAAGGAAAGGTGGGTGAGAGAGGAGACTTGATTGTGGATCTTCTTCATAAGGAATAGGTTACGTAGTGACTCTTGGGGTTTCTTTCCCCTATAATGCAAAATTGATATCATGGTCATCATTAATACTGATATTGACAATTCCATAGACTCAGCCCTTCCCTGTGGTGGCTAATGTTCTATTCTAATCAGTATGATCCAGTGCAGGAAAGACGGATCCTGATCACCTAGGTGTCACCACGCCGCTCAGACTGACCTTTCATTCACCTCCAATTTAACTCCTGTGTCTCCAGCTCGGGATTTGCTGAGCATTTCCTATTAAAAAAGAAGCAGAGTTTCTCAGTACATCACAGGTCCTGAGAACCCACTGGTGTCCTGCTACACCTGGGGTCCAACATCCTGCGGTAGCTGAGAAACCTAGAAGTGCCCACCCATGTCCTCGTGAGAGTCAGGAAAAGAACCCAGACCTCCGATCTATTCACTGGGAGGCAGCTGGAGCTACAGTCTGTGTCCTGACATTTTGGCACCTGGGCTGATGTGCACAGAACTCTGAGAGCTACGGCACCATGCCAAGAGGGGCAGCTGCTACCAGGTCCTCGAGGCAGAGAGCACACCAAGGCAGATGGCCTGAGTCTTCCATCAAAGGGGTAATAGGTGACCTTTCCAATGGTGCCCGCTCAGCTTTTCCGAGACAACAGTTACCGTTGGTTTACTGAGTGCCTGGCACCGAGATCCATGTGCATTACCTCACTGAGCTCTTTACAACACCCCTCTGAGGAAGGTACTGTTATCATCACCATCATATAGAAACGGAATCCGAATCTTAGCGGGGTTAACGTAACTTAGCGGTCAGTCTGGAACGTGAATGTAGGATGGCCTGACACCAAAGTATGTGATCCTTGAGGAAACTGCTCATCTTCCCTTGGAGAACTTTCTATTTTCTGTACCTCAGAGATCCCAGGGGATATGGGTTTTGGTTTGTTTTATAGGGGGCTCTGCAGAGAACGGCTAAGATATATCCAGCGGGCAACGTTGCCGAAAGGTAGTTGCATAGCATCACTTTAGGTGATCCTGCAGAGACTTCCATACCTCTATTCTGGCCGTAGCAGTTTCAATGGCAGCGGAAGTGGCAGCCATCTCTTTGTCCACCAGGTCCCCCAGTTCCTCCTGTTTGATGTCCAGGCCTCTGGGCAGGAGCTCCTGTGAACAGCATCATGAAGGCGGAAATGACGCTTTGACCTCCTCTCTACCCTCCCGTGGTGGACAGGTAACCCCCACATGACGGCAGAAGGTAGGAGGGTCCCACCACGTAACACACTTCTGCACGCCGTGGTGGGACTTGTCTGGAACTCTCTACCACATGAGCTCTGCAACTCCACGCTCCTCCCGCCTCTATTCTCACTCAGAACCCACCTCTTTCCAGAAGGCCATCCCTGTCGAACCCCACAAGGCCATTCAGTTACAGCCACTCAGACCCTGACCCCACCATTGTGCAGCACTGACTGTATTTGCTGCTTGGGAGGTACTTTAAAACACCTTCAGGGCTTCCCTGGTGGCGCAGTGGTTAAGAATCCACCTGCCAATGCAGGGAACACGGGTTCGAGCCCTGGTCCGGAAAGATCCCACATGCCGTGGAGCAACTAAGCCCATGTACCACAACTACTGAGCCTGCGCTCTAGAGCCCGCGAGCCCAACTACTGAGTCCACGTGCTACAACTACTGAAGCCCATGCGCCTAGAGCCCATGCTCCGCAACTAGAGAAGCCACCGCAACGAAGAGTAGCCCCTGCTCGCTGCAACTAGAGAAAGCCCGCGTGCAGCAACTAAGACCCAACGCAGCCAAAAATAAAAATAAATAAATAAATAAATAAATTCAGATGAGGGAATTCCCTGGCGGCCCAGTGGTTAGAACTCTGCCCTTTCATTGCCATGGGTTGGATCCCTGGTCAGCGAACTAAGATCCTGCAAGCCACTCGGCGGAGTTTGAATGAGAGATGAGGAGGATATGACCTCTGGCCCTGGTCTCTTCCTTCTCTGAATTTATCATTCTCACTATTTTAGGTGGTAATAGTCCTACTATTCTAGGAATTAAAAGCTGCCTTGCACTGTACTCCTTAAATAGATCTGTATCACACAGTATAGAAATGGTTGATTTCCAGGACTCCCCTGATGGTCCAGTGGTTAAGAATCCGCCTTTCAATGCAGGGGACCCAGGTTCAATCCCTGGTCAGGGAACTAAGATCCCACGTGCCACGGGGCAACTAAGCCCACGTGCCACAACTACTGAGCCCGCGCACTACAACTAGAGAGCCCGTGTGCCACAAACTACAGAGCCCACGTGCTCTGGAGCCCATGTGCCACAACTAGAGAGAAGCCCGCGTGCTGCAACGAAGAGCCCATGTGCCGCAATGAAAGATCCTGCACGCCACAACGAAGACCCCGCAACGAAGACTCAACACAGCCAAAAATAAAATAAAAATTAAAAAAAAAAAAAAAAGGTTGATTTCCTTATTTTTCTTCCCCAGGGAGACCATGCCTTCCCCAGGGGACCTATCTGTCCCTGTAGAACTACACCTGGCACAATTCCCTGTACATAGGTCATACTCACTACATCTTTACTGAGTGAATAAATATATTATCTTCATTTTAGGTGTTACCTGCCCAGCCAGATAAAAACCCTTGAAAACAGGAAAACTGTGCTCATCCTTCTTTGACACTGCTTAGCACAGTGATGATCACACAGAAGGCTCTCAATTAATATCCAGTGAATTAAATATAACTGGAAAGTCATTCAGAAGGTCAGGTCTTACAGTTCTAACTCTACTTTCCAGAATCAAGTTTAAAGTACAGAAAGAACTGGCTTAGCACATCACTGATCCCTGAAGAAATCCCCGGCACTCATACCAAAAAACGACTTTCCCCAGGGATAACACTGATGATACCTCGCCAATGGCCGTGATCCTGGTGAGGCAGCCCCTCATGGCTGTGCTGTCGGCATTCTCGACGATTCCTTCTTCCTCCAGGAAAGACAGATAGGTGAGGGTCTCCCTGCCATACTGCTTACAGGCCTCAGTCAGAGCTGCAGAGGGAAGGTGACAGAGACTTTTAAAGGCCCCCCGCTCCCCGTGCTGTGGTGGTGGCCCCTCACCCTGGTACTTACAGTCGGCAGGCTCTGGCGGGGCTCTAAGGCAGGTGCTGCTGCCATGAACAATGGTGTCACTGGTCAAGTGGGCCAGGAGGGTTACCGAGTGGAGAAGCCCACTGATATCTGCCAGGAGTTTAAAGGAAACTTTCTCAGTCCTGCTGGAGGGGGAGGGCGGTCACTTTCATACCTCCTTCCTCCCCGCTTTGCAAGTTAGACACACACACTCCTTTCTGGGTGCCTAGGAAATGGTCGCCATTGCCACGTTCCAGCGTTTCGGACCCCTGCCCGGCTGTCGCTAGTGACGGACCCTATCCTTCACCTCTCTTACCTTCTGGGCAGGCCAGATACTGGCTCCAGCATTTTTCCAGTTGCTCGATGCAGCTGGAAACGGACCTGACCTTGGAGAGTAGGTGATCTGTGAGAGGGAAGACGGGGCAAAGTCAGAGTCAGAGTTGTCTCAGCTCACTTCATCCTTGTTAGTTAAGCTGCCTGACGGATGACCTTCCCGGTGGGGGGGCCCCAGCCCTGCAGGAGCTTCCCTAAGAAGGGGGAGGGAGGAGAGATCGATGGCTATGCTGGTACGTGATTCTCTTACTGTAGCTTCAAAGGCTGTACTTCTGAGCCTACCTGGTCCTTCAGCCAAGAACCACGGCAATGGCATCACGGTCTAGCTTCTGTCCCTCAATTCCCATCACTGCCGCTGAATCAAATCCAGGCCTTCCTGTTAAGTCTTTCAAGGCCCTTGGACTCTTATTACTCTTGGGCTCAGACCCTGGCTCCATGAGGGCTAATCTACACTCACGTTCTGCCCACAACACCGTCATTCCCACTGCTGTGCCTCTGTGCACTGGTCCATGGAGACTGAATCGCATGCACAGGAGTTAAAGTACGGGCTCTTGCGTCTCGTGGCATACGTGTTGTAGCTCCTGGCTCTATCACTACTGGCTGTGTTCTCAGGCCACATGCGCCTGTTTCCTCATCCGACAAAGGAGGAATAATAGTACCACCTCCCCGCATCACAGTGAGGACTGCTGGGCCAAGGCACATAAAGCGCTTAGAATCGTGCCCGGCATATTGCAAGCACTCGGTCAATGTCAGCTGCTTTTATGGTTATTATTCCCCACTCTTCTTCCTCTCCATGGCTTTATGTCTCTCCTCTTCCTTCAAAACCCAGCTCATACCATATCTTGTGGAATCCGCCCACAGTTGCCCCACGTCCTGGTGTTCTCGCAGTAAATGAGGTACCCAGTGCGCTACTTCATTTGCAACTGTTGGATTTCCTTACAGACGGGTTCCCCACTGAACAAGATAGCACAGTCCTTCCTGGAACATTTCACCGAATCGAGACCTTTCTAGCTGATAATAAAAATCACCCATCAGCTGTTTCCTCCCGTCTGCCTTGTTCTGAACGGGACCTCTCAAGACTACCAAGTCTCCTCTGCTCGAAAATGAGCTGTAATGAGATCTGTTCACGGCTACGTCTACGACTTCACAAATGCCCCGGGCCTGGATGCTCTCCCATCTACTGTGCACCAAGGCCCTCCTCTCATCAGGGGGCTCCTCTGACCTCATCACACGCCCTGAGGGCTCTGGGGCACGCAGAGTGGGCCCTTGATCATGCCGGTGACCCTGTGGGGATTTTATCGTTTCTGCCTCTCCATGCTTAAGGATGATGACTCCCTGTCTAGATCTGAAGCTCATGGCAGCCACCTCTGGATTCAGACCACACTGTTCTCCTTAGAGACACAGAGGCCTGTCTGTTCCTCCTCCTCCCGGCATTCAGAACTGTTATCAGGCCTCAGCTCCCAGGATGCATTTCATCAGCGTGATCCACGACCAAAGCAGTAGTTATCACACCCAGGGGGTGAGGGGTGAGAGCTTGGGGGGTTTAGAAGATACTACTGCACAGGCCCTGTGCTGCCAAGCTGCCGACTGAATAGAACTTAGGCGGGGGGGCCCTGGGCATCCCCACGTGATCCTGACATGCAGCTGGGCTGGGAACCCGAGATCAGGGTCTCACGGGATTCAAGGCCGACGCCGAAGAGCACTGGGCTGTAAGGATCCGGCACCTGCAAGCCGGGCAAGGGGAAGGGCACCTGCAGATCCGGCGCAGCTGAAGAGAGCGGGCTCCTCAAACCGCCTCAGGGCCTCCCGCACCACCTGCTCGGCAGCCCTCCTCGACTCCGCCAGAAGCATTTTTCGTTGGTCCTTCGCGAGCTGGCCTACAGATTCCTAGAGACGGTCCAGGGAAGTGAGAGTCGGCCATAGGCCCCCTAATGAGCCTCCGTGCAGCATCCACCTGTGACACAGCTGGGATTCCTGGCACCTTAGCTCGAGCTGCTGCTAATGAGGCCGAAGCCAGTTAGCTTGACACAGAGAAAAAGCCTTTAACTTTGTCCACAGGTGTGTGCCACCGAGCACAGGAGGCTATGGGGATGGACCACGGCAGCCCGTCCTCCACCCTTGGGGAGAGAGTGCCAGGTGCATCCCTTCTCACCTGCTCTGTGTGCAGCACAGGGCACGCTGGCATTAGGAGCTATGCCCGCAGAATATTCGCCTTCGCGATCCGGCCAAAGGCCCCAAACCCCTTTCACAGCCCCGCTGCCTCCACGCGTACACTGCCGAGGCCCATGGGTATGAAATTGGACTTGGTCAGCCCCAGTGGGTGTCCGTTACTTGCCTGTGTGCTGGACAGTTTGATCTGGGTGTATTCCAACTGTTCCCGAAGAGTGGACAGTTCCTCCTCTCGACAAGCCACGGCATCCACCAGGCTGCCCCGCTCCTTCTCCAGCTCGGCGATCTGGGCGGTCCATTTTGCTTCTGACTGCAGGGCGACCAAGTGGGAAGAGTGAGTTGCTGGGAGAATTAAACTGTTCCCTTTCCAGAGGTCCAAACGCACCACCAGGCCACAAGGAATCTGCCCCTTCCCAAGGACACGCTGATCCCAGATGGGACCAAGGTGGACCATGTGCTCATGGTGATGGATGCCGGGTGCCAGCAACACCAAAGCCAGAGATGGAAAAGAATGAATTGGGAAGGGTAAGACAGGTGATGCTTACCTGGGCAGAACTTTCCAGGCTGCCTTGGACAATCTGGAGTTCCTGTTTGCTGGTGGCAAGTTCTTGCTTCAAACTCTCTAGTACTTCCGTCTGTTCTTGGGTCTGAAAGAGAAGAAAAACAGGAGCGCTCCGACCTGGGTGGTGGTTTCACGGGATAAACACCTGGAAAAATTCCCAAGCTATACTTGTGAGATTTGTATACTGTTTTATATAGAAGCAAGTTTTACCCTGACAAAAAGCAGGGGGAAGGTGAGAGCTCAGGATGTACCAAAATTTCTTTTTTCCAGCTTCAGGAAATGTCAAGGGCGGGGTGGGGGGGCAGTTTTAGGGACATTTCCCAAATGTCATGCTTGAGCCCGTAATACTAACTAAAGCAGAATGAGACCTTTAATTCAGGCATCCCAACACCCGGTAGGTTTATTGCTGACTCACCCCATCTCACCGTCTTGAAACAATTTCCCTTCTTTGATTTCTAAGTGGTGTTTTTCAAAGAGCGGGTTGTGACCCATGAGTAAGAATTCACAGCTAACATTTTTAAAAGAATACGGTAAACAGAGCTCCCCCCCAAAAAAATCCACATGCATTCACATAAGGATAAGTATTGCTCTGTGAAACTTTGATTTCCATTAGATGTATTTTTCATTTTGGGTCACAGGAAAGCGTGAAAGCCACTACTCTAAGTGTAAGGCGTTCCATTTTATCCACCCGACATCTCTTTACTCCAATCGGACCTGCCGCCAACCCCATCCCAACTCTGGTGAGTTCCAGTGTCTTCCTGTCGATGATTGTCCAGCAGCTAGTTGCGATTCTGGTGTTCTCGCAAGAGGGAGTGAGAGCACGGCCTTCTACTCCTCCATACATTTATGATGAGCCAGAAACATTTTACTCATCAAAATATTAAACAATTCTGAAACCTGAGAAGTCCAAACTCCGGGTGCTGGCAGATTACTTTTGATGAGACCCTGCTTCCTAGAAGGTTGGCAGTCATTTCACTGTAACATCACGTGGTAAATGGTATAGCTTCGTTTTTTTGTTGTTGTTTTTTTTTTTTTTTTTTTTTTTTGTGGTACGCGGGCCTCCCTCTGCTGTGGCCTCTCCCGTTGCGGAGGACAGTCTCCGGACGCGCAGGCTCGGCGGCCGTGGCTCATGGGCCCAGCCGCTCCGCGGCATGTGGGATCCTCCCAGACCGGGGCGCGAACCCGGTTCCCCTGCATCGGCAGGCGGACACGCAACCGCTGCACCACCAGGGAAGCCCCTAGCTTCGTTTTTTATAGGATTGTTTTTAGGCTCATAGCCCCCTCTGGAACTTTGTCTCCTGAGCTGCAGCTGCACACAGGGATGTGAGAAAGGAAAAAAGAGGCTGATGACGCCAGCAAAGAAGAAAGAAAACTGAAGTGATGATGTCAGCAAGGGACGGAGGCAGAGTCTGTCTGAATCACTGCGAGTTAACTGCTGTTGGAAAGAGACATGGCAGGGACTTCCCCGACGGTCCGGTGGTTAAGACCCTGCGCTTCCACTGCAGGGGGTGCGGGTTCGATCCCTGGTCGGGGAACTAAGATCCCGCATGCACAGAAAGAGACGCGGGCAGAGCCCACAGTGGAGTCAGCACCAGGTTGGCATTTCTGATTTGCCTGGCTTTAAAAGTCCTCACTCCCTCCTCCGAGAGCCCAGACTTGCAACACACTGGGCTTCCACGGCAGGTTCCAGTGACGTCCACCGGGGTGAATGAGCCTGCCGCTGGAGGCTCTGGCCGACTGCCCTCCGGGGATCTGGCCATGCCCCAGCTTCTTTCCATAGCATTTGTTGACGTCCATGGGAGTGGCAGCTGTGCCCTCAGGTGGACACACATGGCTGGACGGCAGCACACCTAGATCTCACTGAGCTGGGAATCAGTAACCGATGTTTGCTCTGTCTAGGGCCCTCACCCATGCTTACCCGGCCACTCTCCACGATCTCTCTCTGGAGCTCCTTTGAGGCCATGATCAGGATCTGAATAGCCTGCATTAGGCTGGTACAGGAGCCAAGGATCCTGCAATAAGCAAAAACAACAACAAAAAAGTCAGGGACACAAAACAGACCAAAAACAATGCGAAACACTTGTTTTCTTTTTCTCTCCTGAACACAGGCAAACTTGGGATGGGAAAAAAGGCAGGGAATATTCTGGAGGTGAAGCTCTGAAGGAAAGGTGGGTGAGAGAGGAGACTTGATTGTGGATCTTCTTCATAAGGAATAGGTTACGTAGTGACTCTTGGGGTTTCTTTCCCCTATAATGCAAAATTGATATCATGGTCATCATTAATACTGATATTGACAATTCCATAGACTCAGCCCTTCCCTGTGGTGGCTAATGTTCTATTCTAATCAGTATGATCCAGTGCAGGAAAGACGGATCCTGATCACCTAGGTGTCACCACGCCGCTCAGACTGACCTTTCATTCACCTCCAATTTAACTCCTGTGTCTCCAGCTCGGGATTTGCTGAGCATTTCCTATTAAAAAAGAAGCAGAGTTTCTCAGTACATCACAGGTCCTGAGAACCCACTGGTGTCCTGCTACACCTGGGGTCCAACATCCTGCGGTAGCTGAGAAACCTAGAAGTGCCCACCCATGTCCTCGTGAGAGTCAGGAAAAGAACCCAGACCTCCGATCTATTCACTGGGAGGCAGCTGGAGCTACAGTCTGTGTCCTGACATTTTGGCACCTGGGCTGATGTGCACAGAACTCTGAGAGCTACGGCACCATGCCAAGAGGGGCAGCTGCTACCAGGTCCTCGAGGCAGAGAGCACACCAAGGCAGATGGCCTGAGTCTTCCATCAAAGGGGTAATAGGTGACCTTTCCAATGGTGCCCGCTCAGCTTTTCCGAGACAACAGTTACCGTTGGTTTACTGAGTGCCTGGCACCGAGATCCATGTGCATTACCTCACTGAGCTCTTTACAACACCCCTCTGAGGAAGGTACTGTTATCATCACCATCATATAGAAACGGAATCCGAATCTTAGCGGGGTTAACGTAACTTAGCGGTCAGTCTGGAACGTGAATGTAGGATGGCCTGACACCAAAGTATGTGATCCTTGAGGAAACTGCTCATCTTCCCTTGGAGAACTTTCTATTTTCTGTACCTCAGAGATCCCAGGGGATATGGGTTTTGGTTTGTTTTATAGGGGGCTCTGCAGAGAACGGCTAAGATATATCCAGCGGGCAACGTTGCCGAAAGGTAGTTGCATAGCATCACTTTAGGTGATCCTGCAGAGACTTCCATACCTCTATTCTGGCCGTAGCAGTTTCAATGGCAGCGGAAGTGGCAGCCATCTCTTTGTCCACCAGGTCCCCCAGTTCCTCCTGTTTGATGTCCAGGCCTCTGGGCAGGAGCTCCTGTGAACAGCATCATGAAGGCGGAAATGACGCTTTGACCTCCTCTCTACCCTCCCGTGGTGGACAGGTAACCCCCACATGACGGCAGAAGGTAGGAGGGTCCCACCACGTAACACACTTCTGCACGCCGTGGTGGGACTTGTCTGGAACTCTCTACCACATGAGCTCTGCAACTCCACGCTCCTCCCGCCTCTATTCTCACTCAGAACCCACCTCTTTCCAGAAGGCCATCCCTGTCGAACCCCACAAGGCCATTCAGTTACAGCCACTCAGACCCTGACCCCACCATTGTGCAGCACTGACTGTATTTGCTGCTTGGGAGGTACTTTAAAACACCTTCAGGGCTTCCCTGGTGGCGCAGTGGTTAAGAATCCACCTGCCAATGCAGGGAACACGGGTTCGAGCCCTGGTCCGGAAAGATCCCACATGCCGTGGAGCAACTAAGCCCATGTACCACAACTACTGAGCCTGCGCTCTAGAGCCCGCGAGCCCAACTACTGAGTCCACGTGCTACAACTACTGAAGCCCATGCGCCTAGAGCCCATGCTCCGCAACTAGAGAAGCCACCGCAACGAAGAGTAGCCCCTGCTCGCTGCAACTAGAGAATGCCAATGCAGGGGACACGGGTTCGAGCCCTGGTCCGGAAAGATCCCACATGCCGTGGAGCAACTAAGCCCATGTACCACAACTACTGAGCCTGCGCTCTAGAGCCCGCGAGCCCAACTACTGAGTCCACGTGCTACAACTACTGAAGCCCATGCGCCTAGAGCCCATGCTCCGCAACTAGAGAAGCCACCGCAACGAAGAGTAGCCCCTGCTCGCTGCAACTAGAGAAAGCCCGCGTGCAGCAACTAAGACCCAACGCAGCCAAAAATAAAAATAAATAAATAAATAAATAAATTCAGATGAGGGAATTCCCTGGCGGCCCAGTGGTTAGAACTCTGCCCTTTCATTGCCATGGGTTGGATCCCTGGTCAGCGAACTAAGATCCTGCAAGCCACTCGGCGGAGTTTGAATGAGAGATGAGGAGGATATGACCTCTGGCCCTGGTCTCTTCCTTCTCTGAATTTATCATTCTCACTATTTTAGGTGGTAATAGTCCTACTATTCTAGGAATTAAAAGCTGCCTTGCACTGTACTCCTTAAATAGATCTGTATCACACAGTATAGAAATGGTTGATTTCCAGGACTCCCCTGATGGTCCAGTGGTTAAGAATCCGCCTTTCAATGCAGGGGACCCAGGTTCAATCCCTGGTCAGGGAACTAAGATCCCACGTGCCACGGGGCAACTAAGCCCACGTGCCACAACTACTGAGCCCGCGCACTACAACTAGAGAGCCCGTGTGCCACAAACTACAGAGCCCACGTGCTCTGGAGCCCATGTGCCACAACTAGAGAGAAGCCCGCGTGCTGCAACGAAGAGCCCGCATGCCACAATGAAGAGCCCCTGCGCCACAACAAAAGATCCCACATGCCGCAGCGAAGATCCTGTGTGCTGCAACTAAGACCCGACGCAGCCAAAAATTAAATAAATAAATAAATTTTTTTTTAAAAAAAGAAAAAGTGTGAGAGAAGCCCGCGTGCTGCAACGAAGAGCCCATGTGCCGCAATGAAAGATCCTGCACGCCACAACGAAGACCCCGCAACGAAGACTCAACACAGCCAAAAATAAAATAAAAATTAAAAAAAAAAAAAAAAGGTTGATTTCCTTATTTTTCTTCCCCAGGGAGACCATGCCTTCCCCAGGGGACCTATCTGTCCCTGTAGAACTACACCTGGCACAATTCCCTGTACATAGGTCATACTCACTACATCTTTACTGAGTGAATAAATATATTATCTTCATTTTAGGTGTTACCTGCCCAGCCAGATAAAAACCCTTGAAAACAGGAAAACTGTGCTCATCCTTCTTTGACACTGCTTAGCACAGTGATGATCACACAGAAGGCTCTCAATTAATATCCAGTGAATTAAATATAACTGGAAAGTCATTCAGAAGGTCAGGTCTTACAGTTCTAACTCTACTTTCCAGAATCAAGTTTAAAGTACAGAAAGAACTGGCTTAGCACATCACTGATCCCTGAAGAAATCCCCGGCACTCATACCAAAAAACGACTTTCCCCAGGGATAACACTGATGATACCTCGCCAATGGCCGTGATCCTGGTGAGGCAGCCCCTCATGGCTGTGCTGTCGGCATTCTCGACGATTCCTTCTTCCTCCAGGAAAGACAGATAGGTGAGGGTCTCCCTGCCATACTGCTTACAGGCCTCAGTCAGAGCTGCAGAGGGAAGGTGACAGAGACTTTTAAAGGCCCCCCGCTCCCCGTGCTGTGGTGGTGGCCCCTCACCCTGGTACTTACAGTCGGCAGGCTCTGGCGGGGCTCTAAGGCAGGTGCTGCTGCCATGAACAATGGTGTCACTGGTCAAGTGGGCCAGGAGGGTTACCGAGTGGAGAAGCCCACTGATATCTGCCAGGAGTTTAAAGGAAACTTTCTCAGTCCTGCTGGAGGGGGAGGGCGGTCACTTTCATACCTCCTTCCTCCCCGCTTTGCAAGTTAGACACACACACTCCTTTCTGGGTGCCTAGGAAATGGTCGCCATTGCCACGTTCCAGCGTTTCGGACCCCTGCCCGGCTGTCGCTAGTGACGGACCCTATCCTTCACCTCTCTTACCTTCTGGGCAGGCCAGATACTGGCTCCAGCATTTTTCCAGTTGCTCGATGCAGCTGGAAACGGACCTGACCTTGCAGAGTAGGTGATCTGTGAGAGGGAAGACGGGGCAAAGTCAGAGTCAGAGTTGTCTCAGCTCACTTCATCCTTGTTAGTTAAGCTGCCTGACGGATGACCTTCCCGGTGGGGGGGCCCCAGCCCTGCAGGAGCTTCCCTAAGAAGGGGGAGGGAGGAGAGATCGATGGCTATGCTGGTACGTGATTCTCTTACTGTAGCTTCAAAGGCTGTACTTCTGAGCCTACCTGGTCCTTCAGCCAAGAACCACGGCAATGGCATCACGGTCTAGCTTCTGTCCCTCAATTCCCATCACTGCCGCTGAATCAAATCCAGGCCTTCCTGTTAAGTCTTTCAAGGCCCTTGGACTCTTATTACTCTTGGGCTCAGACCCTGGCTCCATGAGGGCTAATCTACACTCACGTTCTGCCCACAACACCGTCATTCCCACTGCTGTGCCTCTGTGCACTGGTCCATGGAGACTGAATCGCATGCACAGGAGTTAAAGTACGGGCTCTTGCGTCTCGTGGCATACGTGTTGTAGCTCCTGGCTCTATCACTACTGGCTGTGTTCTCAGGCCACATGCGCCTGTTTCCTCATCCGACAAAGGAGGAATAATAGTACCACCTCCCCGCATCACAGTGAGGACTGCTGGGCCAAGGCACATAAAGCGCTTAGAATCGTGCCCGGCATATTGCAAGCACTCGGTCAATGTCAGCTGCTTTTATGGTTATTATTCCCCACTCTTCTTCCTCTCCATGGCTTTATGTCTCTCCTCTTCCTTCAAAACCCAGCTCATACCATATCTTGTGGAATCCGCCCACAGTTGCCCCACGTCCTGGTGTTCTCGCAGTAAATGAGGTACCCAGTGCGCTACTTCATTTGCAACTGTTGGATTTCCTTACAGACGGGTTCCCCACTGAACAAGATAGCACAGTCCTTCCTGGAACATTTCACCGAATCGAGACCTTTCTAGCTGATAATAAAAATCACCCATCAGCTGTTTCCTCCCGTCTGCCTTGTTCTGAACGGGACCTCTCAAGACTACCAAGTCTCCTCTGCTCGAAAATGAGCTGTAATGAGATCTGTTCACGGCTACGTCTACGACTTCACAAATGCCCCGGGCCTGGATGCTCTCCCATCTACTGTGCACCAAGGCCCTCCTCTCATCAGGGGGCTCCTCTGACCTCATCACACGCCCTGAGGGCTCTGGGGCACGCAGAGTGGGCCCTTGATCATGCCGGTGACCCTGTGGGGATTTTATCGTTTCTGCCTCTCCATGCTTAAGGATGATGACTCCCTGTCTAGATCTGAAGCTCATGGCAGCCACCTCTGGATTCAGACCACACTGTTCTCCTTAGAGACACAGAGGCCTGTCTGTTCCTCCTCCTCCCGGCATTCAGAACTGTTATCAGGCCTCAGCTCCCAGGATGCATTTCATCAGCGTGATCCACGACCAAAGCAGTAGTTATCACACCCAGGGGGTGAGGGGTGAGAGCTTGGGGGGTTTAGAAGATACTACTGCACAGGCCCTGTGCTGCCAAGCTGCCGACTGAATAGAACTTAGGCGGGGGGGCCCTGGGCATCCCCACGTGATCCTGACATGCAGCTGGGCTGGGAACCCGAGATCAGGGTCTCACGGGATTCAAGGCCGACGCCGAAGAGCACTGGGCTGTAAGGATCCGGCACCTGCAAGCCGGGCAAGGGGAAGGGCACCTGCAGATCCGGCGCAGCTGAAGAGAGCGGGCTCCTCAAACCGCCTCAGGGCCTCCCGCACCACCTGCTCGGCAGCCCTCCTCGACTCCGCCAGAAGCATTTTTCGTTGGTCCTTCGCGAGCTGGCCTACAGATTCCTAGAGACGGTCCAGGGAAGTGAGAGTCGGCCATAGGCCCCCTAATGAGCCTCCGTGCAGCATCCACCTGTGACACAGCTGGGATTCCTGGCACCTTAGCTCGAGCTGCTGCTAATGAGGCCGAAGCCAGTTAGCTTGACACAGAGAAAAAGCCTTTAACTTTGTCCACAGGTGTGTGCCACCGAGCACAGGAGGCTATGGGGATGGACCACGGCAGCCCGTCCTCCACCCT
This sequence comes from Physeter macrocephalus, assembly GCF_002837175.3. NCBI lineage: Eukaryota > Metazoa > Chordata > Mammalia > Artiodactyla > Physeteridae > Physeter > Physeter macrocephalus. The sequence continues at coordinate 73,521,244 of NC_041227.1, read as the reverse complement.
TGGGGAGAGAGTGCCAGGTGCATCCCTTCTCACCTGCTCTGTGTGCAGCACAGGGCACGCTGGCATTAGGAGCTATGCCCGCAGAATATTCGCCTTCGCGATCCGGCCAAAGGCCCCAAACCCCTTTCACAGCCCCGCTGCCTCCACGCGTACACTGCCGAGGCCCATGGGTATGAAATTGGACTTGGTCAGCCCCAGTGGGTGTCCGTTACTTGCCTGTGTGCTGGACAGTTTGATCTGGGTGTATTCCAACTGTTCCCGAAGAGTGGACAGTTCCTCCTCTCGACAAGCCACGGCATCCACCAGGCTGCCCCGCTCCTTCTCCAGCTCGGCGATCTGGGCGGTCCATTTTGCTTCTGACTGCAGGGCGACCAAGTGGGAAGAGTGAGTTGCTGGGAGAATTAAACTGTTCCCTTTCCAGAGGTCCAAACGCACCACCAGGCCACAAGGAATCTGCCCCTTCCCAAGGACACGCTGATCCCAGATGGGACCAAGGTGGACCATGTGCTCATGGTGATGGATGCCGGGTGCCAGCAACACCAAAGCCAGAGATGGAAAAGAATGAATTGGGAAGGGTAAGACAGGTGATGCTTACCTGGGCAGAACTTTCCAGGCTGCCTTGGACAATCTGGAGTTCCTGTTTGCTGGTGGCAAGTTCTTGCTTCAAACTCTCTAGTACTTCCGTCTGTTCTTGGGTCTGAAAGAGAAGAAAAACAGGAGCGCTCCGACCTGGGTGGTGGTTTCACGGGATAAACACCTGTAAAAATTCCCAAGCTATACTTGTGAGATTTGTATACTGTTTTATATAGAAGCAAGTTTTACCCTGACAAAAAGCAGGGGGAAGGTGAGAGCTCAGGATGTACCAAAATTTCTTTTTTCCAGCTTCAGGAAATGTCAAGGGCGGGGTGGGGGGGCAGTTTTAGGGACATTTCCCAAATGTCATGCTTGAGCCCGTAATACTAACTAAAGCAGAATGAGACCTTTAATTCAGGCATCCCAACACCCGGTAGGTTTATTGCTGACTCACCCCATCTCACCGTCTTGAAACAATTTCCCTTCTTTGATTTCTAAGTGGTGTTTTTCAAAGAGCGGGTTGTGACCCATGAGTAAGAATTCACAGCTAACATTTTTAAAAGAATACGGTAAACAGAGCTCCCCCCCAAAAAAATCCACATGCATTCACATAAGGATAAGTATTGCTCTGTGAAACTTTGATTTCCATTAGATGTATTTTTCATTTTGGGTCACAGGAAAGCGTGAAAGCCACTACTCTAAGTGTAAGGCGTTCCATTTTATCCACCCGACATCTCTTTACTCCAATCGGACCTGCCGCCAACCCCATCCCAACTCATGGCAGCTCTGGCTGTGGGTCTTCATAAACGCCACTCCTCTCTGACATCCACCTGCTTCCACTTCAAAACCTCCTCGAGACTCGTCCTAGGTGATGAGCCCCACTCAACTTCAGACCCTTCATCACGTCATGCCTCTAACCCCTTACACATGGGTAACCACGTCCTGTCCTGTACGGTCCCTTGTCACCCTCCCATAGGGCTCTACCTGCTTGTGAAGCAGATGACGAGGTCTTTCAATCTGTGCAGTGCTCAAGGCCCACCTCCATCTCGGACAGACACCCTCCCCCGCCACCAATTCCCACCTACTTCTTCACTCACCTTCCGCTGGGCCTGGTCGCTTATGTGCTGGAAAGAATCCTCTAGCTCTTTTTTCTCTCGTTCCAAATCCACTTGGGCTTGTCTGGCCACGGACACCTGTTTGGTTACCTCTGCATTCTGTAAGAGAAGAACAGTGTCTCGAACTAGCGTATCTCCAGCACAAAGGCCATCTTCCTTCTGGAACAAATGACGGCATTCAGACCGTGAGTGCCCTAGAGTCGGACGCAGACATCACTTTCCCACCTAGAAGGAAGCTGTCACCTTCAGATGCTCAACTCTCAACTATTTGCCAAAATGATAAAGATGGGGGATAATGCTAATGCTAGTGGGGCTGGCACCTAAGGTGGAGCTCGAGATACAGGAGGCCAGGGAGCTGCGGTTTCCAAGAAACGGCGGGGGCGCCAGCCCTGGAGAAGCCATGTGGTGTAAGTCACCGTCTCCCCCGTGCAGCGGGGCCTACGCGTGCCGATGGGCGCGGTGAGGGTCCTACCTTCCGCAGCAGGTCGGCGTGGTTCTGCACCAGCTCGCTGTACTTCTCCTTTAGCTTGCTGTAGCGCTGCTCGTTGGCTTGGGCTTTCCCTGTATTGTCAAGGACCAAGGTGAGGGGTCTGCACTGGCGGGGCCCCTCTGCCTTCCTTCCAATAAGCCAGAACCCCTAGAAGATCGTCCCTCCTTTTCACAAGCATATATACCTCCTCCCTCAAAAACCCTACTGAAATAAAGTCCCCTGGCAGGTCTTCTTTAATGAAGAATTCACCTAATTCAAATCTCTCCACTGAGGCAGTCCTTGAGCATTTCATGCTCGGCATTTACTTTATCAGCGTTTTTGGCTTTTATGCCACGAACGTTCTTAGGCTCCCTCTCCTTCGTCATCCTCTGTAGCCCCATCTCCGTGTTCGCAGCGGGGCCTCAAGTGGGGCTCTCAACCTCCCCGACGCCGATCTGCCCTTCTGACTGGTGACACCGGCATTCACGACGGCCTCCCGGACAGACTCGAGGCGGGGGCTCTGGCGCCTGGCCTCAGCCTCCATCAGCGGTCTCGCTGGGCTCCGCCCTCCCCGGCCCCACCCTCACGCCCAGCCCCGTGCCAGCCGCTCACTCTCGATCTCCGTCAGGCTCCGCTGAGCCTTCTCCGTGTCCTCTCGCTTCCTCTTGAGCTCGTCCAGCTCGGCCCGTTGGAACTCGCTGTCGTCGGCCGCCTGCTGCCGCAGGTGCTGCTGCTCGGCCAGCTCGGCCTCCAGCTCGCTGATACGGCCCTTCAGCCGAAGCACGGCTCGATGGCTCTGAGGGAGGGCCCGGGGATGAGCGCGGGGAGGGCCGAGCGGGGCCGACCTGCCACGTTGCCAGCGCCGACCACATCAACACCTGGGTCTTCCTAAGAAGCCCACTCCCAAGGCCTCACGAGAGTGGAGGCTTCTGGTCACTACAAGCCACCACCCCCCCAACAACAACAGGGGGTGACGGCAGGGGAGTTCTGGTCCTGTTAGAGGGGCCTGGGAGCAGTGATGGACCAGCTGGAATGAAGAAGGAGAGGACATTTGCCGGTCCCAGGGTAAAGCCTCAGCACCAGACACTGCAAAGTGCCAGCAGAGCTACAAGTCAAACCTTCTCATCGCCAAGTGAGAAGAGTAGGTCTCTCACTTCACAGCTTCATAGCCAGCTGGTGATCACAATTATCTCCCACTATCACAGGGCCCCTGGAGCGTGGCTTAAATGCTGCTCTCAAGGGTAAGTGCACTGGAAGTGCATAACGACCTGGTCAAGATGTGGCCCAGCAAGGGTGGATGTGAAGCAAATTTAATATTAAAAGCTGTCATGTTCCGGTGAAGCCCAGACGCGGATCAGAGCCCAATTCATACCTCAGTCTTCATGTTTTCCAGCTGTGCTTTCAGTCCACTGATCTCTCTGTACAGTTGATCAATTAAGTGATCCCTGGGAACAGAAGGAGAGCAAGTTTGCTTCCACTGTGCTTCTATCCCTTGCCTTTTAAATGCGAGCTAGGAGACCCAGGGAGGAGGTTAAAAGCCGATGTTAATTTGGGAACAATTCTTTGAAATCCTGTAAGTTATACGCTAAGACCGTCAGTGTTTCCAGATACTAATCCACCACCCACAGGTCCATGGGTATTTCAGCCTCATTCGACTTTCCTCTGGGATTTTAAAGGGGCCAGTATTCGAAGGTCAAGACATTTATCGAAGAAGCCCAAGAATTCCTCTTTGGTTGCGTGTGGCAAGTGAGATCATGGCTTAACTTAGCTCTTGCACCATGTGCTTTAACTCTACAGCCCGGACTCACTTCTCGTCCTTGTTCACGCCGTTCTGACTGTTGAAATTGAAGGGATCACTGCTGGAGGAGCTGCCAAAGATGTCATCGAACTTGCTGTCGTATGAATTCTGCGGCGACCAGAAAGGAGTAAGGACAAGGTTAGAGACCCAGAGAGGTCAGCGTGGGTCTCACGAGTGACACGTGGGAACGGATGCTTTCTTAATCTGGTTCAGGTCCACTTACGGCGCCTCCTCGGGACCGCAGGGCAGCGTGATCAGCCTAGGTCAGCGCTTGGGTTAGAAGGTGGCTGAACTTGTCCTGGGTCCTCCCGCCCTCCCAGGGGGGAAACGGGAAGGCCTGAGCTTCCTCCTAAGTGGTCCCCACCTGCTGGGAGGCATCCATGTCCATGAGGTCATCCTTCTCTAAGACTGGCTCGCTGTCGGGGGATGAGGCCTCAGCTGGGATCACCACCACGGGGCTGATGTGCTCTGACAGGGCGGAGGCTCGTAGGAAGTTGGGTGGGTTCTGAAAAGGGAAGACAGCATCCTCAAACCCTGCCCACCTGCCAGCCTCTAAGACAGCCTCCAGGACTCAGCACCTCCCTGGGTGTGGCCGGGGACACTTACCTCTGGCAGCTGAGGGATCTGAATGAGCCGCTTGAAGTACTGAAGGTTGCTGGAGCGGTAGAAGAGATCTTTCAACCTAAGGGTGGAGAAAGGCCTGAGGGCTGCTGGGGGCCTTCGCCAGCCCCGAGGAGGGGACACACTTCTTTCCTACTGCCTGCCCAGCCCCCGGGCACAGGCTGCCAAGGAGATGGCCTCCATGGTGCTAGGATGCAATTATGATGCTGCAGGGAGAGATTATTTATAGCCAGTCCTCACTGATCAGGGGAAGAGTAATTCAAACCGTAAAATCCTTTGGAAGAGCAGACAGTCCAAAATCTAATTTCTGCATCACCGTAGAATATATGCTGTTGTTTGGCAGATGTATCTTCCTAGCAATGTTTGGCTTAGAGTAATATTAAAATAAATTTCTGAGGATAAACCAACTAATGATACGAAGAGGGAAGGGAACTTAATTACTAAGGTAGATCTCTTTTTAATGAATTCCCCTTATTTGAGCGCTATTTGCTACGTCCTCAACTAGACTATAAGCTTCTAGAAGGCCGAGACTGGGCCCTGCTGAGCTAGGTTTAAAATAGTACCGGGCCAGCCATAAAAAGGAACAAAATTGGGTCATTAGTAGAGATGTGGATGGACCCAGAGAGTGTCATACAGAGTGAAGTAAGTCAGAAAGAGAAAAGCAAATCTCGTATATTAATGCATACATGTGGAATCTAGAAAAATGGTATAGATGATCTTATGTGCAAAGCAGAAATAGGGACATAGATGTAGAGGACAAATGTATGGATACCAAGGGGGAAAGGGGTGGGGAGGGAGGAATTGGGAGACTGGGATGGACACATATACATTATTGACACTATGTATAAAATAGACAACTGATGGGAACATACTGTACAGCACAGGGAACTCTACCTAATGCACTGTGGTAAAATGGGAGGGAAGTCCAAAGGGAGGGGATATCTGTATGTGTATGGCTGATTCATTTTGTTGTGCAGTGGAGGCTAACATAACATTGTAAAGCAGCCATACTCCAATAAAAATTAATTAAAAAATAAAAATACATTGTAAAGCAATTATACTCCAATAAAGATGTTAAAAAATTTAAAAAAATTAAAAAATTAAAAATAAATAAAAATAAAGTAGTACCAGACATGGAGGAATTACTCAGCAATATTGGTTGAAGAAAAACCATTTATACTGTGTCCTAATCTTGGATGAATATGGGAGTAAAGAAACCCCAATTTTTTCTCTTCCTCAAGCCTCCATTTTGAATCTAAACACTGAAGGCCAACAAAACTGAGGGCACCAGACATATTTTCTGAGATATAATAAAAGAGGGTCAGGGATCTCAGCACCCTCTCTCTGCAGCACAGAATTTTCTCCAGCTCAGCCCAATAAACGGAACTCCTGGGGACTCACGATAACCCTTCAGACCCAAGGTTAGGACTGTCCCTGTGACGTCACTGGTGCTTTCCCCGAATTCGGGGACATTGAGGCCTCAGCCGCCGCGTCTGTGGAAGAGAAGGTGAGGCGGCACTCGTGGGAGATGCTTTTATAAGCTCAAAAAATGAAAGGAAATAGAATCACCTGACCACACGTTCCCTGCTTTCTGGGCTGGAGCCAACAGTAATAGGCTCTGCTGCTTTCCTAAGCTACTGGAATTTAACACGCCAGGAAATCAGCCCCAGGGCCTGTCTCCTAGCATTTAATAAGTCATTTATTATAGAATAAACATACGAGGCTTTTCAAACGGAACAAGGAAACCAGGAGGATAGCACAAGCCCGAACTTGCCCTCTCTGATTCTTGCTCAGGAACTAGCAAAAGAAGCCTAAGCTTGCGATCCGGGGGGTGGGGGTGGGGCGATGCTTTTCCTACAGTCAAGGGTGAAGAAATTAACAAGGAAAACATCATGCTAATGCTTTTCCCGGTCCCCCCACACCCGACACACACACCACTCTGTCCTCCTGTCTCTCCCTCCATTCTCTCCCTTCTTCTTGGGGCATGCTTAATTGAAAGATGAGCTGGACTTCTCATCTCGTCACCAATTTTCTTTCCCAAATGCACCAGAATAATTTGCCCTTTTGTCAGACAAGCTCTTCCTCTTCTAGACAAGCTGATTAGCTTATTAATTCATTCAAACATGATTGAACGCTATAGGCTTAATTGACTGCTGTGAATCAGGTGCTAGAGATACAATAATGGGCAAGACAGTCAAACAAAAAAGTCATGCTAAGAACTAGGAAGGAAATAAACAGGGTGCTGTGATGGAGAATATGAGGGTGGTGTTGGAGGAGCAGAAGGTAGGGAAAAAGACCCCAAATGAGGGGCCAGAGACTGCCTTTGTGTGGAGGTGACTGAAGATGACCTGGATGGAGCTGGCCAGGCTGGGAGAAGAGCATCCTGAGGACAGGGAACAGCAAGTGCTTAGCCTCTGAGCGCAGGCTATGTTCCGGGAACTGGAACAGGACCTTATGTGGCTGAAACACTTGGAGAACTGGAGACAAGCTCACAGATGGCGGGCAGGGGCCAGATCGTGTAGGGGCCTTGCAGACCACAGAGAGGAGCTTCGAATTGATTCTCAGTGTAATCAGAAGCCATTGAAAGGTTGTAAGCAAGGGATTTATGTTTTTACAAGGTCGTTCTAACTGCTGGGTGGGGACAGGATTGCAGGGGGCAGGAGCTGAAATCCAGAGCATCCCGTCCATATCGGAGGGTCCTGGTGGACAGCAATGGAAGTTGAAGAGATGGGAGATATGACCAGAGACAAGATCTCTTTGTCAATTATCATCTGAACTTGCTAATAGATTGGACATGGGGAATGAGGAAAATGGTGAGTTCTGGATCTCTGTCCTAAGTGGATGGTGGGCAGCATTTATTGAGACAGAAGGGAAGGAAAAAGGTTTTTGAAGAAAACCTAGAGTTTAGTTTGAGATGTAAGTTTGGTACAGTGATGTCAAATAGACCACTGGGGATGTGAACCTGGAATTCAGAGGTAAGGTTCAGCTGGAGTTATATCTTCGGGAGTTGTCAGCATGTATACGGTATAAAACCGTGAGAACTTAGGGAGAAGAAAAACGGAAGAGGATGAAGACCCGGGAATAAAGCAGGATGACTGAATGAATGAAACTGTCTTTCTCTATGAGATTTATTAGAGAACTGATAGCTTCCCCAGCCATTGGTAGGTTTGCTGCCATCTTCTTTTCCTTCGCTTTTTAAAGCATTAAAACAGATACCCTCACCCCTCGATGATTTGAAAGCAAGTGCTTCCTGCATGGATTAATTGACTTTATAGCACTTTTAGATTTGCCTTCCTTTCTCTCACTTAAGCTGCTTACTTTGTGAACTGCTCCATGAAGCGGTCCCGGTGGCCTTGCAGGGTGTCGGCTGGAAGACCTGGAAGAAATTGGAAAAGACTAAGAGGGAACAGGAGGACCAGAGGGCAGGCAAGACACAGCGGGAAGGGACCATCCCTCCTGGGGCCAGGGGCCAGCCCTGCAGGAAGGCATTCTTGACCTAGAGGTGCCCTGGGACTGGTAACCAAGAGGGCCCAGTGGGGCCAGCAGGGACTCTGGGGCTACTTATCAGTCAAATCTTTCCTTCTGTTTGCTCCTGGACTACAAGCCACTCTCGGCAGAGCAGGATGGAAGTTACGTCCCTGACTACAGCAGCGGCGACCTGACCCACACAGCAGGGTGGACCACGGCAGGCCCCAGAGGGGGGCTCTCTCCCAGGGGTTGTGTGGACTGGGCACACTGGGTGAGGCCCAGCACAGACATGAGTCTGGGAGAGATCCAGAGAGCCTGCCAGAGACAGGCAAAGACCGCAGGACTGAGAGCCTTGGGTTCAGGGGTATATGGGAACTGTCTGAACTATCTCTGCAACTTTTCTGTAGATCTAAATCTATTCTAAAAGGAAACGTTTATTTTCAGAAAAGCATATACTGTATGGAGCATCCCTTTTTCCCTGACCACACAGTTCTCGAAGGTCTTGTGTATTGCTCTGCCTTTAAAGAAGGCCTTTAAACCCAAATAATTACCTGTCTCTTATCACAACTCACCACTTTATAGAAGGAAGTGGGGATGTCCTAGTGCGCAACTGGTTCTGTAGTATCTTAGGAAAAAGTTCATCTGTATTCAGAGCTTCTATGCAACTGCCTGCCTTCTTTTCTTGGGATTTAGTCTACCCTCTCTGCTTCCTTCAGACACGCCCCCCCGCTCCAAAACCCTTCTAACCCTTGAACATAGAATTCCAACCTCCCTCCCATGAAACCCTCCTAGATTAATGACAGTGATGCTGCTTCCCTTGTTCTGGTCTAAACAACCAGATCTGCTCCTTGTCAGCGACCTGTTCCAGAGTACCCCTTGTCCTAGACGTCTGCAATAAAACCTTGCTAATATCCATTTGAGTCTTGATTTTTCTCGGTTTTCCAGCATCCATGTACTCTGAATGTGTATACCCTTCACGATGGCCACCTCACAGTGTGACCCAGGGACCACCCACATCAGATTCATCTGGGATATGGTTTAACCATGCAGACCCTGAGGAAGCAGCACCCGCACACATTGTTTTAAATAAGAAGCACATAAACGGATAAGAACTTCCACAAGACCAGTAGTTTCCAAAATACATTCTGCGAAACTATCCCAAGGATCTGTGGCTAGGGAAGGTATGGCCTTCCATTTATGTGAGCAGCCCTGTTTTATATTTTACATTTCTCCACAAAAACCCATTTGTACAAAGAGGCTGCGTTGATGAGCTCTTTGGAAACTGCTGCCTTTGCTCCTGTGGGTCTAGGCCAGGTCTGTTCTCATCTGTGTGGTCTGGAGAGTACATGACACATATGGATGGAGACGTGGTAAAGCTGGAGGTGGAGGGTGAGGACCATCCTGAGTCACTGCTCTGGCAGGCTAGGTGCTTCCCCGAGCACAGCAAGGCTTGGCCCTGCTCTTCTATTCTCAAGACAGCCGGGAGCTCCAGGGCCTTCTGGATCAGGAGCAGAAAACCAAGGTCACTGGGCGGGGGGGGGTGCGCTGCTTCCCTCCAGGGACAGCCTCAGGCTGTGAACCTCCTTCCGGCCAGAAGTTTCCAGAGACCAAGCCCCGTATACTCACAGGAGTGGAGTTTGAAGAGAAGTTTGACAGTGTAATCATAGAGGTGGCTGCAGTCCAAGATGACCTGGATCAGCGGGGCTAGGCGGCACTGCCCGGCTGTCGTCACTGACACGGAACGGGACATGTCCAGGGAGTTGAACACTAGGGGACAGAAAGGGGAGAGGCAGCAGAGCTAGGAAATTAGAGGCGACCTTCTCAGGCGGGAGAAGGCAGGAGTCTAACACACGAGGACCTATTCTGTGCAATCATGATCTCATGTAATGCATTTAACCCTTTCAACACTCCTATGGGGTAGCTAAGAGTATCCCCATCATACAGGGGAGTAAGTAACTTGAAGGTGGTCACAGGGGAGTAAGTAACTTGAAGGTGGTCACAAAGCCAAGAAGCGGTTTTGCTGAGAGATGGTGAGTTAAAAGCCAGAGCCCCTGTGGCCAGCGACGGCTAGACCAGGAGCCTGTGGCCCTGGCAGCCAAGATGCTCTGTGTGTCACAAACAGGTGAAATGAACTTGCTCTACTCTGTGCACAGCCCGGCGGGAGTCGAGGAAAGGGATTTACTGGGGGAGCATCCCGAATGCCTCCTTCCGGTCTGAGGAGCTTCATGCTCTCCCCCCCAACCTCCCTCCCATATGGGCAGGAAGAACACATCCCCTTTTAAGGTTTCTGATTTAATCGGGAGGTGGGCTCTTGTTCAAGGGAAGTCCTCCGTTTTATGGGGAATCAGTATTTCAGGATCGAAAGGGGCTTTTTTTTTTTTTTTTTTTTTCCCCCGGTATGTGGGCCTCTCCCGCCGCGGAGCACAGGCTCCGGACGCGCAGGCTCAGCGGCCATGGCTCACGGGCCCAGCCGCTCCGCGGCACGTGGGATCCTCCCGGACCGGGGCACGAACCCGCGTCCCCTGCATCGGCAGGCGGACTCCCAACCACTGCGCCACCAGAGAAGCCCCAAAAGGGGCTTTTGACAGCCAATCCAGCCCTCTGTCTCGGGCATGAACTTGGTCTCACGGTGATCTTGACCCTGAGAAGCACCCAATCTGATGGTGCAATAGAAAACATGTGGGGAAACTATCAAACATTGATCAGAACACGAAGAAGGAAATAATTCAGCCTTGGCTTCCTGCTGGCTTGTCACAGGGTTCTTAGAACACCACAAGGGGGGAAATGCAGGAATCCTGGTGGACGGTTGGAGGAGAGGCTGCGAGGACCCAGGGCAAGGAGCAAGGAAGAGGACGAACCATCAGGATCGAGGCTGACGGGGGTCCTTGGGGGAGCCGGTCAACGGAAGTACTGCCCTCCACTCTCCCGGGCCCCAGAGAGCAAGCTGCTCCCACAGACCCCTCCACGTTAACCCCCTGCCCCTCGCCCCTCGCTCCTACACCAAGCAACTAGATGCCTGGCCGTGGGCCCTGAGTGCACACCGCTGGCCAGGGCTGACTTCCTCCCTGCAGAGGCTGCCCACCACCTCCAGAGACCCTGCACGTGGCTGGCACCGAAAGACTCTCCCTGCAGTCCCTCAGCGAGTGGGACTGCCCCAGAGGAAAGCCCAGAGCCACTGTGTTCGGCCTTCCCTGGCTGTACTAGTCCCTGTTAACAGGCTTAGTCTGGCAAGTGAAAGAAAAAAAAAACAAACAAACCAAACGGCTCTAATTAAAAGGCAGCTTTTCTTCTTGACACAAATTAAAAGCAGCTGTCACTGCGAGGCGGCCATCCCCAAATCTCCTGGCTTCCTTAGGCTCCACGCTGGCAAGGAATCCCAGGCTGCTCCATCTCCCGGCCTGCCCGCCGCTTTCCAGGAATGCCCCTTGGCATCTAGTAACATCTAGAGCTGTGTGACCGTGGGCAAGTTACTCAACCTCTCTGTGCCTCCAGATGCTTTTCTGTAAGATGCAGATGGTTCTAATAGCACATACCTCTTAGGGGTCTTGTAAGGAGGTCTCGTAAGGATTAAATGAGAATGTCCTATAAAGTTCATGGCAACAGTGCAGTGGTCCTTCCCATTTGCTTTGAGATTGATTAAAATCACCTGGGGAAATTTGAAAACTACTAATGTCTGCCTGCAACTCCTCCATGCCCCCTTCTTTTTTAATTGGTCTGGGGTAGGGTTGGGGCATTAGTGGGTTTCAAGAGCCCCCCAGGTGATTCTAATATGCAGCCAGGGTTGAAAACTATTTTCTAGCTCAGTGCTTCTCAAACTGTAGCATGCATCAGAATCCCCCCATAGGATCACTCCAGTAGAATTCTGTGATGATGGAAGGGCTCCGTACGTGCGTCCAATATGCAAGCCCTGTATGGCTGCTGAGTGCCTGCAATGTGATGAGTGCAGCTGAGGCCCTGACTTTTGAAGGTTCCTTAATCGTAATTCATTTAAATAGTCACATGTGGCCGGTGGCTACCCTGTTGGACAGTGCAGACTTGGGGAGTTTGTTAAAACGGATGGCTGGGCCCCGCCCGCAGAGATTCTAATTCAGAAGGTCTGGGGTGGGAGCCGAGAATGTGCATTTCTAATACGTTCTCGGGTGATGCCAATGCTGCTGGTCCAGGGCCCACACTTTGAGAATCACTGCAAGTGCACCAAATAAATGTTCATTGTAATTGGTCCACGCTTCCCGCAGTTGAAAACGCAGGGCCTCCTTCCGAAGGTTCTGGTCCCGGTCTTACAGGGTCACAGACTAGGACTCAGAAGCCGGACAGACTTCTTCTAATACCAGCTCTCTCGATTTCTGTGGCTCACAAGAGGTGACTGAGGATGGGGGGCGGGTGGGGAGACGTGTAGAGGACGCTCTTGATTCCAAATCACTGCTCTCTGGGGGATGAGAAAACCACCACCATTTAACCATGGAAGAGTTTGTGCGAAGACTTGGGGGAGCTCTCTCTAGAAAACTCTAGTTAATTCTCCCCAGATAATTCCAGAGCATTCAGCTGGATGTCGACAGTATTTTTTAAAAATAAATTTATTTATTTATCTATTTATTTTTGGCTGAGTTGGGTCTTTGTTGCTGCGCGCGGGGGCTACTCTTCATTGCGGTGCGCGGGCTTCTCATTGCAGTGGCTTCTCTCGTTGCGGAGCACGGGCTCTAGGCGCGTGGGCTTCAGTAGTTGTGGCTCACGGGCTCTAGAGCACAGGCTCAGTAGTTGCGGCTTGCGGGCTCTAGAGTGCAGGCTCAGTAGTTGTGGCGCATGGGCTTAGTTGCTCTGTGGCATGTGGGATCTTCCTGGACCAGGGCTCGAACCCGTGTCCCCTGCATTGGCAGGCGGATTCTTAACCACTGCACCACCAGGGAAGCCCGTTGACAACATTTTATGAACTCTGTCCACCTGTTGTTTCTTCACTGCTGTTCATGCAGAAAGCAACCATTCTAAACTTGGTTATTGAGCACTTGCTATATGCCAGGCATGGGGCTAGAACAGAGGTGAGCAGGCATGGCTCCTGATTTTTGAGGAGGAGCTCAGCATCTATTGCTAATAACCCAAGTGATCAATGCATATGGAAACAGAGCCAGGTATCATGGGATGCCGGGGCAGAAAGGGTGACTGCGCAGGCCACCTGGGCAGAAATACACCCTGAGGGCCAGCCCAGCTGAGCAGCACACAGGCCTGGGCCAAAGGACCAGCCAGTGCTGGGGCCACAGTCTAGGGTCGGTCAGAGGCCGGAACTGTCTTTGGACTCTTGGAGGCCTGGGCTTAGCGGGGAGGCCAGCAGGGTGGGGATCGCAGTCTTTCCGCTCACGTGAAAATGCCCTCGGGCTTCAGTCCCTCCCTGCACCAGGGCCAAGAGAACAGACACAGTGTGGGCAGCTCCATCTCCCTGGCCCTGAGCTGCACAACTTGTATGGAGACGGGGGCTAGGCCAGCTGGTCCAAGCAGGGAACCAGGCTGGGGGTTAGGTGATGCCCGGGAAAGCCTGGGCCAGACGGCAGGGAGAGACTCACCAGTTTGGAAGAGGTTAAGTTCACATTCCAGGTAGTCGAACATTTCCACTGTCAGCTGGAAACTGGACCCAAGAGGAAAGAGAGCTTATACTCCACAGCCCGAGGCCAGAGCTCCACCTGTCCCTGCCCCCAAGCCCTGTACTGCCACCAGTGTACACGTGCATACACACACACACACACACACACCAGCTTCAATTCTTAGCCCCGACCTAAGTGGGTATTAAGGCCATTGGAAGATCAAGCAGGGCGAATTCAACAGTGACAGCAGCAAAGAAAGAGGGCAGAGGGGCACAGAGAAGGGAGGCCTGGAGTGGGAGATGCCCTGGAAGGGTTCTTGAGGAGGCGCCAGGAGTAAGTGGCCCCAAGGTCAAGTCACTCAGGGGCTTTAGTCCCCACCCCAGCCACTGCCCTTGCCCTCAGGCCCTCTGGGACCCTAACCGGAAGTGACAGCATCTACCCAAGCTTTCTCTCTCGTCGAGTCTAGAATGTGAGGACAGCCACTTACAAGTTGTTTACATCACTCTCTCCGGCCTCGTCCAGCTGCCGGTCACTCATCTGAAGGTTGCCTGGGAACCTAGGATTCTGGAAGGGAGGCAGAGGATGTCAGAACAGGGCACCTCAATAGCTCTCTATACAGACCAACTAAGCCGACATCAAGCAAGCCAGCCCCTCTGGGCTCGGGCCGCAGCAGGTGGATTCTGCTTGGTGCAGGTGCCTGCAAGCTGCCTGGGGAGGTGTGGCAGCGCTCACAGCCTCACACACGCACACACAGGTCCTGTGATTGGTTCACGACAAAGAACACCCACCACCCATCATCACAGGGGAAGGCTTCATCCCAACCCTGGGACCCAGGGGAGGGGCCCTCGCTCACAGCCTGTGCCACAGACATCTTCTCCGTGGTGCAATGACACCGGGCGTGTGAGAGTGGTCGGTCTTCAACTTGACACCCACACCATGCAGGCAGTGCAGCCTTTGCTTATTTCCAACATGGTCTGAATACTATCCAGGCTTCCCGCTGCCTTCTGGCCGTTTCCTGAAGCGGCTATTGTGAGCTCAGGGCAGGCAAACCCATTCTCATATTAACTTTAGCAAAACATAATTAGTAAAATAAACTTGAAGGCTGGAACATATTACATCAAGCACCCGCACGGTCAGGGGAAATTATGTGGGATCATCAGTTGTCGAGTATCTGTATCCTGCTCTCTTCCTCAGTATGGTCTGTCTGGAGCGGGTGGAACACAGGGCAGCGGGGCAGGTGGAGGGGAGCACAGAGAGATGGGTGGCCAGTCCACCAAGGGGGCTCTAAATGCCAGTGTGAGTTCTTCAGGCTCTGAAGACAGAAATCCTCCACTCCGGCACCTCCCTCTCTGGCTGTAACACCCGGCACTCTGCCCTTGCAGCCCCTTCCTGCCCTCAGGCCCACCACCCCTGCTCCTCTGCCTCAGAGACTCAGGCCGGTTCCTTTATCCTTCTGGTCGCATTTACTGCCTCACTCGGTCTGGACATTATGATGACCTGGTCCCCTTCTCCATTTCCACCGCCAGCTCCCTAATTCTGGCCATTTTCCCTCCCACCTGGCATGCCATTCTTCCTTACCTCCTATGTGCCTCATACCCACCCTTCAAGGACCACCTCAAGACCCACTTCCTTCATTTTGCCCTTTAGGATGCCATATCCCTCCATCATTTCAAAACATCCCTGGCACTTTTCTGCAGGCACACATACCTGCCCGGCACTATTACACAGCTACTGGAAGTGTATAAGCTTCGCTCCCCAACAGATCTGTAAACGCCCAAAGAGTAGACCCTTTTTTCTTATTCTTATATGTCACTTGGCACACAGTTTTACATGCATTAAGTGTGTAAGAAATACCAGCTAGGGCTTCCCTGGTGGCGCAGAGGTGAAGAATCCACCTGCCAATGCAGGGGACACGGGTTCAAGCCCTGGTCCGGGAAGATCCCATGTGCCGCAGAGCAACTAAGCCCGCGCGCCATAACTACTCAGCCTGTGTTCTAGAGCCCGCAAGCCACAACTACTGAAGCCCGCGCGCCTACAGCCTGTGCTCTGCAACAAGAGAAGCCACCGCAATGAGAAGCCTGCGCACTGCAACGAAGAGTAGCCCCCGCTCACCACAATTAGAGAAAGCCCGCGTGCAGCAAAGAAGACCCAACGCGGCCAAAAATAAATACTAATAAATAAAATAAATATTAAAAAATCTTATATAAAAAAAAAGAAACATCAGCTAAAGTCATATCTTGATTAGAATGTCCTGTGTGAAAACTCACTATATAAATGGAAGGCATTGTTTCTATTAACAGTCAAGTCAGTGCTTCTGAAGTATTTTTATAAGGCCACCTGGTGGATCGGGTTCCTCTTTCTATTTGCAAAATGGGGAACAAAAGGTGTAGAAGACCTGGGCCAAAATCCCAGGCCCCTTGTCACATCCCAGGGGCCTGACTGCAGTCACTCTATAAAATGTTTCCCCTTACATAGCTGGGATATGGTGTGAACACTCCCTGAGAAGCCAGGCTGTCTCATTACCTGGAAAACCTGACAATTAAGCCCAGCCAGGTGTGAGGGGACAGGGCAGGGAGGTGGGGGAAGCGGGGGCGGGGGGAGTGCATGGCTCGCAGTGGCAGCAGGACTGTTGCAAAGACTCACTTTGGTGTGGTACTCCATCTTCGTTCTCAGCAGTTTGAGGTAGATGCTGCAAAGCTGCCCATACCCCTCACTCAGGTGGCCCTTTCAGGATGAGGAAAGAAAGCAGGGTGTCAACACGAAGAACATTGGTTTGAAAGATCTACAGCCAGGATTTCTTTTTGAGAGAATATATATTTTTTGTGAGTATGAAAATAACATACATCCGCTGTTGAAAATTTGGAAAACGTAAAAAAGTACATATGCAAACAAATCACCCTTAACCTAACCACCAGATATAATCATATATACACTATTGATACTATGTATAAAATAGATAACTAATGAGAACCTACTATATAGCACAGGGAACTCTACCCAATGCTCTGTGGTGACCTAAATGGGAAGGAAATCCAAAAAAGAGGGGATGTATGTATACATATTGCTGATTCACTTTACTGTACAGTAGAAACTAACACAATACTGTAAAGCAACTATACTCCAACAAAAATTTAAAAAAAGAACTACAATGAGATACCACCTCACATCTATTAGGAAAGCTAATATCAAAACACAAAAAGTGCTGGGGAGGATGTGGAGAAATTGGTACCCTTGGACACTGTTAGTGCGGATGTAAAATGGCACAGCAACTGTGGAAAACAGTATGGCAGCTCCTCAAAAAATTACAAATAGAATTACCATATGATCCTGAAATTCCACCTCTCAGTATATACTCAAATGAATTGAAAGAAGGATCTTGAAAATATTTGCACACCCATGTTCATAGAAGCATTATTTACAATAGCTAAAACATGGAGGCAACCAAAGTGTCCATCGACAGACGAATGAATAAACAGAATGTGATATACCCATACAACGGAATATTATTCAGTCTTACAAGGGAAATTCTGACATGTACTACAACATGAATGAATCTTTTTTTTTTCAACATGAATGAATCTTGAGTACATTATGTTAAGTGAAATAATCCAGTCACAAAAGGACAAATCGTGTATGATTCCATTTATATGAGGTACTTAGATTAGTAAAAAATCTTGAGACAGAAAGTAAAATGGTGGTTTCTAGGGGCTGGAGGTGGGGAGGGGAATGGGGAGTTATTGTTTAATGGATATAGATTTTCAGTTTTACAAGATGAAAAGTTTCAGAGATGGATGGTGTGATGATTATACAACAATATGAACGTACTTAATACCACTCAACTGTACACTTGAGAAATGGTTAAGGTAGTAAATTTCATGTTATGTGTATTTTACCACAATAAAAATTTGGAAAAATTTTAATAAAATGTTGATATACATTGAAAAACAAAATTAGAAAGAACATTTGGAAAATGTAAAAAAGTACGTATGCAAACAAATCACCCTTAACCTAACCACCAGATATAATCATGGCTAACATTTTGGGGTTCACAAAGTTATTTTTTCAATTTAAATGGACTTAATTTTTTAGGGGAGTTTTAGGGTCACAGCGAAATGGAACAGAAAGTACAGAGATTCCCCATGTCCCCCCTGTCCCCACACATACCCAGCCTCTTCCACTGTTAACATCCCTCACCAGAGTGGGACATTTGTTACATAATTGATGAAACGGACACATTGTTATCATCCAAAGTAAAGTTTACATTAGGGTTCACTCT
>NC_041227.1:73499928-73502854 GCF_002837175.3 Physeter macrocephalus | reverse complement strand
ATGAGTGAGTAAGTGGAGACATGCCAGCGCCATCATCTGTTCATCGGGAGCAGGCTTGCCAAACTCATGCTACCGTGGCTTGTGTTGGAGGGACCCCTGCGTGACTCGTGAGACCTCCGCACCGACAGAGTATATCTCCACACCCTCACACGAGGCAGTGAAAGTCATTTCCCTCACGCTGCTGCCCACCCCCGCCCCAGCCCTGAGCTAGACCCTCGGGGGCCCTGCTGCCCTCCCTCCTCCCCCTCAGCCGCATCCCAGAGCTGAGGGCTTTGCCTCCGTAGCGTCCCTTGTATCAGCCCCTAACTCTCCATCTCGCTGCCCTTCCTGGATCAGATGTAACGACCTCTCTCCTTGATCACTGGACACCTTTCCCCCTAGCCTCCCCAGTCCTAGACTCCATCCCTCCTCCACCTGCTAGCCCCATCCTGCTCCAGCTTAAATGCTTCAGTTGCTCCCAGTAGCCTTTGAGATAAAGTTCAAACTCTCTAATTTAGCGCAGGAGGCCTGGCCTATCTCCAGCCATTCCCTGCCAGGCTCCCTGCCTTCCAGCCAGGCTGAGCCACCTGCGGTTCCTAAACGTTCACACCGTTCCACCCCTCGTACCTCCCCATGTGTTGCTCTCAGACCAGACCACATTTCCATTCCTCTTCCAAAGCTTAAGACAGGATCCTGAGTGGAAGCCTCCAGGGCTCACAAAGAGGCAGGACACGTGTCCCCAGCAAACCGTCAGTCATCCTAACAATCATGGGAAAGGGGCCATTCAGCACAAGAGTGAACTTCTCTGCCCCCAGTCTGGCAAATAAAATCATAAAGCTTCCTCTTTTCTTGGTATTAAAACATTTCTCATATTTTAAAAAATTATCTTAATTTCTTTATACAAAAAACACACGTATAAGGTAGTTAGAAATACATGCATAAACCTGGAAAGAAAAAAAAAACTTAAAACGTCCCCTCCTCCAGGCAGCCTTCCCTGACCACCCTGACATAGCTGCCTCCGAGATGCCCAGGCCCTTGGTTCCCAACACCCCACAGTAACTGGATGGTCTGGCCTGACTTCCCCAAGGCTGTGAGCTCCTCCAGGACAGGGACGGGATGTCACCTGTCTGTGGTCCTCCATTCCCCTGCACAGTCAGAGAGGAGCCCCGGTTTGTTGAAGGAATAAATGGAGCTCACTTATGAGCTATGTTCACATACCTCATGAAATCCTTATGGACAAGTCAGAGAGATAATGCAGAATAGGTGGCTTGAAATGAGGTCTGCCTTGGCTGGCTGTGTTGAGGAAATCTGGTTCAAGGACCCTTGATGGAAAAAAAAGACGAACCCGGGTCAGACACAAAAAGACTGTGAACTCAGCATGAGCCATGGGCGGCAGCAACTGCTAAAGAGGACAGGGCAAGCGCTGGTGGGGCAAGTGGGGGCCGTAGGACCCCAGAACCCCGGGCACGTCTGCAGGCTGCAGATCTGGAGACGATCATCGACCCAGAGAAGGGCCGCGGGCACACGGACACCTTAACAACAGGGCTTACCTCCCTCCGTGGTGGTTGTGAAAGCCAAACCCGATGGCATCTTCGGTGTCAGAGGAGCCCTAGGAGCCAACAGCAGACAGCAACTAGTTGGCTGGAAATGCAGTGAGGGTTTCCAACTTAATTGTGAATGGTTGTTGGAAAATGTGCAGTTGACTAGGAGGACTGAAGGTCACGACGATGTCAGCCCCTCTGAACTACCCAGTTCAGTCCCCACCCCAGAGATGGCGTGGCTCCCCAGCCCAAGGGTCACTCCCCGGGCACCACCCACGCTGTGGCCCTCTGCCAGGGCCGGCGCCTCCACCCCCGCTTCTCCTAAACCCCTGCAAGGCCCACTTGCCCCACCCCGTGCGGTGGCGTTTAGAGTCTAAAGCAGACGCCTAGGTGGGCTGACCCCTGCTTGGCCACAGCCGATAGCTGCCCGCCATCAATAGCACAGTGTCCCGGCACACAAAGAGCCTTACTCAAGCTCCATGGAATGGATGTGAAAATCACCGAGGTGGATTTCCAACCTCAGAATTACTCAGCAGCCCCTTCCTGCGTCACTGGTTCCTTTTTGGATTCCATGAGGGAGCCCTTCCTAGCCTTGCCCTTGATGCCCATGCCCCTCCTTCCCCTCCAAGCACCCCCTTCTCCTATCTCCAGGCCCAGTGACCTGGCCTCTTCCTCCACAGAGCCCATAAACGTCATTGGGCATGAAATAAGACCCCCCTCTCCCCTCACCCCTACTTCTGTATCTTTGCCCCCCTCACCTCCTCCCCAGGGTCCTCGGGGCAGGAGTTAGGGGTGGGGGAAATGCCCACCCCTCGCCCCTTTCTGTGCTGTCGATCCGGGCTCAGTGGTTCACCAGCCTCCTCTGTTTGTGACACACAGGCTTCTTCTCCCCTTCTGCCTCCAAACACGGCCCAGTCTCTCCCTCCGAAAAAAGACTCCTTCAATCCTGCCTCCTCCTTTCACCCACGGCCATTTATTCTGTTCTATTTATTTACTTCTTGAAAAATGTCATCCGTTCCCATGACTCAGAATTGATGTACAAGTGCCCTCCCTCCCACCCTCGCCCTCTGCCCCATTCCTGGTCCCTTCACTGTTGGCAATTTCCTCGTTACCCTTCCAGGAGAGTTAACAACTTGTACAAGAGGATGTCTTCATATATTCCTCCTCCTTTAAAACGAGACATAATTCACATACTGTGAATATTACTCTTTTAAGTTACATAATTAAATGGTTTTTTTTTTTAAAAAAAAAAAAGCATGTTGGCAGGTCGTACAACCATCACCATATCTAATTCAAGAATATTTGGGGGCTTCCCTGGTGGCGCAGTGGTTGCGCGTCCGCCTGCCGATGCAGGGGAACCGGGTTCGCGCCCCGGTCTGGGAGGATCCCACATGCCGCGGAGCGGC
>NC_041227.1:73491894-73499781 GCF_002837175.3 Physeter macrocephalus | reverse complement strand
CGGGAGAGGCCACGGCAGGGGAAGGCCCGCATACCACAAAAAAAAAAAAAAAAAAAAAAAAAGAATATTTTGATAACCCCAGAAAGAAAGGCCACACGCATCAGCAATCACGCTCCACTCTCTTCTCCCAGGGCCTGACAGCCGCCAATCTCCTTTCCACCGCTATGGATTTATCTGTGCTGGACGTTTCACATAAATGGAATCATACACTATGTGGCCTTTTGTCTCTGGCTTTTTTCACTTTAGCATAATGTTTTCAAGGTTCATCCATGTTGTACTGTGTATCAATACTTTATTCCTTTTTATGGCTGAATAATATACAATTGTATGTATACACCACCTTTTGTTTATCCATTCATTAGGTGGTAGACATTTGCTTTGTTTCCACTTCTTGGTTATTATGGATAATGCTACTGCGAACATTTGTGTATATTTTTGTTTGAACACCTGTTTTCAGTTCTTTTGGGTATATACCTAGGAATGGAATTGCTGGGTCATGTGGTAATTCCACATGTCATTTCTTGAGGAACAGTCATACTGTTTTCCACAGCAATGGCACCATTTTACATGCCACCAGCCATGTATGAGTGTTCTGATTTCTCCACGTCTTCGCCAACACTTGTTATTTTGGGGTTGTAGCAGTAGTAGTAGTAGTAGTAGTAGTAGTAGTCATACTAGTAGTGGTTTTATAGCTATTCTAGTGGGTGTGAACTGGTATCTCATTGTGGTTTTGATTTGTACTTCCCTGAGGACAGCTGAAGTCAAGCATCTTTTCATGTGCTTACTAGCCACTTGTATATCTTCTTTGGAGAAATGTCTGTTTAGAACCTTTGACCATTTTTTAATTAGATCATTCATCCTTTCATTGTTGAATTGAAAGAGTTCTTTATATATTCTGGAACTAGTCCCATATCAGATTTATGGTTTACAAAAATTTTCTCCCATTCTGTAGATTGGTTTTTCACTTTCTTGATGGTGTCATTTGAAGCACAAAATTTTTGATGAAGTCCATATTTGCCTATCCTTTCTTTTGTGGCTTATGCTACTGGTGTCATATCAAAGAAACCATGGCCAAATCCAAGGTTGTGAAGATTTACCCCTATGTTTTCTTTTAAGAGTTTCATAGCTTTAGCTCTTATATTTAGGTCGTTGATCCATTTGAGTAAGGGACCAACTTCATTCTTTTGCATGTGGGTATCCAGTTTCCTAGCACCATTTGTAGAAGAGAATATTCAAAACCAAACCCACTGAATGGTCTTGGTACCTCTGTCAAAAAGCAACTGATCATAAATGTATGGGTTTATTTCTAGACTGTCGAATCTATTTCAGTGATCTATATGTCTATCCTTATGCCACTACCAAACAGTCTTGATGACTGTAGCCTCGTAGTAAGTTTTGTAATTAGGAATTGTGAATCCTCCAACCTTGTTCTTTTTCAATTTTGTTTTAGCTACTTGGATTCCTTGCATTTTCCATGTGAGTCTTTGGATCAGCTTGTCAATTTCTGCAAAAAAGGCAGCTTTTGGGTGGGATTTCAGTAGGGACTGCATTGAGGAATTTGCGGAGTATTGCTATTTTCACAACATGAAGTCTTCTAATCCACGAACGTGAACGTCGTTCCGTTTATTTAGGTCTTTAATGTCTTTCGGTGATGTCACGTGGTTTTCAGCGTATCTTCCTCCTCTCTGTTAAGCCCACACTCGCTGGGCTTTTGGCTGAGCTGTCTGCACTTGCTTTCTCGGCGTCCCCGCCATCGCTTGCCCCTTGGCCCACTGCTGTCACACGTCAGCACCACCAATCCGTGGACACTACTCAGTGACCCCTGAGCTGACTGTCCAGGGGGGCACCTTCCTTCTGGAAAGAAGTCTTCTTCCCATGGACCTCTGAAATCACTTGCCACTTTGGAGCAATCCTTTATTAAAGCACCTTCTCATGTAGCTTTCACAAAGCATCTCCTTGTTCTGTCTTCTTCACTGACCCTCCTCCTCTTCTCTCCCCACTGCCCTCCCCCCACCTAGCCCCCCTCCTCTGCCAGTCCCGCAAATGTTGGGGTTCTGTCCTTGATCATCTCCTCTCGGATGAACGCATCCACTCCCAAGGGGCTCAGCCTCCACCTTTACCTCAGAGCCTCCTGAACCTCTTCCTCCAGCCCTGTCCTCTCTGGACCTTCTGTGCTGTATCCCCAGGGGCCTTGAGATCTCCCCTCCCTGGTCTCTTCTGGGTAACCCGGGCGTCCTCTCACGTTTCTGAGTTTAGTTAATGATCACACCCAAGCCAGAAACAAACCAAGGGCGTCGTCGTATTTGACTCTCCTCTCCCGTCCTCACTTCCCAAATCTCATCCATTGTCACATCCTGTGGTTTCTGCCCCCTCAGTATTCAAAAGGCACACCTAGAGCCGCATGGCACAGGCTCCTGCCTTCAGCCCTGACTCTGTGCATTGGGGAACAAGGTGGGGATACAGCAACCCAGCCCACAGCATCGGAAGCACAAACGCCAAATGACTGGTGCAGACTGCAGGCTCAGAGGAGGGGGAGGGGAGGCGGACACACATTGAGCTGTGAAGGACAGAGGCCAGCAGCGGAGGCGGGGGGGACCACAGCCACTGCACTGTGCAGACACCCGAGTGTGGGGTTTAGGAGCGGGTGGGAGGGAGGGCTTAGGACGGGAGAGGGAGGCTGGCTGCTGTGGCTGGGAGGCTGGCTGTGGTCAGAGACAACTAGGCTGGAATTGGCCCACATTATGCCTCTGTGACTCTGGATACGGCACTTAACCCTGAAGCTTCAGCTTCCTTATCCAACACCTGGCTTGCGGTCAGGATCGCCTCTGATCAGGCTTGTGAAAATCCTTCGTAAATGGTAAGGCAGCCCAAGGCCAGAAAGGGAAGCAGGTTGCACATTGTGAAGGTCACAAGTACCAAGTGCAAGGGCTCAGGTTTTACCGTTCAGGTGTGGTGAGGATATTAGGTGGGACTCTCAACTCCAGCTGACAGAAACCCAACTTACTCGGGCGCAAACCAAAAGAGAATGGATTGGTCACTGTCATGGGTGGCCCGGGGTGGTCCTGTCTGCAGCACAGCTGGGTCCTGCCGACCCAGGATGACGTCTGTGTCTGCGTTGGTGTCTCTCTGGGTTTTCGTCGTTCTCGCCCCCTCACCGCATCTCTCACCTCTGCTCTCCTCTAGGCATTGGGGAACCCCTGGCAGCCTCAAGCTCACTCCTCTCAGGCACCAAGACCCAGAGCCTCACTGCCCGCTTTCACAGGGAAGCTTTGATTTCCACAGGGTGGGTCACTGCCCATCCCAGAACCAATCAGGCAGGGGGGTGGTGTTCTTTGATTGGCCAACAGGACCAGCGCCCTCCTCTGGCATTGGGGTGGGAGCCAAGTGATGAGGTGGGATTGGGAAGGAAGATTCCCAGGGGCCAGGCTGTGGGCTGACATAACCTCTCCCACTGCGGGGAGTCCTGGAGCTTCTGAATAGAGTGATTAATCCTCCCGTGAGGGGGTGGGAAGCAGTGCCTTGCGGCGGGGCGGGGGATGAGTAGGGCAGATCTGGGCAGTGGCCAGGAGTGCCTGTCTCATAGAGAAAGGCCCGGGCACCCTGCAGTTCCCAAGCTGTGCTTACCTCTCCTCAGACTTTTTCCTCAGCCTCACACGAGTCCTGAGAAGTAGGGAAGGATGACTTGGCTGTGCCAATTTAACAGGTCAGGTTGAATGGCTTTCACAACCATTAATTAATAACCATTAATGCGTTAGCAAACCATTAGGCTGCCCATCCTCCAGCGGGAGATTTGTATGGGGAACACTCAGCAGCCACGTCTGGGGCTGGCGTCAGGCATGGACCCTCTCTTCGCCCCACGGACACCTTTGGGGATGGGAGAGGTTCGCACTGGGTGAGGGGCTGCAGGAGGTTTGCAGACTCTGCTTGGGCCTAACAGGGGTCTCGAGGAAGGACCAGGTACGGCCCGTCGGAGTCCAGCGCAGGGATGACCCAGGCGGGCTTCACGGAGGAGGCTGCCTGGAGCCCAGTGAGCACCCACGGTGCGCTGGGGGCTGGGCTGAGCACGCGCAGCAGCCCGGGGCAGAGGGCGGCCCCAGCGAGGGGAGGCAGGCAGCGGTGTGGACCGAAGCGCGCGGATGGGAAACTCCGGGCGCCACCTGGGCGCTCCGGGCGCTCAGATGAAGCTTGGCCAGGAACCGCGCCCCCCAGCCCGGCCCGGCCCAGCCTCCGGCGCTCTCCCCGCGGCCCCGGGGTCCCCGCCGCCCGGCGATTTCGGTGCGTCAGCAGAGCGGAAACGGGGAACGGCGCCAGCCCGCGAGCGGCGGGGACGCGGCCTGGCAGCGGCCGGCGGCTCCGCAGGTTCTGTTCCGCCCGCGTTTGTGTTGGCAGCTGCCCGCGGCGCGCGGCCCGGCCGATGAAAGGACCCTCTGTCTGCGCCTGAGCGGCCCCGCTCGCCTTTCATTCTTAATATAATCTTCACTTCATTTTTAACCGAGCAGAGGTTCTCTTGGAATTCTTCCCCTTCTTCCAAAAATACATGTGCGTGTGTGTGTTTGCAAAAGTTCCTTCACGGTGAAGGTCGGGATTGTCCCGGGGAAGGGAAGTGCGAAACCCGAGGCGGATTCAGAGCGAGACAGAAATGCCTTTCTTCCTGTGCACGGGCCTCCCTGGGGGTCGCCGCTTCCGCCGGGGTGTCCCCCATCCCGGCCCGGGGTCTGGGGCAAGAGGACGGGGATCCTTCTCCACCACCGCCCACAGCCCACCCCCGACCCCTAGGATGAATGGGCTGTTTGGAAGCCGAGGTCAGTGGGGAGGGGGTGGGGTGCCTTCTCAAGGGGTCCCTGCCCAGGGCTGGTTGGAAAGCACTGGGGTCAGGGGTGGCCAGCACGGGCTGTCCTCCCAGAAATGGATGCAAAGGAGAGACAGGACCGCTGGGTCCGGGGTTCTGCCTCGGGAGACTTTACTCTGTACTCCTGTCTGTGAGGAAGCTCAGAGCAGCCTGCAACAATGCCTGGAAACCTGCCTCCAGCCAGCCCTCCATTCACCTGGCTGGGCAGAGGGGTGTTAACGCCTGAGGCAACGTTCTAGATTATACCAAAGACTGCCATTTGGAGAGACTCCCACCTCAAGCATCGCAGGGCCAGGGCTTTCCATGCATGTTCCCAGGTTCTGGGAGTTAGGTATGGTCATCCATACAGAAGAGAAACAAAAGGCTCAGAGAAGCTAAGTAACTTACCCCAAGTCCCAGAACATGAAGGGTGTGAGGGCCAGAATTGTGGAAGCAGGTGGCAAGAAGCCTGGGTTCGCTCTTCTGTTTCAGTGGTTTTCAAACTGTGTTCTGCAGATCTTCTACCTGCTTTGACAGCCAGGAAATTTTGATTCCAGTTCTTAAAAAAAAAGTTAATTTGTGTTTGTATTTGATCTTGTGTTTTGAGCAATAGAGTAGATTATATAACCTGAAAACTATCCTGCTGTAAACACCTAGGAAAGCTCAGCTAAAACTAAAACAAAAAACAACCACCAACAGTTTCCTTTTAAATCCAAGAAATTAAGAACCAAAAGGAAGTCTCCAAGAGCTAGAAATGAAGAGGATAACAAAGGTAAATTGACCACAGCTGCCCTACTAGGGGGATGAGGGAGGCTTGAGGGCACAGGCAGAAAATGGGGTCAGGTTGTCATCCAGAGAAGATGATGCCTTGGATCTACCCAAAGTGGGGTTTGAAACAGAGACCCCAACTAAAGCTGGGACTGTCTGGGGCTATACCTTCAGTGAAATAATGTGCAAAAAAGAAAGGAAAAAAAAAAAAGACCTTTAGGCACAAAAGGACAAGAAGGAAATTTGTCTGTCTCAGCGTGGCTGGTAGAATTTTTTAAATGCCTCCTGCGAGTTTGTGAACCACTAGCCAGTGCTCACGCAGGTCAACCCGTGCCCCCTGCAGTGGAAGCATGGAGTCTTAACCACTGGACCGCCAGGGCAGTCCAAAATAAGTATGTTTAAAATGATAAAGAAAGGAGTAAAAAAAACATGAGAGAAAAATGACACAAATACAGAGGTATAGTAGCACTTTCTTAATTTTATAAAATTCCATTTTCCTCCATGTGATTTTGCAGCTGCAGCTCCTATCATCAAGAAGCAGAGTCTTTTCCTCCACCCTGTTAATCTAGGCTGCGTTTGCAACTTCATTTGACCAA
This sequence comes from Physeter macrocephalus, assembly GCF_002837175.3. NCBI lineage: Eukaryota > Metazoa > Chordata > Mammalia > Artiodactyla > Physeteridae > Physeter > Physeter macrocephalus. The sequence goes on along the minus strand of NC_041227.1, from coordinate 73,493,589 downwards.
TGAAATGTGGTGGAAGTGATGTTGGTTCTGAGCTTTGGCCTCAAGAGGCCTTGGGCACTTCCGTTCATTCTCTTAAAACCCTTAATGAATAAACCCAGAGTAGTCTGCTGAAAGATGAGGGACAGTGTGGAGCAAAGAAGTGCCATCCCAACTGAGGCCATCCCAGACCAGCCAGTCCTTAACTGACCACATATGCATGAGTGAGCCCAGCCAAGACCATAAGAACTACCCGACTGAGCCTGGCCTAAACTGGTGATACACAGAATCATGAACTGAATAAATGGTTGTTAGTTTAAGCTAGTGCATTTGGGGATGATTTGTTATACAACAGAAGCTTACTGATCCAGAGAGCGTAAGAGACATGAATAGAATGAGAAGGTCTGACACACATCTAACAGGAGTTCCATGGGGAAGAGAATAGGCAGATGGTGGAGACGACATATTCAAAGAGATAGTGTCTACAAAATTCCAGTTTTTGTGAAAAATATAAATCCTCAGTTTCAGCACTGGTTGAAAAAGCACTGGTTCCAGTAAGACGAATAAATTCAGAACTATATACATCACTGTGAAACTGCCAAACACCATAAAGAAGATCTTAAAGGCAACCAGAGAGAAAAGACAGATTACCTTCAAAGGAATGACAATGACACTGCCAGGAGATTTGCTAATGGCAACATTAGAAGCCTGAAGACTGTGTTAAAGAGCATCTTCGGGGACTTCCCTGGTGGTGCAGTTAAGAATCCGCCTGCTGACGAAGGGGACACGGGTTTGAGCCCTGGTCTGGGAAGATCCCACATGCCACGGAGCAACTAAGCCGTGTGCCACAACTACTGAGCCTGCGCTCTAGAGCCCGCATGCCACAACTACTGAAGCCCGCGCTCCTAGAGCCTGTGCTCCACAACAAGAGACGCCACCACAATGAGAAGCCTGCACACCGCAACGAGGAGTAGCCCCCGCTCACCGCAACTAGAGAAAGCCTGCACTCAGCAACAAACACCCAACGCAGCCAAAAATGAAGTTAATTAATTTAAAAAAGTATCTTCAAGTTGCTAAGAGAAAATAAGAGTGTATCTAGAAATTCTTTAGCTAAATTATTATTGAAGAGCAAGGATAAAAATAAGGTTATTTTTTATAAAGATTGAGAGATTTTACTACTAACAGAATTTTTATGGACTATATATCTATATAAAAGTATGTGTCCTATATATCCTTTGTATGGTACACATATCTCCTGTATATGGTATATGTTATAACCCAGGAAGAAGTGGTGTTAAGAAAGCAGCAACTGCACACCGCAACGAGGAGTAGCCCCCGCTCACCGCAACTAGAGAAAGCCCGCACTCAGCAACAAACACCCAACGCAGCCAAAAATGAATAGTTAATTAATTTAAAAAAGTATCTTCAAGTTGCTAAGAGAAAATAAGAGTGTATCTAGAAATTCTTTAGCTAAATTATTATTGAAGAGCAAGGATAAAAATAAGGTTATTTTTTATAAAGATTGAGAGATTTTACTACTAACAGAATTTTTATGGACTATATATCTATATAAAAGTATGTGTCCTATATATCCTTTGTATGGTACACATATCTCCTGTATATGGTATATGTTATAACTCAGGAAGAAGTGGTGTTAAGAAAGCAGCAATGGGGGCTTCCCTGGTGGCGCAGTGGTTGAGAGTCCGCCTGCCGACGCAG
>NC_041227.1:73483072-73491764 GCF_002837175.3 Physeter macrocephalus | reverse complement strand
AGGATCCCACATGCCGTGGAGCGGCTGGGCCCGTGAGCCATGGCCGCTGAGCCTGCGCGTCCGGAGCCTGCGCTCCGCAATGGGAGAGGCCACAGCAGTGAGAGGCCTGCGTACCGCAAAAAAAAAAAAAAAAAAAGAAAGCAGCAATGATAAACAAAAATACAGATAAAAGTGAGTGAATGTGAGTAAATCTAATGATAACAGTAACCAATTTGGGGGTATAAAAAGATGTAATTAAAGTATTGGGCACCAATGGTGACTAAGTTCCTTGTATTAGTTAAAAGGGTAGGCATATGCTGCAGACATTGTTAGTTCAAGTATACAAGTTAAAAATTTAAGGGTAACCTACAAAGGGAATGAAATAGGATGTGTAACTTCCAAAGTAATAAGCAGAGCAGGGAGTGGGAAGAAAAGAATACAGAAAATGTAACCAAGCTAATGGAAAACAATAAAGGAGAAAAGGAAATGAAGGAAAAAGAAGATAAATAGCACAGTCCAAAATACATAATTGATCACAATAAATAATAAATAATAAATGGACAAAATTTATAGATTAAAGGAGCATGTCAAATTAAATAGTTAAACAAAAGCAAAAAACATAAATATTAGAATACAGGAATACTGGAAGTAATGGAATGGGAAATATTTATTAGGCAAATTTTAATCCAAAAAGTGGTATATCCATATTAATATTAATAAAAAAATTTCTGTTTCCAGATAAGATGGCCTATAATATGGAGTAGCATACTCCACCCCACCTCTCCCATAAAATAACGCAGTAAAATATGAACAGATCATATGTGAAGAAATAATGGCTGGACACTTTCCAAATTTGGCAAAAGATATAAGCCTGCAAATTCAATAAGCTCAGTGAACTACAAATAGGATAAACCCAAAGAAATTCACAACCAGACACATTCTAATTAAACTGCTGAAAACAAAAGACAGGGAAGAAATTATGAAAGAAGCCAGAAAAAAACATTCATTTTTAAAGAATAACAATTCAAATGACTGTGGATTTCTCATTAGAAACCGTGGGGGCCAGAAGGATGTAGAACAACATTTTTAAAGTGTGGAAAGAAAAGAACTGTCAACCCATATTCTGTATCCAGTGAGAATATCCTTCAGGAATTAGGGTGAAATGAAGACATTTTCAGATGAAGGAAAACTAAAAGAATTCATTCCCAGCATACCTACTCAAAAAGAAATACTAGAGGAAGTTTTTCAGACAGAAGGGAAATAGTGCCAGAAGGAAATGTGGAATATCAAGATTGGGAAAAGCAACAGAAATGGTAAACATCTGGGCAAATGCAATAAACTATTCTTAAGTTTTTAAAACTATGATGGTTGAAAGCAAAAATTATGACATTATTTGGTGGGATTTTCAATGTATGTCAATGTGATATATGACAACCACTACATAAATGGGGAGGTTAAAAGGACATATATTGTGGAAAGTTTTCTACATTCCACTTGAAGTGGTAAAATATTGATGCTAAGTAGACTTGAAAAGTTAAGTATGTATATTGTGCTCCCTAGAGCACACTTGAAAACGATACCAAAAGATATAGTCAAAATCACAATAGATAAATTAAAATGAAATACTAAAAAGCATTAAAATAAGTTAAAAGAAGACAGGAAAGGGGAAATAGAGAAACAAGAAAAAAACAAAATTAATAAAATAGTAGATCTAAATCCAAACAGATCAGTAATGACATTAAAAACAAAACAAGACTGGGACTTCCCTGGTGGTCCAGTGGCTAAGACTCCACGCTCCCAATGCAGGCGACCCGGTTTGATCCCTGGTCAGGGAACTAGATCCCATGTGCCGCAACTAAGAGTTTGCATGCCACAGCTAAGGATCCCGCATACTGCAACTAAAGACCCCGCATGCCGCAACTAAAAGATCCCGCACATGGCAACGAAGATCCCACGTGCTGCAACTAAGACCCAGTGCAGCCAAATAAGTAAGTAAATATTTTTTTAAATAATAATAAAAATATAAAAGAAATAGTTTATAAGTTAAAAAAAAAAGATCTAACTATATGCTGTCTACAAGAAACTTACTTCAAATATAATGATATAAATAGGCAAAAAGTAGAAGAATGGAAAAAGATTTACCATGAAGAAAACATTCAAAAGAAAGCTGGAGTGGCTATATTAATTATTATTATATAGCCAGACAAAATATTCAGAGCAAAGGATTACAAAGGTCAATTTACCAAGAAGACATAGCAATCCAAAAAGTGTATGCACCCAAAAATAGAGCTTCAAAATACATGGAGCAAAGGCTGTCAGAAATGAAAGGAGAAATAAACAAATTCACAATTATCGTTAGAGACTATAGCACTTTTCTCTCAGAAAGTAATAGTACTGGTAGACAGAAAATCAGAAAGGCTATTGAAGAAGTGAACAGTACCATCAACCAACTGGATCTAATTGACATTTATAAAACACTCTACCCAACAATGGTAGAATACACATTCTTTTCACGTGCCTGTGGAATATTCACCAGGATAGACTATACCCAGGGTGGCAAAACTAACCTTTACAAATATAAAAGAAATGAAACCATACAAAATATGATCATAGTGGACTTAAACTAGATGTCAATTACAGGACGATAACAGGAAATTATTCAAACACTTGGAAATAAAACAGCATACTTCTGAATAATCCATGGGTTTGAAATCCCCAATTTGTTCTATTACTCTGATATCAAAGTCAAACAAAGTCATACAAGAAAAGAAAACTGCAAACTAATATCTTTTATGAATATAAATGAAAAAATTCTCAATAAAATACAAGCAAACTGAATCTAGCAGCATATGAAAAAGATTATACACCATGACCAAGTGGGATTTATCCTAGAACTGCAAGAGGGGTTCAGCAAACAAAAATCAGTCAAATAACTCAAAATGTATAAAAATGTAAGAACTAAAATGATAAAATGATAAGAAAACAGGGATAAGACGTCCCTGGTGGTCCAGTGCTTAAGAATCCACCTTCCAATGCTGGGGACGCAGGTTCGATCCCTGATTGGGGAACTAAGATCCCACATGCTGCGGGGCAACTAAGCCTGCACGCTACAACTACTGAGCTCGCGCACTATGGAGCCTGCGTGCCACAACTAGAGAGCCTGCATGCTGCAACTACTGAGCCTGCGTGCTCTGGAGCCCGAGCGCCACAACTAGAGAGAAGCCCGTGTGCTGCAATGAAGATCCCATGTGCCACAACTAAAACCTGACGCAGCCAAATAAATAAATAAATATTTTTTTAAAAAAACATGGATAAATCTTCAGAACCTTGGATTTGGCAGTGGTTTCTAAGAATGACACCGAAAGCATGAGCAACAAAAGAAAAAAAATAGATAAATTGGACTTTATCAAAATTAAAGACTTTTGTGCTTCAAAGGGTACCATCAAGAAAGTGAAAAGATAACCAATAGAATGGGAGAAAATATTTACAAGTCATATCTCTGATAAAGGACTAGTATCAGGAATATATAAAGAACTCTAGGGAATTCTCTGGCGGTCCAGTGGTTAGGACTCGGCGCTTTCACGGCCGTGGCCCGGGTTCAGTCCCTGGTCAGGGAACTAACATCCCGCAAGCCACACAGCATGGCCAAAAAAAAAAAAAACTCTGAAAACTCAGCAATAACTAAACCAACAACCCAATTAAAAATAGGCAACGGATGGGGACTTCCCTGGTGGTCCAGTAGGTAAGACTCCGTGCTCCCAATGCAGGGGTACCGGGTTTGATCGCTGGTCAGGGAGCTAGATCCCACATGCCGCAACTAAGAGTTCGCATGCTGCAACTAACAAGCCCACATGCTGCAACTAAGAAGCCCGCATGCTGCAACTAAAAAGATCCCGCATGCCTTGATCCCGCAACTAAAGATCCCGCATGCTGCAACAAAGATCCCCCGTGCCGCAGCTAAGACCCGGCACAGCCAAAATAATTAAATAAATAAGTAAATAAATATTTTTTTAAAATTCAAAAAAAAATAGGCAAAGGATCTAAATGGATATTTCTCCAAAGAAGACATACAAATGGCCAATAAGCACATGACAATATGCTCAACATCATTAGTCACGAGGGAAATGCAAACCAAAACCACAAAACTGCTTCATACCAGTTAGGCTGGCTATGATTTTTTTTTAAAGAGAGAAAGAAAATAATAATAAAAGGCTGTGGAGAAGTTGGACCCTCATACATGGCTGTATGGGAATGTAAAATGGGGCAGCTTCTGTGGTAACAGTTAAACATAGAGTTACCCTGTGATCTGGAAATTCCACTCTTAGGTGTATTACCAACAGAATTGAAAACATGTTCACACAAAAATGTGTACATAAATACTTATAGCAACATTATTCATAATAGCCAAAAATTAGAGGCAAAACTGATGCCTGAAGAAATAGAAAGGCTCAATAGACCTATAATAATGAAATAAATTGAACTGGTAGTTTCGCAGCTTCAAAAATAGAACACTAGGTTTAGGTGACTCTTTAGGTGAGTTCTTACAGATATTCAAGGAACATTAAATACAAGTCATGAACAAAATATTCTGGAGAAGAGAAGAAGATGGGATGCTTACTGACTCTTTTTATAAGGCTGTTATATTATTGAGCTCAAGTGAAAGCCTTTCTCTGTTCATTTTTCTTCATTCTTTTTTTTAATCTCTGTTTTTCAGACTGCATAATCTCTAATCTATCTTCAAGTTCACTAATTCTCCTTACAGAGCAAATCTACTGTCGTTCTTCTCTACTGAACTTTTCGTTTTAGGTACGGTACTTTTCAACTTCGGAATTTCCATTTAGTTCTTTTTATAATTTCTATCTCTTTATTGATATTCTCTATTTGATGCAGCTTTCCCATCAAAGCTTCCTTTACTTCTTTTATCATGGTTTCCTTTAGTTCTTTGAACATATTTATAATGGCTACTTTGAAGTTTTGTCTGTTAAATCCAACATCTGGTCATTCTCATAGGCAGTTTCCATTACTTGCCTTTTTCCTGTGTATGAGTCATACTTTCCCATTTCTTTGTATGTCTCATATTTTTTGTTGGAAACTGGACATTTTAGATAATATATTGTAGCAACTCAGTGTGGTGCCCCTCCCTGGGGCACTGTTGTTATCTGCTCATTTATTGGTTTAGTGACTTGTTGGATTATTGGGTAAAGTCCATTCTACCCTCTCCCCTTAATGTGTAGCCTCTGACGTCGCTCCTCGGAGAGCACAGGCTTGGTGGTTGTGGCCACCGTCACCCTGGAATGACAGTGGTTTTGGCAGGGCTCTCTTTGACTCTCTCTTTCCCTGACCAAACACATCTGTTAAGCGCCACTAATTGCTAGTTAGTCGCACCACTGTTTTCATCACCGCCCTGTGGCATATATTGTTCCCAGACTAATCCAATCAAATCTGGACTCCTTTGAAGGGAGAGTCCCTGAGGTCAGTGTCTGAGATCTGTTTTGACCCCAGAAGCACTCCTTACAGCTGTCTCTTTCCCTGGTTCTCTCTGACAAACTAACTAGCCTACATCTCCAATGAATCTACCAACCTCCTCCCAGCTGCCTTCCACCACAGCCTCCAGGGTTTCTGAGGGCACCTCTGGGCTTTAACTTCTCCACACTTTGCTGCAAATGAAGTCGATTCCTTTGAGAAGAGATCGGGACTCTCTGTTCTACAGCCTGCCTCTCCCTCTGGGCAAAATCTCTGTGCCATGACTCTGGAGCTGGGACTAGGGACAAGGGTGTGCTTCTCTCTGAATGGCACCCCTGCTTTAGGAGCTGAGTGCTCAGTGGAGGAGAAAGGCTATAGCCTCAGGCCTTCTTGGCTTGCCTCTCACAGGATGGAGCCTCTTCCTAGAAAGCCAGGGCAAGGGGGTTGGGGCCCAGCATCCTGAGTGGTGCCACGCCCCTGGTAGAGTGGGTGCTGGGCAGAATAGGGAGCCCCAGTTTCTCGGCAACACTTGCCCAGAACGATGCCTCAGCAGCCAGTAGCTGGGGGCAGGCTGACAAATGCTGATTTCCTGCCTGTTCTGGGAAGATGACCCCTGCCTTGGAGCTGAAGGGAAGGGACCTCTGTGTGCTGGGCTGCAGCAGCCTAGAGGGGAATTTCCATCCTGCTGAGCTGGGGGTGGGGATGGGGCAGGATCTTGTTCAAATACCACGGACTCTGTTCTTACCAAGTTTTAGTAGAGTTTCTTGTATGTTTCTTCATTTGTTCTAAGCCTTCAGGCCCATTTCCAAAGGGTGCCTGAGTGCTGTGATGAGCAAAGGCCTCCGCCCACCCACAGTGGACAGGTAGCACGAGGGAGACATATTCCTTTACTGTTTTAAGCCACTGAGCGCAGGGAGTTTTTGTTACCACAGCAGATCTAGCTTAGTGGTTCTCAAGTTTGGGCATGCGTTAGAATCCCCCAGAGGGCTTGTTAAAATACCGAGTGCTGGGCCTCACGCCCTGAGTTTCTGATTCAGCAAATCTGGGTTGGTGCCAGAGAATTCACATGTCTAATAAGTTCCCAGGTAAAGGTGATGCTGCTGATACGGGGACCATACTTTGAGAACTACTGCTCCAGCCATCCTTTCTCATATCTGGGGCTAAATAATAGTACAGTAGTGTTTACCTCGCTACGGAGTTGGTAAGGATCATTGCATGAACATCTGTAAAGCATTTAGAAGAGTGCCTGGCATTCAAACAGCCTTAGCATTATTATTAATATGTCCCAAGGTTTTTTTTCGATATAAGGATATTCTCAGGTGTTAAAAATTTTAATACTATTTGGCCTTTTACTGGAATAACCCAGATGACTAGGCTTTCCAGCATTTTCAGCTGTCTCTTTTTATTACTTCTTGATCCGCTTATAGCTCAGACCAATTGATGAGGAAAGATAGTCATCCAGGCAGGATTGTTAACTAGGCCCCATAATCTTGCCTGCTTTTCTAAATTGGTGTGCTGGCCCCTGCAGATCTGAAGGCAGCTCTGTTCCTCTCCCAGCACAAAGGTGCTGGGCTTTGTGGCTGCAGTTACCCTCTGTTCCCATCAGGGCTAGACTGGGGGGGGAGGCCAGTAGCACCCACTACAAGACCCCAAACTAAACCAAGTCAGGAAGGAGGGGAGGTCAGTGTTTCTGCTGCTTCTTCCATGCCCTTTTCCAGCTGCGTAAGGAATCAGGAGGTTATCTGTTGTCTACGAGGCTGTGGCCCAAGGGGAAAAGGCAAGGGCAGGTACCTTTGAACTCATAAGAGGGAAAGAATGCTGGGGCTGCCATAGGACAAATTATGATACTTCATACTTCGATGCATAATGTCTTGTCATAATCCTCCAACGTTCCCTGTGAGGACCTTGGGTCAGGCACTGACAGTGACAGCAGCCAACAGCCTGTGCCATGTGCCATTAGCTCATTTAATCCTCCCAAGAGCAAAGCAGGTATCATTATTACCCTCACTTTACAGATGGGGAAGCTACAGCACAAAGCGGTTAAGTATTTTGTCCAGGGTCATACAGCTAGTTGAGAGTCAGAGCCAGAATTTGAACCCGGGTGCTTCTAGAGTTTCCGCTCTTAACCCTGTTGCTGTGGCACTGTGATATTTCCTGGGATGTAAGTGCCATGTGGACAGGATCTTGGCCTGTCATGCCCCCTGCTGTACCCCAGCCCTGGAAGTGTGCCTCCCCCGTAAGAGGTACTCCATCAACACTGGTAGAGTGAATGAGAGAATTCCCAATTTGGAGCTGGTCAGTGGAGACTGTCTGATGGATATGTGCTCATCAAGCATTTGTTGCACGGTGAGGCTGAGAGAAGAGGAACTCCTCCGAGGTCTCCGAGGGAGCCGTGTGGCCGGAACCACTGCCCTGGTCTAATTAGACGAATTAAGTGCCTGCAGCCTCTGCCAGAGTGAGAGCCTTTCCCCTCAGCCCCCAGGGCATGGCCAGGTCCTGCTGGGCAGAGGCTGCTGCCCAGGAAGAAGGGCGGGGCTCCAGGGAGGCAGGGCCCAGTGAGGGTGGGGGGAGGGTACCCGGCCACCACCCTGGTCTGGTCGAGGCCAGTCGCCCACATCTTGGACATCACAGGAGAGAGACGCTGAAGGTAGCTCTGTGGCAATACTGAGCTTGGACACAGGAAAGAATTTGGGGTTTTCCCCTGTGACCTAGACCATGGGCTGTGGTGAGAGAGACCCCAGTTCAAATCTCAGCTTCTGCTTCCTCCGGTGTGAAAACAGTGGTAATAACCTGCGGGGAAGGCTCTTTGTGCAAATTGATGAACATGATGACAGACAGCACTCGGCAGGCCCTTCCCCCATTTCGCTCCTCCCAGACCTGAGCCCAGGCCCCAACCCTGAGAAGGCAGCCTCTCCCTACCCCCAGCCCCGCGGGAGTGGATTCCCCAGAGAGAGGCTGGGAGGCTGGGAGGCTGGGATCCTGCCTCAGCTAGGTCACTTTTGCGGGAAAACCGGCTGGCCGAGCAGGAGCGGTAGAGCGGGGGCAGCGGGGAGAGGACCCCGCCCCGTGTCGTGCCTCCCACCCCCCAGGGCTCCAGTCTAGTGGTGGGCGGCGCACCAGAGCGGGGCGGCCTGGGCTTGAGGCAGGGGCAGTGGGCCTCAGAACTGCGGGGTCTTGTTTAAAAATGCAGTGTCCCCCTCCCCCCCCCCCCCCCCCCCCCCCCCCCCCCCCACCCCCAACCCCCCCTCCC
>NC_041227.1:73477513-73482963 GCF_002837175.3 Physeter macrocephalus | reverse complement strand
CCACCCCCCCCACCCCCCCCCCCCCGCCACACACACAGAGTCCATGCCCGGGAGTCTCCACCGTCAGGAGCCCCACCAATTGCTCTGATGCAGACCTCAGACTGCGCTTTGCGGCGCACTGGCTGGGGGGTCTCCCCTGACGTCCAGCCCCGCTTCAGGGTTGCCCGGAGTCCCTGCTTCCCCTTCTGCCTGTTTCATCTGGTGTCGGGTGGTGGAAGGCCTCATGGTGATCTCGGATGCTTATTTGGGGTCTTCAGCCTAAGTCCCCCGCCCCCTGGCCCCAAGCCTCATTCCTCACCCACTGCTGGGCTGTGACCCTTTCCCCACCTTGACCTGGCCGAGGACGTGTGCTGTCCCCTCTGTGGCTAGCCTGAGTCAGCAGTCTTGGCCTGGTGGACAGAGCTTCGGGGGGCCTACCGAGCAAACCCTCCATCTGGGGCATCCCCTCTGTGGAGATGAGGGGCCAGCAGCAAGCCTGGTGCCCGGTGGGGAGGAGGAGGTGGAAACTTTGTCCCAATGACCAGAGGGCGGAGGGCTTGGCCGGGCCAGCTCTGTTCCATGCACAAGCATGTGCAGGATGCCGTGGGGCTATTTTTACTCCTGTCAAGGAGACAGTGTGATTTATGGGAAGCCTGGTCCCCTTCAGGGCTGTGTTATAAATACACCTGGCCCCATGCTCTCGTTCACTTGGAGGGGAAAGTCAGGCCCCGTCCTCTCTCCTGCCTCCCTCCCTGCCTCACTGGGCCGTGTCCATACGTGGCCTTCTTGGGGGCGTCCTTCCCCTGTGCAGCTGTCCCCCTGTGGTGGCGCAGCTCTCCTCAGTCACCAGGGCCTCAGCGTGAGTGAGTTTTTCAGATGCTTTTAGGAGTGACGGTTATCTGCGAACTGCCTTTGATGAAGGGAAGAGGAGAGAGGCTTCAAATCTGGGGTTCACACTTCCTTCAAGGGCCGGATATAGGTAATAGGAAGGGGAAAGGGGCACAGGTAGGAGGCTTAAGAAAAACTCTGCCTTTCTCCCAAGATGCACCCATCTGCCCAGAGTCCCCTCCTGGAAGGTGGCAGGCCAGCTGGAGAGGGGCCTCTCTGGGCCCAGGACTGGTCCCTGCCCACCCCCTTCCTTCAGCTGCAGAAGGGCAGACAGCCCTGGCGTGGGAAACGGGGGGTGGGCTGCTCTACGTACCAGCTGTGTGGTCTTCCGCAAGTCCTTTAACTTCTCTGACCCTCAAGTTTTTCTTCTGGAAATGGACACAAAGATGCCTGCCTTCTGGATTGATGTGTGTGAAATGCAGGCCAGGCTGGGCTGACAAGGGAGATATTCAGGCAGGCAGCCCAGCCTGTGTCCAACATCATCCCCTTCCTCTGAGGAACCCTGGTCCCTCATCTGCAGGGGCACAAGGGCAACACTGATCAGAGAACCCCCCTCCTCTGTCCTGCCTGGAGGAAGGGGAGGAGGTAGGGCTGCTTCTCCATGAGCCCCTGGGGCTCAGTTCCTTCACTCTTGGGAGGCAGGTTTCATTCAATGCAGCATCCAGTCCAGACAAGTGGATGTTCAAACCTGGCCAGGATTGGTCCTCTTGTAGAGGCTAAGAGCTATAAGGGGCCTCGGAGTTCATCTAAATGGGGTGGGGGCACACTGCTCCCCTGGAGGGCGTCAGAGGGGAGGGAGTGACTACTGCTGACTGATAATCTAATGAGCTGACTTTCCAGCTCTGCACATGACCATCAGGGATTCTGGACGTACTTCGGGGCAGGGAGAGAGAGAAGGAGCAGCTGGGGTGCAGCATCTCCCAGCCGGCTCCATCCAGAGCCGTGAAGAGCCTTGCAGGTGGGGAGTGGGGGGAGACGCTTAGTTATTCATGTGCTCCATTCACTCTTGTGCATTTGTGAGTCACATCCTTTGGTCAGCCTTGGGGAGGCCAGGATTTGTTACGGAGACAAAGAGAGGGAACACAGGGGCCCCTCTGACATTCAAACGTACAATCTCGCCGTCTTGAAAATGAGTGAACTTAACGCCAGTGTCTCCCGCTGTAACTTACCAGAGTCCAGGCTTGGTGAACTATTCATTTTCCGTAGAGATGATCATGAGGAAAATGGTCCCATCGAGAAGAAGGGGAGGGGTCTTCCACTTCCTGTACCCTGGGAATCATGGGAGAGGAAGTGACGGGATTGGGCTTCCGGTTCGGGGGTCCCCACCTGGGCTTCTGCCTGGAGGGGCAGTTGCGAGGGATAAACGGAGAGGGGCGCCAAGGGCAGGGCTGTCTTGCGCTGCCACCCGTGGGGACTCAGGCACGTCAAAGCAGACGCGGTGGCCGGCGTGGTCGGGCCGGGGAAGCCCGGGACGCAGAGCTCTCCGAGGCCTTCACGTGGGTCCTACAGGAGGAGCCCCTGGGTTAAAAGCCAGCGGGTGAGCCGCGGGGGCAGCCCACAGGCACCAGCAGGCGCCAGCCCAGGTCGTGGGCAAGCAGGAAGCTGGACCCTTCGCCCTTTCCCCGTATCCAGGCCACCCTCTTTGTCACCCTCTTTGTTACAGAGAAGAGGCGTGTGGAAAGCGTGGCTCTCAGAGAGACAGGGTTTGTTCTCATCTATGAGAGACTAAGAGCCACTTAAATGGGCTTCACAGAGCAGACGTACGGGATTCCCGTGCAGCCTCCAGCCCCTGCCCATCGCCCTAATGCAGCCCCGCAGAGTAACCCCGCCGGCATCATCCCCCCGACATGAGTCTGAGCAGTCTTCACTCTCTTGCTTAACACGTGTGCCCATCCCCTTTTGCCCACAGGGCTGAGACCCACTCCGGGCAGCCCTCCAGGCTGGCAGCCCCTCCTGAGCCCTTGCTGCAGCTGGTGGCGTGCTTCCTTCCCCAGGTCAGCCCTTCGAGGTGGCACAGCCGGGACGGGAGCCCAGGGAACTGCCGTCCACCCCAGAGCCCTCTCCGCCGTCAGCTGCTGTCTCCCCTGCCCGGGAATCCCTGCCGGGGGTCCCTGGCTCCTGGGCTTCCTCTCTGGGGGCAGCCCCTGGCTGAGGGGGGGGACTGGAGGCACGGAGCAGCCCAAACCCTCCGAGGTCCTGCTCCCCCGGGGGTCAGCAAAGCTCAGCGGGTGGGGCCTCGGCCTCCCCGTCCCCCGCTCGCAGCTCCACGCCACCTGTGGCCATGGGGCTGGGGTGCGGGGAGCAGTACCCCGGTACCCTGCTTTCTGCCCCCGGCCCCAGCTTCTCCGTATCTGTTTATTTACCTTGGAAAAGGCCCTGTGGCCCAGGCAGGAAACGGGCCAATTCCAGGAGGCTCGCCGGGCTGGGGAACAAGGAGCCACATTGTGCTCCGTGCCTGGCCACTCCCCACCCTGGGCCTGCGAAGAGCCCGGAGAGGGGGACCAGTTGGGGGCCTGGCAGGAAGGAGGCGTGGGGGCTGAGGGCTGCCAGCGCGCCAAGCCCGTCCGCCGGTGAAAGGGCTTCTGTGCAGGGGTGGGACGGGGGGCTGCCGAGTCCCCACCCCGCCAGTGAGCGGATGAGGTGGGGATGCTGGGCGGCGGCCCCTCGTCACGGCCTGGGGCCCACCAGGCACCGACCTGCCAGCCCAGAGCAGAGGGAAGAGACCCGGGAGCCGGCTCGCCCTGGTGCCCCTGGCTCCTCTTGGGCAGACGCCACCCCTCAGTGGAGGGACGTCCTGCCCTAAGCCTCCCCTCCCTGTCCCAACTCCTGCCAGGCAGCTGGTCCGACCTCAGGCCTCCCTGCCCGGCAGAAGCTGGAGGCGGGAGAGTCCTGCGGTCAGAGCCTGGCCCTGGCTGACGAGGCCCAGGCTGGCGTGGGGCTTGATGTCATCATGGGGGAACTTGGGAGGGCTGACCCCTCCCCAACCCTGCGCTCTTCCTCACTGACCGGCTGGTGTCCGTACGGGCTGATCTTCCATCCATCCATCCATCCATCCATCCATCCGTTCATTCATTCAACACGGGGCTCCCTTCCTCTCTCTTCCTATCGCCCTAACTTGCAGTGACAGCGTCCTCCAAGCCCCCTTCCCTGGTTCCCAGCGTGCTGTTTGAGAAATGTAGATCTGATTACGTCATTCCTGTCTCTCAAGGTCTTCAGAGACTTCCTACTTGTTTCTGGGCAAAGAGGTTCACAGGCCCTTTGAGCTCAGCCCCACCTGCCCCTCGGGCCCATGAACACCAATGACTGGGTTGAGGTGTGGGGGGGACTTGAGGGGGTCAGAGGTGAGATGGATTTCTCCTACCCAGCCCTGGGGTGGGGTGGGGTGGGGAGGGGCTCTGGGTGGGCGTGTCCTTCCAGTTGGAAGGGAGTCCTAGGGACCTCAGAAAGGGGATGAAGACCTGGGACAAGAAATGTGCACGGCTGTCACCTGGCCAATGCCTCTGCGTCCTTCTAGGACAGCCCCTCCCAGCTGAGTTGCCACCTCCCACCCCCACTCAAGGCATCACTCTCTGCCCCCAGCCCTGCTGTCCTCGCAGCCGACATCACTCCATGTATGTGTTCATCTCCAGATGGGCAGGCTCGATGTTGTAAAGATGTCAATTCCCCCCAAAGTAATCTATAAACTTCCATAAATCAATCTCTAAATCCAGTAAGATTATTTCTGGGACTAGATGACAAAGTTCATCTAGAAGAGAAAATGAGGAGAAAGAGCCAAGACAATCATCAAAATAAAGAACAAAGGCAGGGAACCTGCCCTTCCCAGTAGAAAAGTAAACTGCACGTTTACAATAATGAAAAAGAGTGTTTCCTGCACATTTACTGCTGTTCTAGCCAACGCTGTCGTGCGTGCTCTTCTTACCTGTGTCAGACACTGTCAGGAACAGCTGTCCCTTTGTTGACCCCTTTGATCCTCGTGTGAATCCCGTGGTACAGCTCAGGAAACTAGCTCTAGGCCAGCCTGGTCTGCCCCAGGCCCTGTTCTAAGCACTTTGCATCCAGGATGTCATTTAATTCTCACAGCACCCCCTGAGGTAGGTACTGTTACTAATTCAGTCCAGCTCTGATATATTAATGCTATAGAGAAGATGGCCCATTGAGCTTGAAAGACCCATCAGGTGAAAAAAAGTTACGGAATGACACCTGTATCATTTAAGGGAAACACAAGAAAACTCCTAACCTGTATACAAAAAAATAAAATAAAATAAAATAAATAAAAACATGATGGTTAAAAGTAAAAAGGAGAAGGAAAAGAAGAAATAATAATACAAGGTTGGAAGATAAAAATGAGGAAATTTCCCAGGAAGCCACTGAAAAGATAAAGCGGTAGACAGACAGAAAAGAGTATCAGAGATCAATCCAGGAGGTCCAACATCCACCTGATAGGCCTTATGCATCAGGCTCAGAGGTCACCACGCCAGGCCCACAGCACTTCTAGGGGCCCACCGAAAGGCTTTCTCTTTTTTTTTTTTGCGGTACGCGGGCCTCTCGCTGTTGTGGCCTCTCCCGTCCGGAGCCTGTGCTCC
>NC_041227.1:73452827-73476993 GCF_002837175.3 Physeter macrocephalus | reverse complement strand
GAGAGGCCACAACAGAGGGAGGCCCGTATACCACAAAAAAAAAAAAAAAAAAAGTAGGAAAAAATAAATCAATTTTAGGTCAAAAAGTGTTTTCATAGATAATATATTCACCTTTATACTAGTGTAGCCATAAAATACAGTTTTTAAAATTTTATTTTAATGGTGGAAGGGACCCAGGAAAGCAAAAGTGCCTAAAGACCATGAAAATCAAAATGTGACCCCAGGCTTCAAGCGACAGCTTGAGACAACAGTTCACCCCAGAGTTCCCGAGAGTTGAGTGGAGGATGTGTGTCTGAGGGAGGGAGTGAGAGCAGGCCGGGGTGCGGACCGGCAGTGACTGTGACACCCGTTTGAGTGCAGAGCCCCAGCCCACGCTGTGCAGATCACCCAACCCTCCCAGCAGCCCTGGGACGCGGGCACCGCTGGAGTGTTCCCTTAACTGCCCGGAAAAGCGCAGCCCAGAGAGGTCGGGCAGATTAGCTAAGATGACAACTGCGGGGTATGATTTGAATCCAGGCCGCTGGATCCAGAAACCAAATCATGGCCTCCCACGGCCTGAATACCTCAAAAATATACTTGAGATGTTCCCTGTGTGGGCACCTGCAGAAATGTGAATGCAAGCAGCAGAAAAAGACCTGTGGCAGGGGGCTGGGGAAGGGGGGGCGCTTCTGTCCTTCATGTGGAATAACTCCCCCTGGCCTCTCCCCACCGCACACCTAGGAAAAGCCAGGACCGCGGCAAGGACCAGGATGGATAGGGACACGCTCCCTGCCCATGGGAGTTTCTGGAGCAGCCCCCTGCAGAGAGACCGGCGGGTCTCTCAGACCCGCTGACCAGGCCAGGGGAGCAAGTGGACCCATCCGGTGGGATGACCTCAGAGAGAAGTGAGGCAGGCCTCAGGCCTAGTGTCCGGAGGCCTGGGGTCCAGCTCTACCTTGCAGCCTCCCAAGGTTCGGTTTCTTCATCTGTAAAATGGGGGCAAGCAAGGTCATGGGTGTGAAAGGACCTCGCCAGGCGCAGGGACTGTTGGACGAAAGGAAGGGGAGGCAGGCTGTGCGGTGGAGAGCTGGAAGGCCCTCCCTGGGCTGGGGGCAATGTCCACACCTTTTCCTCCACACCTCCACCCCTGCCTGAGGGACCACAGGGTCCGGAGTGGTTAAAGGTCACGGCCTCGCCCCTTGAGAGGCAGTGTGGCCTGAAGCCAGGGCCTGCGCTGGCTGCGGAGAGGGTTTGTCGGGGCGGAAGAAGGGTTCCAGAACACGCTAGGCACGGCCTCCCCGGAGCCTCACCCGGCAGAGGCGGGCCAGCGTGGTGAACTGAGGAGGCAGTGTGGCCTGAAGCCAGGGCCTGCGCTGGCTGCGGAGAGGGTTTGGCGGAAGAAGGGTTCCAGAACACGCTAGGCACGGCCTCCCCGGAGCCTCACCCGGCAGAGGCGGGCCAGCGTGGTGAACTGAGGCCCGCTTGTCCTGGAGGCAGGTGACTTTCCTTGGGAGGAGCCACAGGGGGACCCCCAGCCAGCCAGCAGCCTCAGACAGGGTGGGGGTCCCAGATCTACCAGGCCCCCCTCTCCAGGGGGAGAATGAGGCCCACAGCTGCTGGGAGAGCCTGGGCTCCATGCGAGGCCCCTGGCTGGGCCGGGCGGGGTGGTGAGGGACAGGTTAGGGCCTCTTTCCTCCTGGCTCGGCCGCTGAGGTTATTTTTTTCCCCTCGTTTGCTGCTGAATTTCCCTTCGAGTTGGATAAATAAGCAGCAGGTTCCAACGTCAACGAAACAGGAGCCCAGGTGGCCGCACAAAAGCAGCTTTCAGCAGCGTCAGGCACCTCTGGCCCATCCTGGCCGCAGGGTGGCCACAGCGCCCCGGCAGGGCTTGGGGGGGAGCGGGTGGGCATGCAGACGCCACACCCCTTCCCAGCAGCTCGCCGCCCCCACCCCCCCAGCCTCCGCCTCAAATGCCCTCCCTCCCTCACTGGGACTCACATGCTTGTCACCTCTTCCGGTCCCCGCCCACCCCCAGCAGAGCCCACGCTTGTCCTTCGACCCTGACAGCACTCCGTGCAGACCGTGTAAAGCCCACCCTCCCTTAAAACCTTCCGACTGCACGGCTCCCCATGGCCCGAGGGTCCAGCCCGGCTTTCCAGCGTCCGCTGTGGGCTCCAGGAGGCTGCTTCTGTTTTCTCTCCAAAGCTTCTGCGAAGGCTGTTCCCTCTGTCTAGAACATCCCCTGTCTCCTGCCTGGCTCCCACTGGGCTAAGCGACCCTGTTCAAGTATCACCCCCTCTGATGCCCGCCCCAGCTTCTCTCTCTTGTCACAGACGTCAGCTGCCCCCAGAGTGGTCCCGATTCATCACCTGACCATGAGCAAACAGAGGGCAGGTTCATCTCGCGTGCCCAGCGCGTTTGCTGCTCCACATCCCCGAAACGTCACACTCACCTTCCACGTACCTGAACTAGATGCACGCTAACCTGTAGCGACGGCAGTTCAGGGGCTGCCTGGGGAAGGGACGGAGGGAACAAAAAAGCTGCGGGTGGTGAAGAATATAATGTTTTTTAAATTATATTTTAATTTAATTTTTTTAAAAAAGAAGTTGAAATAGTGTAATTTTTTTTTAAACTTATTTATTTATTTATTTATTTTTGGCTGTGTAGGGTCTTCGTTTCTGCACGCCGGCTTTCTCTAGTTGCGGCGAACAGGGGCTACTCTTCATCGCCGTGCGCGGGCTTCTCACTGTCGTGGCTTCTCTTGTTGTGGAGCACAGGCTCTACACGCGCAGCCTCAGTAGTTGTGGCTCACGGGCTTAGTTGCTCCGCGGCATGTGGGGTCTTCCCAGACCAGGGCTCGAACCCATGTCCTCTGCATTGGCAGGCAGATTCTTAACCACTGCGCCACCAGGGAAGCCCCAATTTAATTTTTTTACTGAAGTAGAGTTGATTTATACAGCGTTTTGCCAATCTCTGCTGTACAGCAAAGTGACTCAGTTATACACATAAAGACATTCTCGTTTATAATATTCTTTTCCGTTATGGTTTATCACAGGATACTGAATACAGTTCCCTGTGCTGTAGAGTGGGGGCCTTGTTGTTTAGCCATCCTACCTATAATAGTTTAGATCTGCTAATCCCCACCTCCCCGCCGCCCCGCACTCCCAGTCCTTCCTTCCCCCACCTCCCTCCCCCTTGGCAACCACAAGTCTGTTCTCTATGTCTGTGAGTCTGTTTCTGTTTCGTAGATAGGTTCATTTGTGCCATATTTTAGATTCCACAAACAAGTGATAAAGAATATGATGGGTTTTTTGAATCTCGATGCTATCACTTGCCTGAAGCGAGTTTCTTCCATTCTCTCTAAGCCTGTTTCCTCATCTAGCATTTAGGGTAATAACCACCTCGTGAGGGTGTTATGGGGATTAAATGAGATGTGAATTAATACTTAATAAATGGTAGTTTTGTTTAGCTCATTTCGCACTGTATTGACCATATATTAATATGTATACCATTTATTAACATTTTAATGTACTACTCAGTAAGAGAGTTGCATTTTAACTAGAGGATATTCATTACCTGGATCAACTGTGGTGATGATTTCCCAAGTATATCCTTATGTCAAAATGCATCGAATTGTACACTTTAAATGTGTGCAAGCTAATTGCACATCAATAGCGTTCCTCGATAATGCTGTAAAAAAAATTCAAAGACCGATTGACCCAGCAAGTTCTCAGCTTCTGTGCAATGGAAATCAAAGCACAAGCACACTCGGGGGTCAGCAAACGTTTCCTGCAAAGGGCCGGATAGTAAATGTTTTCGGCTTTGCGGGCCATTTGGTCTCTATCATAACTACTCAATTCTGCCAATGTGTTATAGCTGGAAAGCAACCATAGATTCTACATAAACCAACGAGCATAGCTGTGTTACAGTAAAACTTTATTTATAAGAACAGGCAAAGGGCCAGATTTGGACTACAGGCCACAGTTTGCAGATCCTGAATCTAGGTACATCTACCTATGTCAGGATCATAACAGAAACAACCTAAATGTCTATCCATAGGGGACTGGTTGAATCGTTTATAATAAACCCACACTGTGGAAATTAGAATGACTATTAGAAAGGATGGGTTGGATCCTGTGTGTTGACCTGTCAAGACCATTCACGGTAGATTATTTTTCAAATATTTCATTGCGAAAATGTAAAAATACACAGACTATTTAAAGTTTATAGTGAACACCTGAATGCCCACCATGAGATTCTACCATGAATATTTTACTACACTTACTTTTTATCATATGTCCATCCATCTGTCCATGACAGATTCTTAGGTGAGAAAATGAGGTGTAAAATGTACAATATGACTTCCATTTTAGTAAAAGAAAGAAAAGATCAGAAAAGACTGCACTACGTGTATTTGTGTTTGTAAAGTCTAGAAAAAAGTATCAGAAGAGATGCCTGAACTCTTTTTTATTTTTTTAATTGAAGTATAGTTGATTTACAGCATAGTGTTAGTTTCAGGTGTACAACATAGTGATTTAGTTATATAGACATAGATATTCTTTTTCAGATTCTTTTCTACAATATCATAGGTTTTTACAAGATATTGAATATAGTTCCCTGTGCTATACAGTAGGTCTTTATTGTTTATCTGTTTCATGCATAGTAGTATGTATATGTTAATTCCAAACTCCTAATTTATCCACCCCACCCCCCCCGCCACCCTTTCCCCTTGGGTAACCATAAATTTGTTTTCTCTGTCTGTGAGTCTGTTTCTGTTTTGTAAATAAGTTTATTTGTATCATTTTTTATTTAGATTCCACATGTAAGTGATATCATATATTTGTCTCTCTCTGACTTACTTCACTTAGTATGATAATCTCTAGGTCCATCCATGTTGCTGCAGATGGCATTATTTCATTCCTTTTAATGGCTGAGTAGTGTTCCATTGTGTGTACGTCTTTTTTATCCATTCCTCTGTGGGTGGACGCTTAGGTTGCCTCCATGTCTTGGCTGTTGTAAACAGTGCCACTGTGAACAACTGGGGTGCATGTGTCTTTTCAACTCAGAGTTTTCATCTTTTCCAGATATATGCCCAGAAGTGGGATTGCTGGATCATATGGTAATTCTATTGTTTAGTTTTTTAAGGAACCTCCATACTGTCTCCCGTAGCGGCTGCACCAGTTTACATTCCCACCAACAGAGTAGTAGGGTTTTCTCTTCTCCACACCCTCTCCAGCATTTACTATTTGTAGGCTTTTTGATGATGGCCATTCTGACCAGTGTGAGGCAATACCTCATTGTGGTTTTGATTTGCGTTTCTCTACTAATTCAGGATATTGAGCGTCTTTTCACGTGCCTGTTGGCCATCTGTATGTCTTCTTTGGAGAAATGTCTGTTTAGGTCCTCCACCCATTTTTTGGTTGGGTCATTTGGTTTTTTTTTTGATATTGAACTGTATGAGCTGTTTGTTTATTTTGGAAATTAAGCCCTTGTTGGTTGCAGGAGATGCCTGAACTCCTGATGCTGATTACCTGAGGGCAAGGGTTGCAAGGGAATTAGTTATGAAAATTTGAAAGCCCTAATAAGAAATTTTAAAAACGCTTCTTTAGTAAGAATGAACAGTCTAATCCAGCCCTTGACATCCCAATAAAGAGACCCTGAGGGCTTCCCTGGGGGCGCCAGGTGGTAAGAATCCGCCTGCCAATGCAGGGGACACAGGTTGGAGCCCTGGGCCGGGAAGATCCCACATGCTGCGGAGCAACTAAGCCCGTGCACCACAACTACTGAGCCTGCGCTCCAGAGCCCACGAGCCACAACTACTGAGCCCATGAGCCACAACTACTGAAGCCCGCGTGCCACAACTACCGAGGTCCGTGCTCCTAGAGCCCGTGCTCCGCAACAAGAGAAGCCACCGCAGTGAGAAGCCCGCGCACCGCAACGAAGAGTAGCCCCCGCTCGCCGCAACCAGAGAAAGCCCGTGCGCAGCGACGAAGACCCAACGCGGCCAAAAATAAATGAATACATTTATTTAAAAAAAAAGAGAGAGAGAGACCCTGAGTCAGAACCAGGGCTCAAGCTGCGGGGAGGTGGGCCCATTCCCTGAGCTTGCCCGGTGCGTGGGCAAGTGTGTGCACACTCGGGAATAACCAGGCCCCTGCGTGTCCTTGTGTGTGTATACACACTTAACTCGCCCCCAGACCCACATACCCAGCATGCGTGTGTGCTGGCGCCCACTGCTGTCTGCCCAGGCTGCTGTGTCACTCCACAGCTGCCCCCGCCCAGGAGCAGGCGTGTCAGTGTGATACCCCTTGAGTCCTTCATCACCCCCGGCAGCCCCTCCCGAGGGTTGTCCCAGGCGCCTGGAGGAGGTGCAGCACGGCCCTCCTCCTGGCTCCTGCTTACTCTCGAGGACACCTCTGTCCCCCAGGGTCTAATCAGTACCCCGCCCCCAACCTCAGGCCCCACTTGCATGCAGCCTCTTCCAGAAGGATCTACGGCCACCTCCTCATTATGACGTTCTTTCATTCAACAAACATTTATGGGAGCCTACTCCAGGCTAGGCACCAAGACACCCAGGAGCACAGCGCGGCCCCTGACCTCCAGAAACGCCCAGGTTTGTGGGGAGACAGGAGCAGTCGTGGTGGCTGCAGGGCACAGCGGCAGGCACCAGGGCCATCGGGCGGGGGGTCATCCTGGAGGAGGCAATACCAGGGTCAAGCTGCGGAAAGGTCAGCATGTGTCCTGTGGGGTGAGTGGTGGCTTCGGTCAGGGAGGACGTGGTAAGAAGGGAAGACCGGAGCGCTGGGGTTGGGGGACACGGGTCAGGAGGGTGTCCCTTCCCACTTGTGCAGGGCAGCTTATTGGCCCACAGCCAAGGGCCCCCAGGAAGGGAGTCTTCTCCCACCCCCCACCCCGGGAGGAGGAGTTGGGAGGGTTCCATTCCCACCTCGCCCAACTCTGGCCCTTCTGCCCAGTGAGCAGGAGTGGGGGTGGGCATTGATGGTAATCTCCCTCCTCCCCTCCGGTCCTCCTCCTAGTCTCCTTTTCAGTGAGTGCCTGGCGTATTGTTCCGCCTTTGTAAAGAGGCAGATCGAGTGACAAAGCAGGGTGGGTGGGCAGGCAGCCCAAGAGGCCTCTTCTCTCCCAGGCAGCATCTGCATGGGGGAGGGGCTGTTCTACACCCCCCACCTCTGGCTTCCAGCAGCAGCTGTTGTCATGGTGACAAGCCTGGCATCCCATGGCTCCTGGGGCATCCTTCCCACTGTGGCTGCCGGAGGAAGGGCCCCCGGACTCCTCTCCACCCTGGTTGGGGGCGGGGGCACAAAAAAACCTGGCTCCCTGGACAGTCCTAGCAGGGGGAAGCCTCCAGCCTACTGTGCCTCCCAATCCGGCTGCCTGCACAGGGGCAGCTCCAGAGCCCCCGCCTCCTACAGACACTGTGATGTGGTGGGCTCACGCCATGCACCTCTGTCATCCATGCGTCTCTGCCTCCTTGGGGCAAGATACAGAGAGAAATAAATGTCCCCAGGGTCCTTGAGCAGCTGCTGGCATGGAAGGCTAACAGTACATGAGTGTACAAGTGGGGGAGAGGGGGTGGGCAAGGACTCTGGGCCCACAGAGCAGAGCCTCCAGCCCCGTCCAGGAGAGCTGGGGGGCTACCCCTAGGAGGCTGGTGTGCCCAACAGAGCAGAAGAGAAGGGCCTTCTGGGCCGGGGAGATTGGAGGCATGACATGGCATGGGTTTCCAAGGAGTTGGTCGTGGCAGGAAAGGAAGAGGCGGATGGGGGCTATGCCTGGAAGGGCTTCTGCTGCCATCCCCAGGAACATGACCTTCACCTTGGGCAACGGGAAGCTGCCCCCCTGGCATTTCGGGAACCTCCTTGACCAGGGGGGTCGAAGCCAGGTCCTTTTTTCAAAGTTACCCTATTTCTGTGCCACCTCTTTGGGAAGTTCAGGAGCTTGCCGCTGCGCCTCGCACGGCTCACGTGGGCCGAGTTTGTATTTCTTGCAGGGCACAGGGCTGGCTGCATCTCCATGGAGTCCCCATCTCTCGGGTCCTCTTGGAGAGCGAGAGGCTGGGTCCTTCTCCCTTCCCTGCTCCAGCACAGCTCTAAGAGGAGGTGAGCACTAATGACAGCTGCTGCCCCGACTCCTTGCTGTGCCTCCACCACATGCCAGGCTCTACGGCAGGGCAGTGTTGGCCGAGCAGGGCCAGCTGGGCAGGTGCCCTTGCTCTGGTGGTGACAGGCAGCCTCATGCAGTAGAAGAGCCTGAATGCCATCCCTGACCCTTGTGAGCTGTGTAATCCCAGGCAAATCTCTTGAGTTTTATTTATTTATTTTTAAATTTTATTTATTTATTTTTGGCTGCACTGGGTCTTTGTTGCTGCGCGCGGGCTTTCTCTAGTTGTGGCGAGTGGGGGCGCTGCTCTTCGTTGTGGTGCGCGGGCTTCCCATTGCGGTGGCTTCTCTTGTTGCGGAGCACGGGCTCTAGGCATGCGGGCTTCAGTAGTTATGGCACGTGGGCTCAGGGCTTCAGTAGTTGTGGCGCACGGGCTTAGTTGCTCCGCGGCATGTGGGATCTTCCCGGACCAGGGCTCGAACCCGTGTCCCCTGCATTGGCAGGCGGATTCTTAACCACTGTGCCACCAAGGAAGCCCCTCTTGAGTTTTCTGAGCCTCAATTTCTCATCTGTAAAATGGGCACAGAATTCCTTACAGGGCTGTTATGAGAGTTTAAAAAGTCACTGTGTAGGGCTTCTCTGGTGGCGCCGTGGTTAAGAATCCACCTGCCAGTGCAGGGGACACGGGTTCGAGCCCTGGTCCGGGAAGATCCCACATGCCGCGGAGCAACTAAGCCCGTGCGCCACAACTACTGAAGCCCGCGCGCCTAGAGCCCGTGCTCTGCAACAAGAGAAGCCACCGCAATGAGAAGCCTGCGCACCGCAACGAAGAGTAGCCCCCGCTCACCGCAACTAGAGAAAGTCCGCGCGCAGCAACAAAGACCCAACTCAGCCAAAAATAAATAAATTAAAAAAAAATTAAAAAGTCACTGTGTAAAATGCCCGGCCCAGGGCCCACTTGGCTCACCGTGGGTCCTTGACCAGTTTCCTAGGCCCCCTGCAGTGCAGGTCACTCCCTCAGTCCTTCATCCGCTTGGCATCCCTGAGCAGCTGCTAGGGCTGGACCTATGCCGAGCGCTCACGCGGAAGCTGAGTCTGAGTCTTCCAGGTACCTCTAGGCCAAGGGGGTGAGGGCAGACGGGGGTGGGCCATGGGCCATGGAGGAGGGCGGCAGTGTCTCAGGGAGCTTCAGACCAGAGCAGGGCCCTTTGGGTGGCCTGCTGGATGGCACTCGGGTTTCACCCACAAAGCTACCCGGGAACCATGGTGGGAACCTGGCTGGGCAGAGGCGGGAGGGCTGAGGGGCTTTGGGACTCCAGGCGGCCCCGGGCAACCCCAGCCTCTCAGAAACACCTTCCTAACCTGAGGGTGGACGAGTGGGGTGGTGTCGGCAGCTCAGGGGTCGCAGGCTCAGACCGCACTCACTTATTGTCACCGGTCACCACGAGGCCGAGTCACATCCCTAGGACTGCCTTGATTCGTTCCATCTGTACAAAGGGAAGGACAGTCCTCCCCGCTGCCCACGGTTTCCGTGCTGCCCGTGGAAGCAGAGTGAGTAAACTGGTCATCTTCCTGACAGCTGTCTGGCTTAGGTGAGGAGGGTGTTAGGTGAACTAAAATATTCCACGGGTGTCGCTGTACGCGGTCCCCTGCTCTGCTGCCTGGGGGGCCTGGCGGGGGCGGGAAGGGGGAGCTGGACGTGGTTCAGGCAGAGAGCGGCAGGCTCTCTGGGCCGAGAGGAATTCCCAGGGGAAAACCTGTACCACGGGAGCGCAGAGGACAGGAGGGGAGGGGGTAGAGGGAGACGGGGTCCTCCAGCTCTGTGCGAAGCAGTTTTCAAGAGGTCCCGAGGCGTCAAGGGGCACCCTAGACAGCAGAACCTCCCGCGGATAGGGTGACACCTCCCCCGAGGCCCACCTGGGAAGGGGAGAAGGTACCATTCCTGGACTGCGGAGAGAGACAATGAGGTCAAGTGCGCGCGCAGTGTGACGGGTGAGTAGCACGTGAGCAACAAATGAATTGTTCATTTCTACAGGATTATCTGCCGGTTTTACAGCAAAGGAAACAGAGCGAAGAGCCCAAAGCCACATACAACTAGTGAAGAGGCAGAGGCTGCACTTGAACTGTCCCAGAGTACACGGTCGAGGCGTCCCACTCGTAAAAGGCTTAGAAATCGTCCCGCCTGGGGTAAAAAGAGGTGACGAGGTACGGTGGCAGGGAAATCCTCCGGCTGTCTGTCTTGTCGCGGGGAGAGGTTGGGCAGCAACCCACTCAGGAGGGGAAGAACCGAGTGTGAGCGGGCAGACGAAGTCGCTTGTACACCCCGCCCCGCCAGACTGCGCCCGGGTTGGTGCCTCCCCGCGCAGCTGCGAGACGCGGCGCCTTTAAAGCCCGGCTGGGGGCGTGGCCGGTGTGCTGAGGGCACGCCTCTGGGCGTATCCGCCCGGCGCCCCGCCCCGAGGCTTGTAGCCGCGGCCCCGGGAGGCGGGGCACGCTCTGGCTCGGCGGCCGTTCGAGTGGCGGCGGTTCGGCGGCTCGGCGCCTCCTTTCCCTCCGGCGGCTTCCCCGCGCGCTGCCCAGGGCGCCCGGCAGCGCCCTGACACACTCGGCCAGCTCGGCTATGGCCCGCGCCCCGCGACGTGGCGGGCGGGCACGGGGGCGCCGGACGGCGCGGCCAGAGTGAGGCGAGGCCGCCCTCCCGCCCTCGGCCGGGGCCGCCCGGGATGGCCGTGCCGCCGCTCCGCCGGGCGCTGCTGCTGTGGCAGCTGCTGGCGGCGGGCGGCGCGGCGCTGGAGATCGGCCGCTTCGACCCGGAGCGCGGGCGCGGGCCGGCGCCGTGCCAGGCGGTGGAGATCCCCATGTGCCGCGGCATCGGCTACAACCTGACCCGCATGCCCAACCTGCTGGGCCACACGTCTCAGGGCGAGGCGGCCGCCGAGCTGGCCGAGTTCGCGCCTCTCGTGCAGTACGGCTGCCACAGCCACCTGCGCTTCTTCCTGTGCTCGCTCTACGCGCCCATGTGCACCGACCAGGTCTCGACGCCCATCCCGGCCTGCCGGCCCATGTGCGAGCAGGCGCGCCTGCGCTGCGCGCCCATCATGGAGCAGTTCAACTTCGGCTGGCCGGACTCGCTGGACTGCGCCCGGCTGCCCACGCGCAACGACCCGCACGCGCTCTGCATGGAGGCGCCCGAGAACGCCACGGCCGGCCCCGCCGAGCCCCACAAGGGCCTGGGTATGCTGCCCGTGGCGCCGCGGCCCGCGCGGCCCCCCGGCGACGCCGTCCTAGGCGCCGCCGGCGGCACCTGCGAGAACCCCGAGAAGTTCCAGTACGTGGAGAAGAGCCGCTCGTGCGCGCCGCGCTGCGGGCCGGGCGTCGAGGTGTTCTGGTCGCGGCGCGACAAGGACTTCGCGCTCGTCTGGATGGCCGTGTGGTCGGCGCTGTGCTTCTTCTCCACCGCCTTCACCGTGCTCACCTTCTTGCTGGAACCTCACCGCTTCCAGTACCCGGAGCGCCCCATCATCTTCCTTTCCATGTGCTACAACGTCTACTCGCTAGCCTTCCTCATCCGGGCTGTGGCCGGGGCCCAGAGCGTGGCTTGCGACCAGGAGGCGGGTGCGCTCTACGTGATCCAGGAGGGCCTGGAGAACACGGGCTGCACCCTCGTCTTCCTGCTGCTCTACTACTTCGGCATGGCCAGCTCGCTGTGGTGGGTGGTGCTGACCCTCACCTGGTTCCTGGCGGCCGGCAAGAAGTGGGGCCACGAGGCCATCGAGGCCCACGGCAGCTACTTCCACATGGCGGCCTGGGGGCTGCCGGCTCTCAAGACCATCGTTATCCTGACTCTGCGCAAGGTGGCAGGGGATGAGCTGACCGGGCTCTGTTACGTGGCCAGCATGGATGCGGGGGCACTCACGGGCTTCGTGCTGGTACCCCTCTCCTGCTACCTGGTGCTGGGCACGAGCTTCCTCCTGACCGGCTTTGTGGCCCTCTTCCACATCCGCAAGATCATGAAGACAGGGGGCACCAACACGGAGAAGCTGGAGAAGCTCATGGTCAAGATTGGGGTCTTCTCCATCCTCTACACTGTGCCCGCCACCTGCGTCATTGTGTGCTACGTCTATGAACGCCTCAACATGGACTTCTGGCGCTTGCGGGCCACAGAGCAGCCCTGCTCGGCAGCCACCACGCCCGGCGGCTGGAGGGACTGCTCGCTGCAAGGGGGCTCAGTGCCCACCGTGGCTGTCTTTATGCTCAAAATCTTCATGTCGCTGGTGGTGGGCATCACCAGCGGCGTCTGGGTATGGAGCTCCAAGACTTTCCAGACCTGGCAGAGCCTGTGCCACCGCAAGATGGCAGCTGGCCGGGCGCGGGCAAAGACCTGCCGGGCCCCCGGGGGCTATGGCCGTGGCACCCACTGCCACTATAAGGCCCCCACCGTGGTCTTGCACATGACTAAGACGGATCCTTCTCTGGAGAACCCCACACACCTCTAGGGACACAGGCCTGCGTGGGGCGGCTGTTGCCCCCTCCTGGCCCCCCTCCGGAGGAGACAGCTGACTAGCAGCTGCCCAGCTGTCAAGGTCAGGCAAGTGAGTGCGAGGGGCCGAGGACCAGGGCGGGGAGACTCTCGTTCAACCCTCACTTGTCAGGACCCAGTGAGGCTCACTCCCCTGTCGCCTAGTGCAAGGGGGTGGGCCTGGCTGAGTCCCCCGCAGGGCCCTGGGGGTGGGGGCATGTGGAGAGGAGGAGGGGTAGAAGGGGGTGTGGTCCAGCAGAGTTTATTTAATGATGTAATTTATTGTTGAGTTTCTCTGGAAGCTGTGACTAGAATAAACCCCCGTGTGGCACCGCTGAGTCTTCTCTGGACTGGAAAGGGAGAAGGTAGGAGGGTGAGGGCCCTGCAGGAGTCTCCCTTGTGAGCAGAGCTGGGGGTGGGTTCTGGGCTCATCCCCTGACCCCGTTTTCTGGGTCTCCATCAATGGGGAGGACATCCTGCTGTGAAACAACTGTGTTTTACAGGAGTCCCAGCTTCTTCTCCTCTTTGCTCCTTTTGGCAACCTGCTTGCCTCTCTGAGCCCTGGGTTCCTGCTTCCCAAAGTGAGACTGGGATGCCTGCTGGGATACTCAGGGAATCCCCTGGGATGACACTGTCCCCCTCTGGCCCGGCAGAGTCTAGCCTGTTTGGGGCCTCTGGGTAAGACTCTGCTTTCCTCATTTTGTATAAAAAATGAGGGCATCAGCCTACCTCAAAGTTTTCCCCAGAGGCTCAGGATCTGTTCCCACTGTCTTTCTGACCCATCCTGCTGTCCCCTCCCTGGGGCCTGAGGGCCGAGGCCCAGCTGACTGTCCTCATTGCCTTTGAAGATTGCTGATGTGATGTGGCCACTTCACTCCTTGCGGGCCTAGTCAGGGCACTCCACCCTCTCGTCCCTCTGCGTGGAGATGGGGCTGGACTGTTATATGGGCATCTTGGTAGCAGACACAGGCATAGAGACAGCCCTTGAAGATAGTGGGGATTGGGTCCCTCGCTCCTGAAGGGCTGCGGAAAGGTTTGAGTTGTGAGCACAGCAGTGAGAAACGGGGCAGGTGCTGGGGCGTGCACATGGCTCCCCTGAGGCAGCTCCCACATTCGTGTGCCGGGATAGGAAAAGGTACTGCGCCTATCTATGTGCCGGGGAGGCCCTGGGGCTGCCGGGACCTGCGCCAGCTCCGTGTGTGGCCGTCCCGCCACCTCCGTGTGTGGCCGTCCGTGGCCGTCCGGGAGACCCTGTCAGCGTGGAGTCAGACCTCAGCGTCCTATCTTAGCCTCTGCTTTGGCCACTGTGACTCCAGCCAGGTGACGGTCTTGGTTCCTGTCCCTGGGTGCATGACACGTTCAGCGTCACTGTCAGGAGGCCCCAGGGTCCAGCCCCACTGCCAGCCAAGGGGAGGCCCAAGGTCAACTGCTTCATATCACAGTAGAGCTGAGCCCCCCAACCCAGCACCTCTCCAGCCAGAGCCCTTTACCCTGCACCAACCACCAGTCTCACAGGAACAAGAAACCAGATGGAGGTCAGACAGGTGGCGTCAGCTCCCTCAGGAGGTGAGTGGGGAGAGGGCTGTCCCTCACAAGGAACAGCGCTGACCCCTAAGGGAATTTCGCAGCCCTCACCCCTTTGCTGCTGGCAGGTGGAATGCGCCCCCGCCCCCCCAGTCTAAATCCTGCCCTCCTCATAGACACAGGCTAAGTCCTCATGCCTCCTCTGACCAGTGAAACCAGGTGACCCTAACATGTGGCAACTCGCCGGGGGAGGGTCCCTGACTGAGAAGCAGAATGAGCTTAATGAAGGTGACAGGGGCCCAAGTCGGGAGTGGCTGCACAGAGCGGGCTTAACAGGCCAGGTTTGCGGGGAGCCGACCTGAAACTGCCGAGGGCCTGCGCTAGGGCAGGGGCAGCCGGAGGCAAAGGAGAGGATTCTGGAAACGGGAGGAGAGAGGCAAGCGATGTGTTCGGGCCAAGGGTGGAGGGGAGGGCGAGCATCAGGAGCGGCACCGGTTCACCCCGGTCCTTGCCAGTCGGCGGGCACTTGGCTGTGTCCCACTCAGCGGAAACAAGACTGGCTTCCAGGACAACTGGGATGGCGGTGGGGGGGCGGGGGGGCGTGCAATCAGGACAGGCCCCAAGGGGGCTCTGCTTTGAGGCCGAGATGGTTCACATAGGCCAGGACCTGGGAGGGAGGGCGGGCGGGCCTTGCCAGCTAAGGCTTCTCAGCGCTGGACGACATTATGGAAGAGTCCCAGACCCTAGAGGAAAAGGAAGAAGGAAACATTATTAAAGACCCTTTTACAGAAGTCCTCCATCTGATCCTCCTCTCCCCGTTTTGCAGACAAGGGAAGTGTTTGAAGGGCTCGGTTGGCTCAAGTTCACACAGCCAGGGAGACTGTGGCCTCCAGAGCTTGTGACTTCACACCATGGAGTCCATCGGGGCATGGGGTGAGATGGACAGGGTGGGTGTTATAAAACCTAGGGCGGTTTTGTCCAGAGAAACCAGTCCCACAGTGGGACCTCCCCCCACCCCCAAAAAGGAGATTCCAGAACCCAATGGAAACATCTCAGAAGCCAACACCTGCCGGCCTGGGCGCTGTGTGCCCCCAGCCCCCGCCCCTTCCCTCAGGGGCCTGGTAGCCCAGCACAGGGCCCCTTAGAGCGGCACGTCTGTGCATGTGTCCACGCCAGCTGAGCCTGTCTGAGGGCCGAGCCTGTGCTTGTTCTTCAAGGAACTTCTGAGCCCTGACCTCAGTCAGTATCACTTCCAGGGAAACAATTCAAAGTTCACTGGAGTCAGCAGGGGTGATCTTGACTGAGGTCAGATTGAGGAGAGGCCGCCCCACCCCGGGGCGGGGGGGTCAGTAGCTGCCCTCACTCTCTGCTCAGTCCCGCCCTGAAGGAGGAAGCTCCAGGACAGTCCCTGTGTGAAAAGGCCGGGGGGACCTGGGTGGGGCTAACAGAGGAGCAGCCTTCTCCCCTTACCTGGTCTTAAGTGTCTCGCTCCGTACGCTGCGGAGGGAACCCTGGCTCTCGGGCAAGTGGGAGACCTGGTTCCCTAGTGGAAGCAGCACCGCCCCTGAATAGCCGCTTTGGAATCAGTCACCAGCTCACTGCCACCCTTGACTGTGCCCCCTCCCCAGGGACAGGGTTTGAGGAGAAAGAAGAGTAGGCAGGAAGAGGGGTTGGTCTCTGTTGATTGCCAGCATTAGTAATCCAGACCCGTCCTCAGGAAAAAAGTTTTCTGTCTCCATTTGCAGTAATCAGCCCGTTAGGTTTCTCGTGATTGATAGGCCAGAATGGGCTGGGATGGCTGAATAGGACCAGGATACAGAGCCTAGATGAGGTGACAAGGCCCCACAGGCACTGGCCTGCTGTAGCCTAAGAAACCCACCCCAGGAATAGGACTTCACAGGTGTGGGTGGGCTGGGAGCCCCAAGTCCAACCGTGCCTGTGTGGAAAATGCCTGGAGGTTACACAGCTCCCTCGTCCAGAGCTTGAGGGCTGGTCAAATTCAATTCGACCTTGGGGCAAACCACTTCCTCCCCTGCGGGACTGAAAATCCCCGAGTGCTTGGCTCAGGCCTGGCTCAAAGCCCACGCTCACCAAGGCCACAAAGGGACTCAGTGGCAGAACCCGCACCCAGGACTTAGGTTTCTCCTCAGATTTCTTCCTATTTTACCTTATGCCATCCCTGGTGCAGCTGGTCAGGAACTGGCAGTTTCGCTTCTCAGTGAATGGGATCGAGCAGTGGCCCTACAAAATCCTGGAACTCCACAGGTAGGTTGCCAGCCAGCAGTGATCTACTCAAATTAGCCACTCTGACTTTAGAAAAACTCCCAGCATAAAATATAAATGAAGGCATGAATAAAACAAGATTGGCTATGTACTAGAACTGCTGAAGCTGAGTCGGTGGGAATTTGTTCTAGTTCCACTTTTTGTGTATGTTTTATATTTTCCTTGAAAAGTGTTTTAAAATGTCAAGCGTTTCCCCCAAAATTAAGTCCTGAAGGACTACACAAGTTCCCATAGCAAAGCCTTAAAAAACTTTCTCCTAGTTCTTAGAAGTTTCAAGTGGAATGGGGGGGGGAGGGGGGTGGGTGTTGAGACAAAGACAAGGCCAGGAGAGGCTTGAAGGTCGCGGCTTCGATTACCCAGGGCACCAGAACTCTCTCCTGGAAGCAAAGAAATGCAGTAGATGGATCTGACCTGTGGTTAAAAAGACTAAGTCAGAGGAGGTCCTCTCCAGAAGAACAGGCTCCAAGAGTCCATGGGAAAACGGTGCTCGCTCGGGACTGAACCACCCTC
The DNA here is from genome assembly GCF_002837175.3 of Physeter macrocephalus. Classification (NCBI taxonomy): domain Eukaryota; kingdom Metazoa; phylum Chordata; class Mammalia; order Artiodactyla; family Physeteridae; genus Physeter; species Physeter macrocephalus. The sequence continues at coordinate 73,460,057 of NC_041227.1, read as the reverse complement.
CAAGAGCACAAAGAAAAATTCACCAGAATTGTTTCTTCTTTATAAACACAAGTACATAATGTTTATTTGAAATTCCAATTTATTACAAGTTTACCCTTTAATGGGGCCCTTCCTCCTTAAAGGCAACTTAAAAAACAAAACTCAGGTGTCACTGAAGTGGGAACACGGAATTCTCACTGTTAACAAGAACAGACTGGCTCTAGGGTAAGAGGCAGGGCAGGTGTCGGCGGCGGCTGGGATTGTGAAATTGTAACGTCAGTGCTAACTCCAAGCCTGGGGGAGCCAGGATGGTAAACCTATCCAGCAGCCCCTGGAGCAAACCCCAAGGAGGCAAGGAGGCCAGGGGACAGGATCACACCGTGAAGTTTCACTTTAAGAGGCTTTATTCTCAGGTTCTGTGAGCTGCAATCCCCTTGGTGGACTTCTTTTCCCTTACTTTAAATAGGTACAGAAGAGCTTAGGTGCTCCCATTTTTCCAAATTCAAAGCTGACAGAAAAGAAAATTAAACCCTGTTTTGCGTTTTTATCAAAATCTGCCATAAAAGGGAAAGAAGACTACAAAGTTCTGCCTAAACATAACTACTAGTGCTAGACTCACTGTGGGAAGGGGCCGCTGAGCCCCTCCTCCTGCCCCCCGCCTCCGCCCCCGACCCCGGCACTGAGCGGGGAGCCTGAGTCTGAGGCCAGAACAGCAGCACAGCAGGGGCACTGCACACAGAGGCGGCGGAAGCAGCCACCAGGGCAGGCAGAGGGGCCGTCCATGACCAGGTCCCCACTGCTGGCCCTGATGAGCCCCAACCCAACTTCTCTAAAGGAGAGACGATGGGCCAAGGGAGGAGACTGGGCAAAGTAAAGCAAACACGTTATCATATAAACTGTACTGTACATGTGCCAAAGCAAGATGACAGAAGTATTTTTACAAGATGTTCTTTATACAATCACTGCTGAAACAAGCAACTTTTAATAACTAGAAAAGTCAATTTGAAAAAAATTAAACATTTAAATTCTTCCTGCTTTTCTTCTGCTCCCCTAAGAGCTTGTCTGGTATGTGGGTGGGCTGGGCTCCAACACCCCTCTGGCCAGACCCATCAAAGTAAAGGTTATATGCATGGTTACAAGCAGGACTCCAGTCTCTGAGTGAAGTGCCTTAGGGTTTTTTTTTCAGGGGGCGAGGTGGGGCAGGAGCAGGGAGAGAGCTGTCACAAGGAAGGGGAGGGGTACTCAGGAATGGCTACAGAACATATCCCTCTACTCTGCCAAGATCAACTCAACAGACCACAACTGTTTCATGATGCTGGTGAACACAGAATTCTGTATGGCACTCACTGATACCATCACCTGAGAGGGAGGGAGGGAGAGACAGAGCACAGGCTTAAAGAAACAAGACTGTGTATAAATATAGATTAAAAAACCCAGTTGGCCTGATTACCCTTCATCCTTCTACGTAATACAGTAATCCCTCCCCTGGAGACCAGAGGGCTTGGCACTGTTGTGGTGGCCAAAGTGGGAGGGACCTTAGGAAAGGAGAAAGAAAAGGAATTGGGTTCACAAGAAAAGCCATACCCTGGGACTCTTCCTGGAAACTCTCGGAAAAGGGGGTTAAGGCCATCTATCCCCCACAGTATTTCTGGGCAAAGACCACCAACCCAGTATCAGGCTCTCCAAAGTGCTCTGCTTGATTAAGGCCCATGGAGAGTTTGGGAGACACGCATTCCTGGGCTCCCCGTGACCTCCTCCCTTCCACGTTCTTCTCCAGCTTCCTCTCTCGCCTCCCTCCCCCCTCCCTCGCTCTCTCCCTCGATTCCCCCAACCTCAGCTCCCTTACCAGGACCCCTGCCTCTCTACTTCTTCTGTCTTCGTCCCCTGGACTGTCCAACAGGCTCTGGCTCACTGTCCCCTTCATCTTCAGCAAGCCGGTCGGGAAACTTCTTACGTTTCCTACGGACATATGGGTGGCCAGGAAGATGTTTATGCAACAGAGCCATCAGACACTGTTCTGTCTTCACCATGCAGTTTAGAACATGGCTGCCTCGGCAGTTGTAAAGCTCAGCGTTGGTAAACACTTGCTTCATGTCAGTAAGAAACTCCTGCACAGAGCGGTAGCTCCCACAGGAACATTTGTTCTGCATTGTCTGGAAGTCCATAGGGTGGGTGATCACGTCATAGTAGTCCTCAGCCTCGTCTCTGGTCACGGGCTCCCTGTGGAGAAGAACCAAATGGGGAGATCAGCGCAGCACTGAATCCAATGGACAGAAACCTTGTTATCAAACCACCAGCCCCAGAACACCCACCCTGCCGAAACCAGCCCACTGGCCGGCAGAGCAACTGTGTTCGCTTGCACTCAGAGCGGGCTCTGCTAGTCTGGAAGCTCATTTCCCTGCCACTGAGATGTGTTGAGATGTGTCCTCGGGGTTCAGCTGCAAGGTTGGCCCTACTCCCCTGCGCCTGAGGCCACGGAGCTCACCTGAAGGGCCAACTGAAGCGGTACTTCACGATCTTGTGGAGGATCTCTTCACACTTCTGCAATTCCAGGCTTTGCCTCCGGGAGCTCCGCTTGGTCTGAAGTACCTGGCGCCAAAGAAAGACATGTTATTACAGGTCTGAGAAACGAAGAGTGGACAGGGCAGGAAACGCATATATCTGCTTAACACAGAAAAGAAAAAGGTCAGTCATCTTCTCGGAGCAGAGACGGTCAAAATCATCTGACTTGCACGCAGGGAGCGCTCTCAGCAGGGGGCACTAGCCCACCTGCCTCCTCCCTGGTGGACGGTGAGCAAAGCAGCGGAGGACACGCAGCAGTTGCTGTATTACAGCAGTCCTGCCAGGGGCCAGCTAGAGAGGGCCACTGTCACCAGGACGCTAGCCCTCTGAGAGCAGATGGACCTGGGATTACGGTCACACTGCGGGTGAGTTTAAACAAGCAGCTGCAGAAAGCCAGGTGGGTTATGGGGACCACCCACAGCCAATTCTGTGGGGGTGGGGTGTCAGAGGGAAGAAAAGCAAGAGGTACAATTCCTTTCCTGGGCTCTCCCCTGCAGGCCTGCAGCAGCTAAGTGGCTAAAGAGAAAGGGGCGTGCCTCCCTTCCAGGTGGCAGGAACAGGCTGTGACTCACAGCAGTAGGGGCACAGAGCTGAAGGGCTTAGGGCCAGGCACACAGGAGGTGCCTGCAATACCCTTTGAGCACCCTAACGGCTTGCTTTACGCCTTCAGCCCACCTCCAACTCCAATTTAATCTGTCAAAAGAAGCAAATTTTCAAGAGCCTCTTTCTGTTCTTTAAACTTCAAGTGAAACCTAAAGTAAAACCACTAAAATTACATTGGTTGAGGAGCAGAGGGGAGGGTAACGTCCCTCCCATGACAATTGTCGGCAAAAGACCCAAGAGTAAGTGAGGCTCCAACATTGCTGACATTCCCACAACGGAGACCCAGCCCCTCTGAGCCATGGGAGACACATGGATACTATTTTAAAATCCTTAACAAGTCGCAGGCTGCCTGTTAACTAGAGGAGATGTTTGCAGGCTGCAGCAGGGGAATGCCGGACATAGCTGTTCCCGGAGGGCCTGCTGCCTCGTTTGCCTACAGGCCCATCCATCTGCCTCATCAGTCTCCAAAGTTAGGAAGGAGGGAGCAGAGGGGAGGCTCCCACCTGTTGCCTGCTGAATTCCTAATGCTGGAGACGGGGATACAAAACAGAAATGCTGGAGGGCAGATGATAAGTAATTCTTACCAGCTCATCAACCTCAGCCTCATCTACAGGTGATGCCTTCGGCCGAGACCTCCTGGTAGGATGCGGCTTCTTACCTGGTCGTCGGCCTGGCCTTGCTGCAGGGGGGATGACACCCTGCTTGCCCCGGACAGTTTTTCGAGGTCTCACTGAAATAAAAAATATGCATTCAGAGCAGACCTGAGGATGAAGGGAGCATGCCCATGGAAGGGGTGATACTCTGGTCAAGCAAAGCAATGGCTTCCTTTGGTTAGGAGGTGCTCTTGCTATCCATCTCCTGCCGACCTCACAGGACCCTTTAAGGGCAGCATTAGCAGATGGAAGAATGGATACTTTTCAGCAACCGCCAAAGACCTTTTAAGAGTCTCCTCAGAAGGCCAGTTCCTTTAGTACGTCCACTCTCTGTCCCCACCCTGTTCAGTTACTCTCAGGAATGAGGGCCTGGAAGGAATCAATTGTAAACTGACTCACTCAGGAGAAAAAGCCACTTGCTGATGGGTCTGCCTGGGAATTCCTTCAGCCCAAGCTCAGCCTGAGAACGCATGTATTTACATGTAAGATGGAATCTGAGTGTGGAACAGATCCTGTTTCATAATTCCCAGAGTTATCCTATATTCACCACCACAGTCTTTTCAGAGAAAAGCTGATACTTATGGGAAGTACTTATGTGAAGTCTGCCTCACTGAATCCAGTTTAAGGCTAGCCCAGTCCTGCTTTCTGCGATTTCTAAAAACCATAGACAGTAGGCCTGGCCACTTCCACAAGAGCCCTGCCCGGGATCCCCCAAGAGAGAATAAAAACTACAAACGCACCCAAGGCTGCCTGTTTCTCAGGTTTACAACAGGCACTCAATGTCAGACAAACCAACATTTCTCAATACGTCTCCAGGAAACAACGCTCCATCAGGATTAGCTCAAGGCTGCTCCACTAAGCAAATTTTCCCCTGGAAAATGGGGAGGGACAATTTGGACAGAGATGGGGGTATACGGATACAATGATACAGAGAATCAATAAACAGTGTTTTATATTCTACTTCCAGACCATGATGACCCCTCACTGACTATTTTAGGTTCTCTAAGTTGTAAGACTAGGAGAGGAAGAGAGGGTAAGGAGCTGATGCCAAGGATGAAATGATGGATGCAGGGAACAGCCACCGGACCAGGGCCTTGAGCTGCAGGAGGGAACCACATGGTTGGGGGCCTACAAGGCAGAGTAGACAAGCAGCTCTGAAGTACCAAACACTTCCTGGATCCTTTTGGTAGACAAGACCCTAGAAACCTGGAGAGGGAACAATTCCCTGGAAAGAGAGGAATAACTTGAAAGTGGAAAGCAACCATTACTTGGAAAATAAACAAAATCAGTCCACTGCTATATTTAGAATCTGTTCCCAGACAACCATGCATCCAAATCACGACTCTGGCAGTACTCCGTGGTCTCTCTGTAATGCAAGGTTAATGGACTACTTGTCTCCTTACCCAGATACCTGAAAAATCATGCCTTGGGAACAAACAAAAGGAGCCCTAGGGGAATGAGAGAAGTGTAGGTGTCCCAAATTAAAACCCTGCAGGATCGGGGAAGACGGTAGAAGGGGTGCAAGCCCAAAGCCCTGAGGTTTTGACAGCACCAGTACAGTAAGGACCAGGAGTGCCAAACATCCTCTCTCTCCTTACACCAAGTACCATTGTCCAGGGAGTCATGATCTTGGGAACCGAAACTCTCTTGAAAAGCTCATCAAAACCTTGTGTTTGTAATTAACCTACAAAGAAGGGTATATTTTGCAAAAAGGGAGCCTGTTAAAAGGCTCGACTGCAGGACTTAAGGTTTAACAAAAATGACACGACTCTCAAAGCCTCATGAAAAACGAACATGAGAGACTGAGTCAACAAGGTGAGCTTAAGTGATGAGGCCTTTTCCCCCTACTGGCATCTAGAGAGAAACAGATCTGAACCTTCCTAACAACTACGCCTAAACCATGGAAAAAAGTCTTCCCCTTTCAACTAGCAAATCTACAGCCCTGCACACTACAGGGAAGAGAAGAACCACTGTAACCACAGATAAAAACAACTTCTTTAAAAGCAACACTGCACCAGAGGCCAAAAGAACTGCAAGAGACAGCAATGGGCCTAGACCCTCGTTACCCCATCCTCACACTGAGGGGCTCAGAACCAGCAGACACGTCATAAACAGACCTGGGGCCTTGAATTCCATGAAATCTTGGACCAAGTGGATCTGCCATAGTTTGCTGTTCTGAGACCAAGCCACCCAACCTCCTACTAGGAAGGTAGTTAACTGGCATCTTGAAAACCCATTTAAAACATGGCAGCAGTCGCCCCTCCACCACAACTTGTGAAGAAAAGAAGACGGCACGATGGCCTTGTTGGGTTATCTACCGCCAACCCAGTCTTTCCAAGTCCGCTTAGAAGAATGTGATGTTAACTATGAAAGCAAACTGAATGCTTACGTCGCAAACCAGCCACCTCATAATCTTCCTCCCCCTCCTCCTCCTCCTCCTCTTCTTCCTCTTCATTGCTCTCATCATCTTCACTGTCCTCAGAGGCAGACTCTTCCGTATAATTCCTGTGGGGGAAAAGACACTTGTAGAGAACACGGATCTAGGCCAAAGGGGTCCTAAGAAAGGTAAAGTCCCACATAAATTGCGGCAACTTTTCCCTCTTCACAGACTAGACGGATTTCATGCTAAGGGGAGGGAACCTGAATCTAGGCCAGGACACAGAAAGCAGAATGAAAACCCAAGCTTTAACAGAGTGTCTCCTCTATCAGGCCCCAAACCCTCTGGCTACGATACTAATGGCAGCAAAAACCAAGACCAAAATGCAACCCCACCCACCCCTCAACATACAAAACAAAACTCTGTTCCTTCTGTCTCACAAAAACAGCCAGACAGTGTAACGTTTCAGGTATTAAAAGTTGTCCCCAGTGCTGGGGTGGACTGAAAGGATAAACAGCCCAGACAGGTGTTACTCCACCTTGATGGCCCCCTTCCAGGAGCTGAAACAGCTTGCAGATGACCATAACATCAAAGCACTGGTAATCCCAGCTCAGAACAGCTGGTCCAAAGCCTCACCATTTCAGAGCAGCAGCCTCATCTCTCTAAGTGTAGCTGGAATGGAGTGAGAAATAACCGAGTAATGCTGTTAGGCAGGGTCAGGATCAAACAGCTCTGACCTTTCAAAGAGACACCAAGCCAGACTGCCTACAAGCTGCTCTTCTACAACCTCAAATTTCAACGTGGAAAACGTTATTAACTTTGACAAACATTAGGTGTCTCCTCTTTACAAGGCCCTATGTTTGGCCTTACTGGGATGAGGATGAAGAACAAAGCACCACCTCTACTCTCAGGGCAGAAACAATCTCATAGGAAGAGAGCCGTGGATAAAACCGACCAAAAAGGCAAGATGCATCAAAAAACAACTTTGGGGCTTCCCTGGTGGCGCAGTGGTTGAGAGTCCGCCCGCCGACGCAGGGGACGCGGGTTCGTGCCCCA
>NC_041227.1:73410553-73452733 GCF_002837175.3 Physeter macrocephalus | reverse complement strand
GTGCCACGGAGCGGCTGGGCCCGTGAGCCATGGCCGCTGAGCCTGCGCGTCCGGAGCCTGTGCTCCGCAACGGGAGAGGCCACAGCACTGAGAGGCCCCTGTACCACACACACACACACACAAAACAACTTTGGACATGGAAAGCTGAACTGGAACACAGAGGAGGAACAATTAATTCTAAGGAAGTAAGGATGTTTCCAAAAAGCAGTGAAATTTTAGGTAGGCCATGGTCAGTTTAGCCAGGCGCGAGTTCTAGGGACAGGGAATATTCCCAGCTGGGAGGAAAGCACAAGAGGCAAGGATGCACAATGAACAGCCTGTAACAAGCACACAAATATGGGAACAAGGGCTCATAAAAACATCAGCTAGTATTATATAATAAGAGTCTCAAAAGTTAGGCTAGGGAGTTTGGACTTTATTCTAGAGGCAAGGGGAAGATCGAAGTTTTTGAACAGGACAGTGACATAAGCAAATCTTTTGTCTTATGTAAACCATTCTGGTATCACCACAAAAGCTGGATGGATAAGCGGGAGGAAGATATGAGGTAGAGTTGAGAAGCCACTGAAGGAGCACAGATGAGAGATGGAAAGGGCCAAATGACAGCAGGGACCATGGGGAATGGACATCAGGATGCTGACTCATTAAGACATCTAAACACTGAATTGATAACATCTGGCAAGTTGAATGAATATGGAGATGGGGGAGAGGAAGACACCAGGTTGACACCAAAATTCTAATCATGCTAAGGAAGGAAGAGTAGGTACAGGTAAGGAAGGTAATGAGTTTCAGGATTTTTAGCAGTGATTGGCTGCGGAAGTCATCACAAATTAAGAAGTGGGCAAAGTGGAAGCAAAAGACAAAGGATATGTTATTTGAGAAGAACGTATGACCAAGAAGACATAAAACACGGCTGGTAATGAAAACTAGAAATGTCGACAATTACGCTAAAATTAAATCAGAGCCCTTTGAGCCCCCACTGTAATACCTTAAATGATGGGGCTCTGCACACAAAAGATGAACTTAAAGCTCCTCAGCATCATTCAGTTTGAATAACCGAAGCTCAAGTATAACAGCTATTTATTAATTTATTTGTTTTTAAAAGAAGAAATTCTCACCTGCCACGGGAGTTGCGCCTGGCAGTGGCAGGCTGGCAGGCTGGGCACTGCCATTCACCATCTGGTACTTCATAGAGGGCCGGCCTCAGACAAAACAGGTGGAAGGCTTTATTACACTCGTCACACAAGATCAGCTTGTCATCCTCACCTGCAAGGAGATAAACTTGTACAGCACTGTAGGGAGTGTGGCAGTAGTCAGTGACCTGTAAGGAAGAGCTGCTCAGCCTCAATTAACCCAATGGAAGAACAAACATTCTAGTACACTGCTACCCCATTTTTAAAAACGCAGTCATCTTCTGAAAAGAAGTGTAGCATTAACTAGACTATAGGTAATTTAGGGTTCAGGTCTTCTAACTTATATCCCCAAATCTACTCCGGGCTGGAAGACGACAGTTAACATTTACTAGGAGATAGCAAAAAATCAAGCAGTAGCAGGAGATTTTTGCTGCCCCTGTCGCACTAAGAAACGAATCTCCCATGAAGTATTACATTTCCTGCCCTTCCTCCTCCTCCCCGACCACACAAATGCTTCCCAACTCATATCTGGTACGGTTCTCCTAAACCATTCGGTTTCCCTACATTTGAAAATACACCAAACCAATTTAAATGATAACTTCCCCTCTCCAACCTTCATTGTACATCAGTTTTTAGAGCAGCTGAATGATTTTACATAGGTCTTTTCATCCTTGTAAAGTAAATCACAAAACAGCTTTAGCCACTGAGAAGTCAACCACTGGGGGCTTTTAGCCATCTAGTTCCTTTTACACATAATGGGGCTCTAAAAGTTCTCAGCATTAAACAGTCCAAATGCTTCGCTCTGTAGGATTCCATGCCAGAAGGTCCAAACCCGACTATTCTTCACGATGTTCAAATACTGCCCTCTACTGGTAGCACAAACCTTATTTCATGGATGACTAAAATTCAGAGATAAGAGAGATTTAAAATTTTAGTTAAAACTAATTTGTTCCCTATAGAAAATCTAAGAATTGGCAAGATCAACTGCTCTTATTTTATACTCAAAACCGAGGCACAAAGGGCCTCTGTGATTTGTGAGCACGTGACTTTGAAGACTAGCATTTTGTGGACCTTCAGGAGAAGGTGAAATCTGGACCACCACCACCACATTTAAAAGCTGTGTACACAGAATTCCTGAGGGATAAAAGATCTTGGAAATGGAAGTCCTGGTGCCTAATACACTCAGATAAGCAACTCTGATTTAAATATACCTTTCTTTCGACAAACTTTGCATCTAGCATTTTCTGCTGACATATCCCATTTGATACAGGCATCAAGCATCCCAAGTAGAACATGCATTCTGGAAAAAGTCTGAGCTTCACGGATTGCTGTCTTCCATTTTTCCAGAGCAGATGCGACCTAAACAGAGACCAAACCAGGCCAGCATTACTACAATGACTTCAAAGACATGAAATGTGGATTTTTCACATAATACTGACAGTATACACTGAGAGAGGACTACAACTAGGTAAAGATACGTAAGAGCATCCTGATACATTCACCTCCTAGAGCTCCTCCGGTCTAACCCATTTATCTTACAGAAGAAACCAAGGCTCGGAAGGGTGGAAAAAGGTTGCCAGAGGTCACACAAAGAATTCAAGAAGGGGGAAATGACTAGAAACAGGTCTCTTCTAGTGAAATCCACTTAAAGATTCAGTATCATTTAAAAGCAGGAACACTTGTACTGTGTAAATAATGCTAGTATGCAACAATGTCATGTAGCTCAGTCAGTAAGATTATCAGTTTCTGCACTAATATGTACCACAATCCCAGATTATAGGGCCTAGAAATAGTATCTATAAAGCATTCTATAATCCTCAAAAGTATTAAGTACTGATATGAAATAGTCTCTTGACTTTATCACCAACTTCTAACTTAAGTGAAATTTGTAAAGTCCCAGGGGTTGGCCCGATTTCATTCTGGGCAGTTACTCTCAGCATAATCCACACTGCCTCCGCTCATCAACAGAAAATGCAAATTAGGGCTTCCCTGGTGGCGCAGTGGTTGAGAGTCCGCCTGCCGATGCAGGGGACACGGGTTCGTGCCCCGGTCCGGGAAGATCCCACATGCCACAGAGTGGCTGGGCCCGTGAGCCATGGCCGCTGAGCCTGCACGTCCGGAGCCTGTGCTCCGCAACGGGAGAGGCCGCAACAGTGAGAGGCCCGCGTACCGCAAAAGAAGAAAAGAAAAAAAAAGAAAATGCAAATTAATTTAGAATTAGCAAAGTAAAAGAGGATGGAGAAAAATGTAATTAGGAATTTTCAACCCTCCCTCTATAAAATATACATTCTGAGGAGGAATAAAAATGCCATTTTAGGATAATTCATTTATTTGTATTGCTGTTTTATTAATTAAAAGGTGATTTTTTGGGACGTTTTCAAAGCACTAAAAAAACCTAAACAATTAGGTGAGCATCCACGTAAACAAATGCCATTATAGGGGACATCATTCTCAGACAGTCAGAATACACAACAGAGCTGGACAAGGTAAAGCTTCGGCAGTACACCAGAAGCTGAGAGACTAGGTTATCTCACTCTCATCTACCTTGTGGAGGTCATACTGCTTAACTCAGTCATGACTGAACTAAAGTTAGCCATGCTGGCTACTTTTATTATACAGCCTGGCTAGCTCTAGCTAACTGACAACAGCACTGCTGGGTTTCACTGCCCTGTCCTAGGCAAAAAGCCTATTTTAAGTAATAGTCTTCCTCCTATAAGAAAGGCCCGTTATCCCTGGAAGGCCACAGGCTTTGAAATAGAGCTGCCAAGGGACAAAGACAGTTGAGCTACTTCTGAAGCTGTGGTGTGAGAGTTCAGGGAGGGGACCAAAGGCTGTCCTTTCTCTTTCCTATAGAAACAGGAAACCACTGAGAGCCTTGTGTGTATAAATTTATGAATAACAAGGATAAGTAACAAACACATTGAAAAAATCTATTTAAGAGGCTGCTAAAGTTCTAATGGAAACTGACTCATTCCTTACTCCAACCTGCAGTGCAGATATTTCAACATCTGCCTTTGAAATACAATTTCCTTCCTTCCCTTTTCAGAGCTCCTCAGTAGGATGTAAGATCCACAATCACAGGTGCCTTGCAGGTCTTCTCCTCTAATGTAATGGAGAGCTGACATATGGTACCACAGATTCTCTTACTGTAATAATGCAAATCTCTTCATTCAATGGAATATATATTTAAGAATTTCAGGTTCGGTTCCTAAAAGAGTGTTATTGAGAACACTCAATTAGCCAGGGAATGGTTAAAATGGGCTCTGCTGTCCTCTAGTGGACAGTCAGATGCACAAAAGCATTAAAAAAAATCAGTATACAGTACTGCTTTTTACTTATTTCTTATAAATTATAAAATCTGAGCACCCAGCACATGTGGCCTCATTAAAAGAAACGAACAAAAATCTGAAAGAGGGGCTTCCCTGGTGACACAGGGGTTAAGAATCCGCCTGCCAATGCAGGGGACACGGGTTCAAGCCCTGGTCCGGGAAGATCCCACATGCCTCAGAGCAACTAAGCCCATGAGCCACAACTACTGAGCCTGCGCTCTAGTGCCCGCGAGCCACAACTACTGAAGCCCGTGCGCCCAGAGCCCGTGCTCTGCAACAAGAGAAGCCACCGCAGTGAGAAGCCCGCGCACCACGATGAAGAGTAGCCCCTGCTCGCCACAAGTAGAGAAAGCCCGCGCTCAGCAACGAAGACCCAACACAGCCAAAAATAAATAAATAAAATAAATTTATATATATATAAAAAAACTGGAAGAGATCTTGAGAATAAGCTTAATTAGCCTCATTTTAAAAACAGATTTACTGAGATATAATTTATATACTATCGATAACAAGTTGCCCCTGTAAAGTGTACAGTCAATGCCTTTTCATATATTTGCAGAGTTGTACAACTATCAACATAATCTTAATTTCAGAACATTTTCACCACCCAAAAAAGAGGCAACCACGATCTTCTTTTGCTTTGTAGATTTACCTATTCTGACATTTCATATAACATGTGGCCTTTTGTGACTGGCTTCTTTTACTGAGCATAATGTTTTCTAGCTTCACCCACATCCCAGCATGTAACAGCAGCACTTCACTCCATTTTAACTGCTGAGTAATATATCCATTTTGTTTATCCATTCATCAGTTGGCAGACATTTGGATTGTTTCTGCTTTTTGACTATGCTGAATAACAAACACTGCTATGAATGTCTGTGCACATGTGTGTAATGTTCATTTATTATTTTTCGTGAAAAGAAAGTTTGCCCAAGGTCTCACAGCAATTTAGGGCCAGGTCTCCCGATCACCAATCCAACGCTCCTGGCATTATACATTAGATCCTGTTTTATCCACTGAGTTATCCATCTCGACCAGCCTCGTCTCCAGCTAGCCTCTAATTTCGAGGGTGAAAACAACAGGCACTCAGATTTTAAAGAACATCTTAAGTCTCCTCCCAACGCACAAAATTCCAGTCCAGAACATTAAAAAAAGAACAAAAACAAAACCCCACTGTATCAAAGACTTTTTAAAAACACAGGAACAGCAGCAAGATAAAGTTTTGACATACAACACGGTAGCACATCAAGTAAATACTCTGTTTTGCAGTACTGCTGGGAAGCTGGACACACTACTCTGATGAAAAAGTCAAATTCTTTAGCATATTTAAATAAAGTTGGGACCTAGTTAGAAGTGTGTATAACAAAATCAAGGGGAAGCCACCTTATGTGCAAGTCACCATTAATCCCTTTACCTAACAGTAAAAAGGCAATATATCTTGGCAAGAATATAATGAGGCTTCAGACCATATTCTTCCATAAAAGAATGTTTAAAATGGAAAAACAGATAATCGGGGACAAATGCATCCAAAGCAAACAGAGAGCCTAAAAGAACCCAGGATTTGGCCAAATTATACGTCTTTCCCATTTAATGCAAGAAAATGAAATAAACATTAAATATTTGAAATAATTGACTATTACAAAAAGGGATTTGAAAGATAATCTACTTTTACAAATAAGGAAACTGAAGCACAGATTAGGGACTGATATTAGCTCATGCAACAACCTAGTGCCAACTGAAAAAACCCTGGCCCATGCTAAGTGGAAACCTTCAAAGCAAAGGCCAGTGGAAAATTTCAGAGCTGTGGCAAGGCTGACCTTCGGTGGGGAACTGCAGGGCATAATGCCATTTTAATGGAGAACATTGTTGAACTACTTAGTAGGCAGCCTAATTGATTTTCCAAGAAACTCTTCCATGTTTTCCATTTGTGTACTATGTGTCTGGGCCTCAAGGTTAAATCTGCAAAGTGCTCATATTTTCCTCCCCAATCAATCTAAGAATCGTCTCATATGACAAGCTAAAAAGAGGTTACTTCGCTATGGGGTTGAATACTAAAAAAGAACTTAAATGAGAACTCTACAGCTACTAGTTCCCAATGAGAAGAAAAATGCTATGAGTCAAGAAATGGCAAGGAAAGATCACATCAAGAAGAATACTAGGATTTCCCTCACGATTCAGTGGTTAAGGCTTCGCCTTCCAATGCAGGGGGCCTGGGTTCCATCTCTGGTTGGGGAGCTAAGATCTCACATATCTCCTGGCCAAAAATCCAAATCATAAAACAGTAACAATATTGTAACAAATTCAATAAAGACTTTACGTGTGTGAAATCTCTGAGTCTATGCCATGAATTAATAGTTTAAACGTTTATCTAACTGAATCTTAGTTCTCTACTCACCTCTGACCCAACATGTTCTTTCTTGTATCACATATCACTCTTGGCCTCAGGAAGAAACCCAGGGGGAACATGACAACTGTGTACAACTACCGGAGGAGCTTTAGAGAGTAAACTCATTCTGTGTAAACTCAGAGGGCAAAACAAGGACCAGCTGTCAATGATGAGAAGGCAATTTCAGCTCAATCTAACAAACATTATGCCCACCCCCCTTCCACAACCTAATTAATTTCTACCTGTTCTTCAAAAATCCAGCTGATAGATTCTCTTCTCTGGGGAGTTCTAAGTTGCCCTGGTATCCCTCACAGGAGAGCGAAGCACTGCTCTTTCTCACCATACTTGTCACTCTACTCCAACCACCTCTCACACTCAGAGTTCCTTGAGAGCAAGGACTCTGGCTTCTACTTATGACCAAAACCCCCAGACTTTTGCACCATGACTGGCACAGGCAAGCCTTTACCAGATGTTTGTGAAAGAAAGGAAAGGAGGGAGGGAAGTCAAAAACAAGGGCAAGTATTCCACTGGATAATGGCTGGGACAGCTCCCTTAATGTAGTGTTTTCAAATTCTTTTCTTCACAAGTAATCTTAAGCAGAAATCTAATACACAAAACAGAAAAAAATGGAGCTGCTAATTATTCTAAAAAAGAAAAACCAGAGACAGCATAATGTTCATCAATAAGGAATTAGGATGTTAAAAATACAAAACAATAACAACCAAAAAAACCCAAATAATACCAGGATGATCTATACGGACTGACAGAGAGAGAGGACAGATGCCTGGATATGTTGCTGAGTGAAAAACTGCAGAATATCATGCAGAGGGTCCATTCTGTAAAAATCCAGCAAAACTATCTTTGTATGTACACAGAAACATGTCAAACTAGTAAAGAGTGATATCCTTGGGGGGGGGATGAAACTAAAATGGGAATAGTCTCATATTATATCTACCTCTCACATTTGATTTACTTACAATGAGCTACTTCTAAAATAAAAAAAAACAGAAAACTGGATTATACACATACAAAAAAAATGAAGTTGGACCCTTACCTTATACTATATACAAAAATTAACTCAAAATGGATCAAAGATCTAAATGTAAAAGCTCAGACTATAAAACTTGTAGAAGAAAATACAGGAGGAAAGTTTCATGACATTGGATTTGACACCAACAGCAGAGGCAACAAAAGAAAAAATAGGTAAGTTGAACTTCATCGAAGCTTAAAACTTTTTTGCATCAAAAGACACCAGTGGGGCTTCCCTGGTGGCGCAGTGGTTGAGAGTCCACCTGCCGATGCGGGGGACACGGGTTCGTGCCCCGGTCCAGGAAGATCCCACATGCCGCGGAGCGGCTGGCCCCGTGAGCCATGGCCGCTGAGCCTGCGCGTCCGGAGCCTGTGCTCCGCAGCAGGAGAGGCCACAGCAGTGAGAGGCCCACGTACCACAAAAAAAAAAAAGAAAAAAAAAAAAAGGAATTAGCTCTGGTAAAGTGGGAGGGGGGACTCTGACACATTATCCAGCTTTACAGGCAGGGCTGTGCTCCACAGAGCAGTTTGAAAACTACAACATTTGGAGAAAGTGATAAAGATCAAACACTGGCTAGGGAACAATGCTTATGTAACTAAAAAGCATAGGGTTAAATAATTTTAAAACCAGATCACATACTTCTACGCAGTCATAAAACTACATCTTCATTAGCTAAATACCTTTGCTTCCTCTGCCATTTTTTTCTCTTCATCCACCTCTTCAGTCTTTGCTGAATCTTCGCTTTGGAGTTTTCTTCTCTTTTGCTTGGGAGCCATGAAGCCTTGGAGAAATTTCTTTATGACGCTGGCTTGAAGGGCAATCACACATTCGCCAAAATCCTTCAGTTTCTCTAGTGAGATCACCTACAGAAAATGATTTAAAAACCAGACTGAGTAAAAGGCCAAGAGAAAGATGAAAGCAGATAATCCTCGATTAAATTCAAATCAACTTAGACCCAAACTGGTCACATAACATTAATTTAACTGGGTTCCTCAGTTCAATAGATGGCTTATGCATTTGAAAGTAGCCGACTACTTGGATTTCCCTGATGAAGGGATCCATGGGAGGCTGAAACTTGCTCTACTTAAAGGAAGTTACTGAACTCATTCATACACTCAGTGACTGAGTGCCTACTACGTGCAAATGACAGTCT
Organism: Physeter macrocephalus; assembly: GCF_002837175.3. Lineage (NCBI taxonomy): Eukaryota > Metazoa > Chordata > Mammalia > Artiodactyla > Physeteridae > Physeter > Physeter macrocephalus. Next base: position 73,443,705 of record NC_041227.1, on the reverse strand, counting down.
CAAGGCGAAGAAAAACTGAGAAGGAAAGTAAAAATTTACCAACCTAACAGCTTACAACCTATAAGCCAAATAATACATTTTACATACTTGATCTCATCTAAGCCTCACATTTATTTTACGGATGAGGAAGCATAAGCTAAATCACTTTGATCCAAATCATGCTGTTAAGGACTGAAACTACCTTCTCAGTCACACAACACATGCCAGTTTAAAAAATACCATTTTATAACTACAAAGAGCAACAAAGAATGATGATAATCCAACGTTAGCAAGGTATGGGCCCAGGTTTGGCACAAAGTAGGCAATTGATAGATATTTGCTAAATAAACAAAAAAGTAACTGTAATATTTGAAACAGGCAAAATTCTTTTGGTTGAGTAATTCCCCCCCAAAAATCTTTAAGAACAATAAAGATGTTTAAACCTTTTTCCCAGGGAATGTACCAAGAATTCATAACCAGACTAATGAAAAAAAGTTACATATATAAGATGCTTATATAATTTGTTAATTCTAATAGCAAAGAAATAGAAATACAAAAGTCTGGCAGTAAAAGATTTACCATATCAACTCCATGCATTATTTTGTACCCCAAAGTGACATTAAAGATTGAAAGAAATGGAAAGTATTTATAAATGAGGGGAAATTGGAGGGCGGTGGGAGGTTCAACTGCTCATAAAAATCACACAACTATTAACACACTGTTATAATGCAAATGAATAATTTGAAAAGACTCACAAATATTGTTTGGAGTTACATGGACTTTATTATTTAAAATTAACAAAAAAATTTTTACAGTGATAACTCATGGACAGTGTTCTCCAATCTTTTCTCCAGCTTTGATACCTAAAATCTAATGTGGGACACGAGGTCTCTTGAACTGTTTCACCTATAACACTTAAGGGTCCTTCTGAACAGTAAGTGATAAGACTACAAAAGTACCTTCACTGAAATGTACCTGTTTAACAGCATGAGTGCTGCCCAACACAAGTATAACTCTACTGAGCTGATCAAGTACAGAGAATGAACAAAAGCAGGATACACAAATGTTTCATACCTTATAGCACAGGCATCACATGGGAATGGATAGGTTAGATAATGTTATATGACTAAGACTCCAGGACTAGTTTTCATTCAACTTAATAGAAAAGCTCTTTTTGAACAAAGGTTCTGAGCCAACTATTAGATTTTCCTGGATACCAGCAGAATATAACAAAGGAACAGTATCATATGTACATAGAGAATTTAGGGTTCCACATGTGTCTTTCAAGACAAATGCAAATATGATTCCCAGGGTCATCTAGGAAAGTCAAGAACAATATCAGGGAACAATTCCAAATTGAGTTTCCATGAGTAACATTTCAAAGGGTGTTTTCCTTATATTCTTACCCGAGCTTCAAATTCTGATGTTTCTTCCACATAACCAAGTCCTCCCTTTTGTAACCTCGTTGCAACTTCAATGAGATCACTACGAAGGAAGTTTAAAAGCTCCTGGTTGCCATCACAGGATTTTAGACCCAAATTTGGCTTCCGGGCCAGATGAATAGAATGAATAATGTCCTGGTACCTAGAAAAGTTGAGGCAAAGGGGAGGAGGAATAAAGGAACTTTAAAAAATGGTCTATTAATTTCAATTACTTGAATGACATGTTTTATTTCTAGAAGACTTATTTAGATCCTTTTCATCTCTCATTTAATAGTCTCATGTTTCTCACACAAAATTTCAAATTTCTCTTATTCTTGATTCATTTTAAAAACACACATTGTTGTTCTGTATATGGTAATTCCAGTATCTGAAGTGTGTTTCTTTACCTAGCTCTCATTCATGGTAACTGGTTTGTGTGGTTTTTTTTGGGGGGGCTTATTGTTATTTTACCATGAGTTTCTTGATATTTCATCTGTGGAAATTCTTTGAGGCCTGGTTGGAAGTTATGCTCCTCCAGGGAGCGTGTGCATTTGCTTATGTTAGTTGCCAGAAATTGCTACCAACCAGAGACAAACTTTAAATCATCTGCCTGGAATTCTTCACAACACAGAAGAAACATGAATTTGAGCTGAAAACCTACACAAGGACCTTCAGAGTTCACTTTCACACTAAAGATTAACCTTTTGCGGTCACAGTAATAAAGACTCTAATAAGACTCTCCACCCTGGATTGGCCATAAGCTTCACTGTTGGCTTCTTACACCAAAAACTAATGTTCAAGGTCATCGAAGTTGAGTACTAAGTTCCCTTTTCATGCTTAATAATAAGGAGTTTTAATATTATTTTTCTCTGACTATAACCTCATTGTGTCTCACTGGTGTTCTTATAAAGGATTCTGCTTTCATTGCCTTCTACCATATAATTTCCCCTTTATTTCTTCTTTGATCTAAGTGTCATCAAGACAGGACGATTCCGAATATAATTTTAATTCATTTAAACATTAAGCAGTGGACCAAAACCAATGATGTACCCATTATCACTCTCAAAAGTGTCTCAAAATTGCAGAGTACGTACTGAACAGTATTTTCCTTCTCTCTTCAATTAAACCTAAATTCCAGCACGAAAGCATGCAGATATTAAAGGTGGCCTTAAGGCAAAACCTATCCCAGCTTTGATAGAAACAACTGCTAGAACAGGAGGGACACTAGCAAATCTAGATGGCACTGACACTGATGCTAATTTTGTAGGCAGGTTTTTTTGTGTGGTTTCTCTTGGAGATATAATGCACATAATATTAAACTCACCATTTTAAAGCCTATACTTTCAGTGGTTTTCACATTTTAGAAGCATCAAAACTACCTAATTCCAAGGGCTTCCCTGGTGGCGCAGTGGTTGAGAGTCCGCCTGCCGATGCAGGAGACACGGGTTCGTGCCCCGGTCCGGGAAGATCCCGCGTGCCGTGGAGCGGCTGGGCCCGTGAGCCATGGCCGCTGAGCCTGCGCGTCCGGAGCCTGCGCTCCGCAAGAGGAGGGGCCGCAGCGGTGAGAGGCCCGCGTACCGCAAAAAAAAACCAAAAAAAACAAAAAAAAAAACTACCTAATTCCAAAACATTTTCATCACTCCATAAAGAAATCCCATACGGGTTAGCAGTCATTCTCAATTCTCCCTGTCCCTCATCCCCTGGCAACCACTAATCTATTTTCTGACTATAAATTTGCCTATTGTGAATGTCTCATATAAATGAAATCACACAATATGTGGCCTTTCTATGTCTGGCTTCTTTGACTCAGCAAAATGTTTGCCCACTTTCTAGGATATTTCATTACTTTGTTCCTTTTTATGGCTGAATTTATGGATATACCACATTTTGTTTATCCATTCATCAGCTGATGAATATTTAGGTTGTTTTCATTTTTGGGGCTACTCTGGATACCGACAGAATACCTCTGAATACCAAGCAATGTGGAACTGCATTTACAAGGCTGCCTAACTACAATCAGGCTCTCAGTCTGGTGTATGGCATGTTAGTCAATTAATAATCCTGCTATCCTGTATATACATCATTTAAAAGCATACTTTTCCAAACAAGCATGAGGTGTCAAGAAAATACCAAACAACGGGACTTCCCTGGTGGTCCAGTGGGTAAGACTCCATGCTCCCAATGCAGGGAGTCCAGGTTCGATCCCTGGTCAGGGAACTAGATCCCACATGCATGCCACTTAGTTCTAAGAAGCCTGCATGCCGCAACTAAAGATCCTACATACCACAACTAAACAAGCCGCAGCGAAGATCCCACGTGCTGCAACTAAGACCCCGCACAGCCAAAATAAATAAATAAATAAATATTTTAAAAGAAAAAGAAAATACCAAACAACAAGAACATAAAAGAGTTACAGACTTTTAAAATTTTTACTTAAGCTTTTATGGATAAACAACAACAAAAAACCCTAAGATATGTATAATATCTAATGCTGAAGAGGAGATATGAGGAGCGAGATGAAAACCCTTACCTCTTCTCTAGTCTCTCTTTAAGCTGGCTTTCTCTTATTCCCTGAGGGTGAAGGCAGTTTAGCAACTCATCCAGTTCCTTTTGACTATCACATAAAAACCTGTAGGGGCAAAAAAAACAAAAACAAAAAACCAAAACAAACCCCTGTTAACTCTGAAAAAAAAGAGGAGAATCAAACCTTAAGAAAGGGATCTAGGGTTGGTGGTGGGAGTTGGTAAAGCAGAATTCCAGCCTTGCTCAGAAGTAGAACAATTTACTGTTTCCATGAGACCTACTGTTAACTTTATCTTAGGACACTGGAGCCAATGTTTCCTACTAAAATGTAATATGAGGGGACTTCCCTAGCGGTCCAGTGGTTAAGGCTCCGGGCTTCCACTTCAGGGGGCATGGGTTCGATCCCTCGTCAGGGAACTAAGATAAGATCCCACATACCGCTCAGAGCAGGCCCAAATAAATAAATAAGCAAACAAACAAACATGTAAGTAAATAAATAAATAAATAATGTAATATGAGACAAATTTTATAAGGTAAATAGGCACACCTGTCCATATCCCTTTCACAGAGTAAAGTTATATCCAAAAATAAAAGACAAAAGGTCATTAAACTAAAGGTGATCACAGATAAAGCAGTTAATGTGATCACAAAAGTAGAAGGGATCCTCTCAAAACCTAGCTCCCTGCCTAAAGCAGGATAGACACAAAGGAAGATTAATGGCTATATTTACAATTCCTTATTCTTTAATAAAAACGAAAATCCTAAATACTTCTATTCCCAAGCAGACTGAAAGGCATTTCCAATGCTATGTAAGATCTATCATATAATATACAAAGTTACATTACAAGGAAAAAATAAAATTCTAAACCTTAAAGCAAACAGACATATTCTTATCAAAAAATCAAGTGTGCTTTTAAAGCAATGAGCTTACAGATCCAAGAAATCAAAATCACACAAAATGCTCTTAATAGATAATCACTAACTCACTGGTTTCACTATATAAATTATTTTCTTAACACTGAAAAAGAAAAAGAAAGAGCAACCAGATGACTGCTCACATTACCATAGATTCTGTCCCTGTTTGGGTATAGTGGTCTCTACAGCAATTTCTGTAGCTGGTCCATGTTGTGTGTTCATGTTTACATTTTTGCCTAGGTTTGCTTTCTTACCTAAGAAAAATTTATACATTAGGCTGAATATAGTACATACTCAATTCCTAGTTTCAAACCTAAGCAGTACACAGTGTAAATTCAACCAATAACACAGATGCTGCCTATTAAATACATCCACATGTACAACAGATGCTAATTTCTCTTAAACATCTTACATACAGCACATTATCTGAGACAGTTGCTCTCTATACAGCTGAACAGGCAAAGTTTAAGAGTATCACAAGTTACTGCAATAGAATGGAGAGAGATTACTAAATGTCTCAGAGCAAATAAATAATCTGTTCCTTGTACGTGATGCTTAGCACAAAGGCATCTGTGGCGAAGTAGACACAACTGAAATATATTAACTACTACAAACTTACCCCTGGAGGCTTCAAATGTCAAATATGATTAGCATTTTTGTAAACCAGCTCCTGCATACTAATATATGACAACATTACTACAGATAGATCTTAAGCCAGTATTTGAGGTCTTACCTAATTCTACAATTTGTTCTCTCCCCTGCTCCCCTTCTCTCCCCTTTAACCTGCATCATCTTCCCTGCAATACTAACACATAACCTTGTTTAGTCTTTTCAGTCAGGTAATTCTGAAGAAACTCTGCCATGCTGGAACTAGAAAACATGAAGGAACAACATCCACCAGGATGCTCTAGAATTGAAGGGATGTAGATGCCAGTCTTCTCCCGAGAGCTGTAACTGTGTGGACCTGATTTCTGAAAATAGCCATTAAGCTTTTGAGACACATAAAATCACAGTCCTTCATCCCACTGGAATCTCTCTCAAGTCTGAAGATCCTAACTTCGTATTTACTGCCCTCACCTGGGTATTTACAAAGTCTACCAAAACTAGACTTTTCTACTAAGTACTAATTATGTTATTAGTATAACATAACATAATTCAACAAGAAAATGCCTCAAATTTGAAGTTTTCGGCTATATACTAATTTCCTTATTTAATGATTTTGTGAGTTTATAAGTTTGGGTTATGAGTTTCTCTAAAATGAAAGAAAACTACTTTTTGAGAAGCAATTTTCATTAGGTTATATAAAGTACAGCTGGAAGGAAGCTTCTGTATCATCTAACGCAATGGTTCGCAACAGAAAGCCATGCTGCCTCCTAGGGGACATTTGGCAATATCTGGTGACATTTGGTTGTCACTAATGGCATCCAGTGGGTAGAGGTCAGGGATGCTGCTAAATAACTTACGACACGTAGGACAACCTCCCACTACAAAGAATTATCTGGCCCAAGATGTCAACAACAGTGAGGCTGAGAAAACTTGATCTAACCTAACCATCTGGTATTTTTAAATTTAAAATTTTTCTTTTAATTTCTTTCTTGGGGGGAAAAAAAAGACACACATATATATATACCTACACACACACACACACACATCCATGTATAGGTCAAGAAAGAATATATACACACACATATATATATTTAGAAAAGTACACTTTTCTGTTTTACAAACTGAACATACTCAAGTAACCAGAACCCAAGACAAGAAAAAGAACATTATCAGTGCCCCTTATGACCCTTCTCAGTCACTTATTTCTAGTTACATATTCGCTGCGTTTCTCCTCACTAGAATTTTAGTTAATTGACATTCAGGACCTTTTATGTTTTGTTTGCTATCTTGTATCACAGCACATGAAAAATTGGTTGGCATATAAGAGATGCTCCATAAATATTAAATAAATGAATTTTTAAAGTGGAGGAAAAAGACACATAACTGCCTTCTTGGCCCCTTACCTCAATTCCAGCCCTTGAAGTACCTACAAAGAGACTTCCAAGGAACAAAGTTTGAAAACTACTTGTATAAATCTAATACCCAAATATCCTAATATTCAAGTTCTTTATCTTTTCACGCTATGCCTGGAACTAAGTCGATAATCAAATGTTGTTTCCTTCCTTCTGCTATGCATTTCACACATTCCCACCTCACTCAAATAAATCTACCTAAAAAGGCAATAAAGAAATTTAGCAAGTGAAAAAAAGTGACAGAGGAAAGACAGTCTTAATATTGACCTTACTTGAGCAGGGTAAACTAACTAATAGATATACATACTACGGGGACAGTAATCCTCATCAGGAGAGTCTGCATGGTCTTTTCGGTGATGGTTGAATCGGTAGTCAATGCTGTCATGTACCCAGCCTTTCTCAATGAACAAACCTGGAACTTCATCTGAGAAGAGCCAGTATCTACAAATCACAACCACATATTAATGTGTTAGTGAAAGATCATGAGCACAGGATGACTTCATTGTTGAGGAAGATGATTACAGAATATCACTGAACATTCAGCAGATACAAATCCTAAAGTAAAGCACAGAATACTAAAATTTGGGGAATTTGAGATTCACTTAATATCTGTAATTTTTATAACTTCTCATATTTCACTACTTTAGGTTCCACACAATGTATGCATTTAAAATATCTTTCCATTTTTAAAGACTTCTATTAGGATTACATTTCTCCTATCGACATAATTTAAGCTTCATATCTGTGGTATCTGTGAGGACAGGGTCATGTCTTTAACTTCATAACCCTAGCATTTGGCACAGTAAATATTCAAATAAATGTGTGATGAGCAATTCTGTTTCCAATATCCATGAACAAGGAAGCTTGTCTAGTCTTAGTACTAACTAGCAACAATATAGCAGCCCTAATAGATGATAAAAATTAAGTTTAATAACTCACCTATTATGGTTTCGATCTGTACCAATTGGAGTCCTACGCATGACTAGTTTTGCCTTGGCAATTCCTTCCTGGAAAGCCTTCTCAGCAGCTGCTTTGTGCTTTCGTATTCGTTCTTCTTCAGCTTCACGTTCTAGTTTCACTGTTAAAGATAAAATGAATCGATTAAGTTTTTTCCTAGTAAATTCTACTCTTACAAATTTAAATAAGATATGGAGTGAAACGTGCCTGGTATTAAGTAGAAATCTTAGTTTCCTTCTCCTAATTCTAATCTGTTATAAGAAATAATGTGTAAGGCAGCAATTTCTATCTGGTCCTTCAATGTTCTTTGAATTTTGGTGATGTCTCAGCCATCAACTCAGTGCAAAATCTTTTCTCTCCAAAATTTAACTTATTAGTTTTATAATAAATTAATTTTATTTTATTGATAATTAATTTTAAATGTAAAGTTAACATAGTCCTTAAACGGAATTAACTGAAACATTTTCTGATAGGACCAGCCTCAGGATCCTCAAAATGACCAGAATGAATAAAACCAAAATAGCTATTTCAAAAGAAAATGCATTTCAGTCCTGAAGAATTCAGAAAAAGAATTGAGAAAGCAAGTGCACGGAAGCATCAGCAGATAATAGTCATTACTGCCTCTTTAATACTATTCTTTGAGCTATTCAGCAAGTTGCTACTATTAATGATGAAAAAAAGTTTTAATCAATTTATTTCTGATGATTCATTTTATAAGTTTATTCTACCCAGACAGAAATTTCTGTCAATAATGAAAGACACCCAGGAATCTTTCCTTTTAAGTTTTTCCACAACTGCCACAAATTTTGATACTGTAAGTAAAGGGCACTGCTATTTACAATGCCAGCAATTTTACTGCTGGTACTCTACTGATGACAACATCCACAATGTAGCGAGAATCTGGAAAATGCATCAGTCTAAAGATGTTACTTAAAAATTTAAGACAAATTTCACCTATTTAAAACCAATATGGGGGAATTCCCTGACAGTTCAGTGGTTAGGACTCAGTGCTTTCACTGCCGTGGGCGCAGGTTCAATCCCTGGCCAAGCAACTATGATCCCGCAAGCTGCAGAGTGCGGACAAAAACCAAAACAGAACGGTATGGTATTTGTTACTTTTAATAAATGGTTTTCTAGCCTGAATAGAGTTGTACATTTGCAACAATGATTACAGCAGAAATCAGCACAAAGGTAAATGACAAAAAGAGTAATGGCCAAATCACAATAAAGGAAAAGCTCCTTCTCTTGCAGGTACAAAAAAACAAAAAACAATCTAGGGAAAGTAGTCAAAAAAAAAAAGACCAAATTTAGTTCCAGAGGTTACAACACTGAGCTAGACATCTAAAGACCTGAACTCTAATTCAAATACTGTCCTTGGCAAAGTATTGATATTTATTACATATTTTATAATTACATTACAGGGACTTCCCTGGTGGTCCAGTGGTTAAGAATCCACCTTCCAATGCAGGAGACACGGGCTCAATCCCTGGTTAGGGAACTAAGATCCCACATGCCACAGGGCAACTAAGCCTGCATGCCACAACTACTGAGCCCATGCGCTCTAGAGCCCACGTGCCACAATTAGAGAGAAGCCCGAGTGCCACAACTAGAGAAGCCGGCGCAACACAACAGATCCCACACACCACAACTAAGACCCGACGCAGCCAAATAAATAAACAAAATTTAAATATATATATAATTATATTATATATTTATAATATTCTGTTTCTTGTTTCTCTATATCAATAATCAACTTACTTCTGGCTTCTCAATTCTATTCAAGACACTGTGGTATTGGTGTAAAGACACACATAGCCAGAAATAAGTTGATGTGTCTACAGTCAAATTAACTCAAAATGAATCAAAGACCTAAATGTAAGAGCTAAAACTCTTAAGACTTTTAGAAGAATAATAGGAGTAAATCTTCATGACCTTGGATTTGGCAGCAGATTCTTGGATTTGACACCAAAACCACAACCAACCAAAGAAAAAAATAAATTGGATGTCATCAAAATTTTAAAAATTTGTGCTTCAACGGACACTACCAAGAAAGTAAAAAGACAACAAACATACAAAATGGGCGAAAAAGTTTTTGGATCTTGTGTCTTAAGGGATTTGTATCTAGACTACATAAAGACCCTTTGTAATTCAATAATAAAAAGACAAATAACCCAATTTGAAAATGGGCAAAAGATCTGAATTAATATCCTCCAAAGAAGATATACAAAAGACAAATAGGCACAAAAGAAGATGATATCATTAGTCATCAAGGAAATGCATATCAAAACCACAATGAGATACCAATTCACAATCACTAGAATGGCTATAATCAGAATCATAGAATAACAAGCTTTGGCAAGATGTAGACAAGTGGAGAAATTACAACCCTCATTTACTACTGGTAGGAATGTAAAATTGTGCAGCCACTTTGAAAAACAGTCTAGGACTTCCTCAGTTAAATGCAGTTACCATATGATCCAACAGATTCATCCCTAGGTATATACACCCATAAGAAATGAAAACATATGTCCACACAAAAACTTGTACACCAATGCTTGTAGCAGCATTATTCAGAACAGCCAAAAATGATTACAACAAACCAAACGTTCATCAACTGATAAATGGATAAAAACAAAATGTGACATATCCAAACAATGGAATCATATTCAGCCATAAAAAGGAATTAAGTACTGAGACATGCTACAGCCCGAACCTTGAAAACATGGTAAGTGAAAGAAGCCAGTCACAAAAGACTGCATACTTATTACATAGCTCCACTGATATGATGTATCAGAATAGGCAAATATAGAGATACAGCAGTGGACAGTGATTGCTTAGGGCTGGGGAGGATGGGTATAGCTAAAGGGAATGGGGTTTCTTTTTGAGGTGATGAAAATGCTCTAAAATTGACTATGATAAAACCTGCACATATCTGTGAATATATTAAAAAACAATGAACTGTACAATAAATGTGGATGAATAGTATAGTATGTGAATTATTTCTTAATAAAGCTGTTTTTCAAAAAGTTCAGACTTAATGGTGCTATGAAAGCCCCCAATTTTTATTTCCTTACATCTTAATAAGGGAAAGATTAATATCTGAGTTGGCAACTGTGCTGAGGGCTTCAAATACCTTGTCATTCATTTGTTATGACAATCTTAAGCATATGAGGAAACTGAGGCGTGGATAAGCAACTTGCTCAAAGAACTATAGCTAAATCGCAGGTACCCAGGTCAGCCCATTCCCAGGTCATATGTTATTTCCACTATGTCTGTTTGTGGATTTGGTCCTTTACTAAGCCAGAAAAGATGCCAACATCACACTAATCCAAGTCAAACTATCATTAACTGCAGAATGCCAGGCTGAACACTCCTGCCAGAATCTTACATACCTAGAAGGGTCGGGTTATTACACACAGAAATAACTAAATAGTTGTGACAAACGAAGACGCTACCATTACCTCGGTTATTTCCTTCCTTCTACTATCTTCTAAAGGGCTTCCCCTTTTCTCTCAACACAAGATTTTACCTTTCATTTCTCTCTCCTGAATTTCCCGCTCCTTCTTAGCCTGAATGGCAAGCAGCCGTCTGCTCTTCACGGCACTGATCATGTCTTCAGCTTCCATATCTACCTGGGGCTCAAACTTCACGACTTCTTTTTTCCTATCAGCTTTGCCTAACCCATTCTCCTCTTTTCCATTTTCTTTATTTCTGGCTTCCATTTCTTTCCGTTTCTGTTTCTCTGCTCTCTTCTTATCATTTTCTTCCTTCAATACAGCAAGCCGTTCCTTCCATAACTCTGCAGACATCTGCTGCCTGGTTTCCATGTGGTCCTGCACGGAGTATGTCATGAGAATCCGGTGGCAGAGTGCTGTCAAGATCTGCAGTTTCTCTTCTGATGTTAGCTCAAAAAATTCAGAGGTCTCCAGCTTTTCTAGGAACTCATCTTGTACCTCATTGTCCTCAAATGGTGCTGAATCTTTGTTGTCATCTGTGTCTGAGCCCTCACTTTCTTCCTGAATGTCAGATTTGCGCAAGCAGAGCCGAACCAGCTCTGAAACAGAATGCAGAGTCAGAGGGATTTCTGACAGCTTCATTCCCAATTCACCATAGTCTTCTGCTATTTCATCTTGTAACAAAGTCTGTAAGAGGATGACCAACACTCTATTCAGGTATAAAAAGCCACCCTTTTCTGCACTCAAGGCTTCCATAAGGGACACAGCAGTAATAGGATACTGAGCATCTGGTAAGAGTAACCCAGAATAACAGCTCAAGAACTCCACCACCATGGCCACATCCCCAAAGAGTGTATTGGGCAGCCCTTCAGGGGTATCCACCAATTTAAATGTTGGAAGGTTTTTGCCAGTTAACTCTTGGTCCTCGTACCGCTTCTGTTTCTCTAATTTCTCAAGCATTTCTTTCTCTCTCCGTTCCTTGGCTTTCTCCTTCAACTTTTCTTTCAGCTCCTCTCGTTTTTTTTTCAAATATTCTTTGCGCTGCTCTTCAGACATAGAAGCCCATCTCTTTTTGTGCTCTAGAAGCTCAAAGCGTTTTTGAACAATACTTCGCAATTCTTCTGGGAGACGAGCTCTATCTTCACTAGAGAGGAGACGAGCTGTTTTGGAGATAACACAGGACAGGGCACTCTTCTTGTCCTCCCTGTCTTTGTTTTCTTTGTAGTAGGCGATAAGGTGGAGGGCAGCAGGAGGCAGATGTTTATGAGGTTTACTAGAGGACCTAGGTGTGCCCCCAGAATTCCTCGGGGCTCGTGTCACCTTCTGAGTGCCTTTGGCCATGTCCAACAAAGTCATCTGCTTCATTTTGGTTTTAGGAGTCTTCAAGCCCTTTTTGGGAGATTTGGAATTCCCTGTGGATTTCTGTCCATTCAGGATGCCTTTGCTTCTGCCCTTTGCTTTCAAAGGTTTGTCACTATGCTTCCCTGACTTCTTGCCAGGTGGGCCTTTCTTAGGAATGTGAAAGTTAGCATGTAGCTTGTTGGGCGACATCATCTTCATCACTTCTTCCAGATGCTCTTCTGGAGATTTGGAATTCTTTGAGTTCTTCACTTTGAGTGGTGAGCCATTCAAGGATTTCTTCAAGTGTACATGACACCATAACTTAGGATTTAGTGGTGAACTGAGAGAAGAGTTGTCTGTCTTGGATTTCTTTGAGGGCTTCCTGTCTGGAGATCCAGTATTCTTCCTCTTAGTAGAGGGGTTGAGAGTCATGTACTAGAATTTAAGAACAGGAGCAAAAATAATTTTAAAAACTAATTTAAAGAAGCAATATTTAAGCATCCTAAAGGCCCTCTTCCCCATCTATTCAGGTAAAGCTACATATTCATTTCTCTTCATAGACACTCTGTCCCTGAAAAAAACAAAGCCATGAATGTTAGCTAATGTTTTAGCCATATCAACAAAAAATTCTCTTGATACTCAGACTTAAAAATCTATACTCCGGGACTTCCCTGGCAGTCCAGTGGTTACAACTCCATGCTTCCACTGCAGAGGGCATGGGTTCAATCCCTGGTCGGGGAACTAAGATCCCGCATGTCGTGCGATGTGGCCAAAAAAAACATCTGTACTCCGATATTACGCTTTTGCTATATAACTAGTTTTCTGCTTATATATAGATTAGCAGTTCTTAAATACCTTAATGAAATCTATGAACTCTTTCCCCAGAAACATACAAAAATCATGCATACAATTTCAGAGTCCATGGGTCCCAGACTAAGGATACTTGGTCTAGATGTCAACAACTGAGGAATTTTTAAATTATTGCTCTTGAGACAGGATTGTATTTTTATCCTTTAAACCTTTGGTACAACTAGGGGTATTCTATGTTTAGAATGGTAGAAAGTATACCATTTAAGTATTTTTGTTTAAATTCAGAAGCATATTTTCTTATTAAGAGTATCAGTAAGTATACTAACGACAACAAAACACTGCTCACAAATAAGGAGCCCTCCTGATCCTGGCTCCTTAACCTCCTCTCTGTCCTCGCCCCACACCTCAAGAACTCTTTCCCACGAATACGTTATTAACTACAAGCCCCATAGGACTTCCCTGGTGGCGCAGTGGTTAAGAATCCGCCTGCCAATGCAGGGGACATGGGTGCGAGCCCTGGTCCAGGAAGATCCCACATGCCGCAAAGCAACTAAGCCTGTGCGCCACAACTACTGAGCCTGGGCTCTAGAGCCCGAGCCACAACTACTGAAACCCACGCACCTAGAGCCCGTGTTCCACAACAAGAGAAGCCACTGCAATGAGAAGCCTGCACACTGCAATGAAGAGCAGCCCCCGTTCGGCGCAACTAGAGAAAACCCGCATGCAGCAATGAAGACCCAATGCAGCCAAAAACAAACAAACAAACAAATAAATTTATTTATTTATTAAAAAAAAAAACTACAAGCCCCGTAAATTCTCAAACTCACACAATTCTCTCTTGATCATCCCCTCACATCTTTCAAATCCACTCCCTTTAGTAACCCAACTCTGTAATCCTTCAATCCCAGCAGGACCCTTAAATCAGTTAATTCTATCACATTTTCACCAATCTCACTTCTTTGTCCTTCTTAACTCAGGTTAAGTTCCACAGTCATTCCAATCAATCTTGCATAAACCTACGGTTCCCTTGTCTCTCTTGCTCTATTATATCAAGTTACTCCTAGCCTGCACTTGTTCAGCTTAAACATGACTAGAATAAAAGACACAACGACAGTGTGTGGACTTATTTTAAATTCAGAATCAGGTACCTCAGATGGATCCTGAATGCCACTCAGTAGTCACAATATATTCCCTTAGTCCATTTTACCTTCTCATTCTTCTGGATATACATCTTTGCCTATCTCCTAAAATCTCCACCTTATCCCCACTATACAGAATTAGTTAATAGGTTAGAACCCAGTCAGCCTGCCATTGTTTCTGTTTAAATGTGCATTAAAACAAAACCAAAAACACTGTTGATTTTGATGCTTTAAAATATAATTACAAAGAAAGAAAGCCTGGCAGTTAAAACACATACTACATGAAATAATAGCCAAGCAATGAAAAAGTATAGCCAATTCAAAAAAAAAATTTTTTTGTTTCAAGTGATTAGGAGAAAGACTAGATAACCCCTAGAATACTTGACTTCTATTACCAAAAGCAGCAAAGCACATAAAAGGCACTCAGAGACTGCTGAGTTTAAGTTTCTGAGTGGAAAGGACTAACTTGTAAAGAAGCAGTCTGGAGGCAGTGGACAAGACAGGCTAGTGTGAGATGAGACTACAGGCCAGGAGACAGCTGAAGACTATCGAATATGAAATTAGGACCCCTTTAAAAAGGCAACAGAGAAACGGCTATGGTGAAATAAATCTCAGAGATGCTACAGAAGAACACCTATGCTCCTGTTGAAGTAAACAAAACAGGTACAATAAAATTTAATAAGTTGTACTACAATGCCAAATAAGATTTAAACATTAAGGATATAATCATCAGAGAAACAAACTCATAGAACCTAAGCAGCACAAGAGGTAGAAATATGGTCTGCAATGAATGAGTGGCTATACTGAACAAATCCTTCTTCTGGCTAAGTTCTCTAACTTTAAAGGCCAATCTGCCTTTTAAGAACTATAGGCAATTGCAGGTTACTGTTCCTCCAGCTGGCTGTTTTTGTTCCCTGACCAAAACTGGATGTTTTGTTCCCCATTTATCATCCTCAGTATGGGATGACAAAGAGGTTTCATAGTTTATAGAACATAAACATTATCTGTGACTCAGGGGACACTTTCCCCAGAGGCAAGAATTTCTCAGTTCTAGTTCCCCAGAACTATATTTTAAAATGTTAAAAAGAATAAGCAGGGCTTCCCTGGTGGTGCAGTGGTTGAGCATCGGCCTGCCAATGCAGGGGACACGGGTTCGAGCCCTGGTCTGGGAAGATCCCATGTGCCACGGAGCAACTGGGCCCATGAGCCACAACTACTGAGCCTTGGCGTCTGGAGCCTATGCTCCACTATAAGAGAGGCCACTATAGTGAGAGGCCTGCGCACCGCGATGAAGAGTGGCCCCTGCTCACCGCAACTGGAGAAAGCCCTCACACAGAAACAAAGACCCAACACAGCCAAAAATTAAATAAATAAATAAATAAATAAATAAATAAATAAATAAATAAATAAATAAATAAATAAATAAATAAATAAATAAGAATAAGCAAAGATAACTTATGTATGATTCCATTCTTCTTGTTGGCAGTAATATTACCAAAGCTCCAGAGAAAACAATATTTCAGAGACCACCCTACAAATCACGAATAAGACCCAAAACTACCCTGGCAGGAATCAAAGACAAATATGTGCCTTCCAAAAGTGAATCATCCACTTCAGCTAGCCTTGGAAAATCTTCAGAGTACAGACATAATAGATTGATACTTGTTCTAGTGAGCAGCATAAGAGATTATCTCTAAAGTCATTCTAAAATAAAATTTATCACTAAAAAGGAGCTTAGTGTGAGACTATGTTTCATTTTTACCATTTTAAATAAATATCTAATAGGGTCTATTATAGGGTCTATTATAATTGGGCCACTTCTTAATTTACTGATTATATTTCTTTCTATTTAAAAAGTCACTCAAATTTAGCATAAATTTCTTCTACTTAGAAGCACTCTATTATGCAGAAATAATGCAAGAAAGAGCTGGGATGGCTTAGCCATGAGATGGTCCAGCAGCCCATTTTTATCTATAAGGTGTGTTTTTTTGCCAAGCCACACCACATAATTTTTTTTCTTAAAAATGAAAGAAATTAACTCACCCAACCCCCTCCCAAAAGGCCAGCTCCCCGCGTGAGCAGTCCTTCAGTAACTGGATCATCTCAGCATAAGGCATGCTGGGCAGTCACAGCCAATGGGAGCCGGCATGGCTGGACTCAGGGGGAATCTGAAAAAGTATAAAACCACTTATGTGCTAAGGGTCTCCCCTGTCCCCCATTCAGCATAAGTAATCTACCACAGTAGTGCACAGAGAAGGAGAAAAGAATGGGCATCTGGATCAGCAGTATTATAGTTTTTTGGAAAAGGCCCTTCTTAACTGCTAAACAGGGAAAAATATTTATGTATGAATCAGCAACATGAGAGGCTATAAGAAAAATAGTGTATACAATTCCATACTTGTTCCCTGTCACCTGGAATGAACCACACCACAAATAAGGAAATCTAATAAATAAGATAAAAATGAAGAAACTTAATATTTACAGCAGCTCATTCAGATGCTAAATTTAACTTAACAGTAACCAGTCAGAACCCTAAATTAGAAAACTTTGGCAATCTATATTCTGATTCTTATTTCACTCTTCTCATTCACCCCAGGAACGATGTTAGGAGTTTCAAGGCAACATTCATATAGTGCGCTTGTCTCAATCTCTAGATGCCTGTATCAGCAAATCTGTGAAATGTGTTACTATACAATATTTTTAAGTGCTCTGAAATTAATGTAATTTATTTTTAAAAGTACTACTGCTCTATGGGACTTCCCTGGTGGTCCAGTGGTAAAGAATCCACTTTACAGTTCAGGAAATGTGAGTTCGATCCCTGATCAGGGAACTAAGATCCCACATGCCACGGGGCAACTAAGCTCGTGTGCCTCAACTACTGAGCTTGCGTGCCGCAACTAGAGCCCACGCACTCTGGAACCCACGCACCACAACTAGAGAAGAGAAAAAACCTGCACGCCACAAATAGAGAGAAGCCCACACACCACAAAGAAGAGCCCGCGCCGCAACAAAAGATCCCATATGCCTCAACGAAGATGCTGCGTGCTGCAACCAAGACCCAACGCAGCCAAAAGAATGATAATAATAAATATTTTTTTTGAAAAAGTACTGTTGCTCTAGTGTCTAATTCATAAACAAGCTTCAAGCACCAAAATTTATTCAAAGAAAAATCTTAAGACTATAAACACTTACTTGAAACATCAGTTATTAGGAGAGATAAGAAACATCTTTTAAAATGTATAATAATTAGTATCACTAGTAATGAGACAAATTACACCATGTGCCTTCTGAAATGATTCACTGAGAAGAATACAACATCAGTTCTGTGGTATTACTAAGCATGAGGAAATAAACTTAAATTGAGGAGCATTATACTAAACAATTGGTTTGTATTCTTAAAATTATCAAGGTTTTTAAAAGACAAAGGAAAACTGAGGGACTAATCCAGATTAGAGAAGACTACAGAGACATAACGAGTAAATGTAATACATGATACTACCCTGGATCCTATTAGGGCCAAAACAAAATATGTTTGGCTAAAAGGATGTTAATGGGACAATTGGCAAAATTTGAGTAAAAACTGTAAATCACTTCTTTCCACACCGACAGTGCTCTCGCATACATGGTAACCATTCCTAAAACCTGCTGGACTTTCTGTAATTAGTGTCGCAAACCTGCTCACAAAGTGATACAGTACAAGAAGTGCAAGGATTCTCTGTATTCTCCAAGGAAAGGAACGTTATGACAGGAAGGAGAGTGGCTATGGTGGACAGACTAAGCTGGTTTTCCAGAAAAAGGCTAAATAAAACCACAAAGAAGATTTTGCTGAGGCTTGAATGCATTGAGCCCAACTGCAGATGTAAGAGAATGCTGGCTATTAAGACACGCACATTTTGAGCCGGGAGGACATAAGAAGAGAAAGAGCCAAGTGATCCAGTTCTAAGCTTCATATTTTGTTTTATTATGAAGATAATAAAATCTTGAGATTATGTTTACTTTTTAAAAAAACTATAGATAACAGTATTGTTTTCATGTTAATTTCTTGATTTTGATCACTGTATTATAGAAAATATCCTTGTCTTTTAGGAAACACATATTCAAGTATTTTGTAAAAGGGCATCCTGTCTTATAACCTACTACCATCAGCTCAGAAAAAAACAATGTGTATAAAGAGAAAAAAATAATAGGGACTCCCCTGGTGGTCCAGTGGTTAAGAATCCGCCTTCCAATGCAGCGGACGTGGGATCGATCCCTGGTCGGGGAACTAAGATCCCACATGCCGCGGGGCAACTAAGCCTGCGCCACAATTAGAGAGACTGCATGCCACAACTACTGAGCCCACACACTGCAACTAGAGAAACCTGTGCACTGCAACTACTGAGCCCGTGCTCTGGAGCTCATACACCACAACTAGAGAGAAGCCCGCACACCAAGACAAGGAGCCCACACGCCTCAACGAAAGATCCTGCAGGCCGCAACAAAGATCCCGCAACTAAGACCCAATGCAGCCAAATAAATAAATTAATTAATTAAAAAAAAAATCATCTGCTCAATAGCTCCTAATCCAGAACTTGGAGGGCAGTAAATAATAAACTGAAATGACCAAAAAGTGAAATCTAAACAAATTAAGAAAAAATAAAAAAAAAAATAAAAAAAAATAAAACGAGAATGCTGGCTATTAAGACACGCACATTTTGAGCCGGGAGGACATAAGAAGAGAAAGAGCCAAGTGATCCAGTTCTAAGCTTCATATTTTGTTTTATTATGAAGATAATAAAATCTTGAGATTATGTTTACTTTTTAAAAAAACTATAGATAACAGTATTGTTTTCATGTTAATTTCTTGATTTTGATCACTGTATTATAGAAAATATCCTTGTCTTTTAGGAAACATATATTCAAGTATTTTGTAAAAGGGCATCCTGTCTTATAACCTACTACCATCAGCTCAGAAAAAAACAATGTGTATAAAGAGAAAAAAATAATAGGGACTCCCCTGGTGGTCCAGTGGTTAAGAATCCGCCTTCCAATGCAGCGGACGTGGGATCGATCCCTGGTCGGGGAACTAAGATCCCACATGCCGCGGGGCAACTAAGCCTGCGCCACAACTACTGAGCCCACACACTGCAACTAGAGAAACCTGTGCACTGCAACTACTGAGCCCGTGCTCTGGAGCTCATACACCACAACTAGAGAGAAGCCCGCACACCAAGACAAGGAGCCCACACGCCTCAACGAAAGATCCTGCAGGCCGCAACAAAGATCCCGCAACTAAGACCCAATGCAGCCAAATAAATAAATTAATTAATTAAAAAAAAAATCATCTGCTCAATAGCTCCTAATCCAGAACTTGGAGGGCAGTAAATAATAAACTGAAATGACCAAAAAGTGAAATCTAAACAAATTAAGAAAAAAAAAAAAAAAAAAACAAAAAATAATAAAACAAATGTGGTAAATGTTAAAATTTGAGCAATCTACTTGACGAGTACAGAGAAATTCTTTATAGTATTTGTCACCTTTTCTATATGAAATTATTTCAAAATAAAAAGTTTTTAAAATGTATTCAGAATCATATTAAATCAATCCAAATTATTTTAGGACTGCAAATGTCTTAAAAAGTGTTATTTTTCTTGTTACGTCTCTAACCAAATGCTTCCTTACTAGGATATACCACTCCAAAATAAGAGTTCAAAACATGGACAGGGAATTCCCTAGTGGTCCAGTGGTTAGGACTCCGAGCTTCCACTACTGGGGGCACGGGTTCGATCCCTGATTGGGGAACTAAGATCCTGCATGCCACGTGGCGCAGCTATTTAAAAAAAAAAAAAAAAAAAAGGCAAAACATTATGGACAGACTAACAAAACACTAGAGCTGCAATGTATCAGAATATGGAAATGAGCTAAGATGGCTGATTTCATCTTAGATGACAGTTATTTTATCATCCAAGTGCCTTGTAAATCATTCCTCCAAGTCATTAGGCCTACAAAATATTTACCCCTGAACTCAACTGTCAGTTGCATTTTTCTCCTCAATGAACAGAATGGAACTTAAAGAAATGAATTCACTAGCCACCTATAATAAACATCACAGGATATAAAATGAGTAAGATAGCTTTTAATCTCAAGTAATTTATATTCTAAGGTTTTACAAGACAACAAGCACACCCCCATCACCACACTAGGCCCTACTCAGATAACACTCCAAAATTCTACATTTCTAAATAATTTTCCTCTTTCCCACCTAAACTCTCCCAGTTGGTCCTTTCCTAAAACTATTACTCACAACTTGCTTCCTCTCTCCAGACCTCATCTCTCTCTATAGTAGTTGTATTCAGCAGCCTAGAAGAACATTAAATTCTACAAAAACCAAAGAAAAATATTTTTAACCTATTGCTTTTAGTTCCCATTTCAATGTACCTGCTGCCAAAGTAAGCTCAAACCCACTGCCTCTGGGACAGGCAGATCACATGTGATCAACTTTTGATGTTCAATGCATTATTTTATTTTAGTTATTTATCTTTTTTAAGATTTTTTTTTTGATGTGGACCATTTTTAAAGTCTTTATTGAATTTGTTACAATATTGCTTCTGCTATATGTTTTGGTTTTTTGGCTCTGAGGCATGTGGGATCTTAGCTTCCTGACTAGGGATTGAACCTGCACCCCCTGCACTGGAAGGCGAAGTCTTAACCAGTGGACCACCAGGGAAGTCCGCACTGCATTATTTTAAATTTCCTTTAGATCAGGAAAGAATCCAAAGCACTCTTTTATGGTCTACTTATCTGTACCTTTACTATATTCTGTCCTGGCTGAGATGCCAAAAGTTCTTTGAGAAAACCAATTTTATAAAAAGGAAAAATAAACATACATAAACTCAAAAGATAAAATCAGTGAAATGTCAAAGAGTATTGGGGAATACGAAATTATTGTTTAAGGTATGCGAAATACATTAAAAGATAAGTATAGGGCTTCCCTGGTGGCGCAGTGGTTGAGAGTCCGCCTGCCGATGCAGGGGACGTGGGTTCGTGCCCCGGTCCAGGAGGATCCCGCATGCCGCAGAGCAGCTGGGCCCATGGGCCATGGCCGCTGGGCCTGCGCGTCCGGAGCCTGTGCTCCGGAACGGGAGGGGCAGAAGCCTGCGTACCGCAAACAAACAAACAAACAAACAAGAAAGTGTATGCTCTGAATTTATAGACTGGTATCTTACATGACTCTATTTCTCTAAGTAGAATCACTGCCTTCTTACAGCAGTTTAGTGTAAACCAGCTTGCACTTCTAGTCTCAATCAGAATTACAGCCAAAATTCATTAAGTTAATATTTTAAGCCCTCATTAGAAAATTTCAGAGTAGCCAATTTCTTCAGAAATTGCTTTTCAAGATATAATAAATTCCTAAAACAAAACAAACAAAAAAGATATAAATTCCTGGAATTCTAAGTCTCTGGCTCCTACAAAAAGTGTGGATCAGCTTTTTTGTTCTAATAAAACCCAAAGACCTTTTTTTACCCATAAATTATACTCAGTCTTTCATGTTATTCACATATTTGAATCACTGAACTAAAATACATAAAAGACAACTATAAAATTTAAAAAGAAGAAAATATTTAGGACTCAAATGATCCAAGAGTCTAAAACCCATTTAGAGATGATTTTATATACAATTTTCATACAGTGAAGATAGTTAAGTTCCTGTTATAACCACAGAAAGCTGTATCACAGTTCCAAAACTCTACAGCAATGAAACAAAAACAAATTAAAATCTCCCCTCAGTAAATAAAAATATTTAAGAAAAAGTTTAGGTTTACTAAATAGTTCTATGGAAATTTTAGTCCTGATCTAGAAAAAGTCAACTAATCCCTAAATTTGTCTTTTTACACAAATGATAAAAATTTAAAGAGCCTAATGGAAGATAATGCTGTGACATAAATCACAGCAAGATCTTTTTTGACCCACCTCCTAGAGTAATGAAAATAAAAACAAAAATAAACACATGGGACCTAATTAAACTTAAAAGCTTTTGCACAGCAAAGGAAACCATAAATAAGACAAAAAGACAACCCTCAGAATGGGAGACAATATTTGCAAACGAAGCAACGGACAAAGGATTAATCTCCAAGATATACAAACAGCTCATGGAGCTCAATATCCAAAAAAACAAACAACCCAATTAAAAAATGGGTGGAAGACCTAAATAGACATTTCACCAAGGAAGACATACAGATGACACAGAGGCACATGAAAAGATGCTCAACATCACTGACTACTAGAGAAATGCAAATCAAAACTACAATGAGGTATCACCTCACACCAGTCACAATGGCCATCACCAAAAAATCTATAAACAATAAACGCTGGAGAGGGTGTGGAGAAAATGGAACACTTTTGCACTGTTGGTGGGAATGTAAATTGATACAGCCACTGTGGAAAACAGTATGGAGGTTCCTTAAAAAAACTAAGAACAGAACTACCATATGACCCAGCAATTCCACTACTGGGCATATACCCTGAGAAAACCATAATTCAAAAGGACACATGTACCCCAATGTTCATTACAGCACTATTTACAATAGCCAGGACATGGAAACAACCTAAATGTCCAACAACAGATGAATGGATAAAGAAGACGTGGGTACATACATACAATGGAATATTACTCAGCCACAAAAAGGAACGAAATTGGGTCATTTGTAGAGATGTGGATGGACCTAGAGTCTGTTATACAGAGTGAAGTAAGCCAGAAAGAGCAAAACAAATATTGTATATTAACGCATATATGTGGAATCTAGAAAAATTCTAGGTACAGATGAACCTATTTGCAGGGCAGGAAAAGAGATGTAGACGTAGAGAATGGACATGTGGGCACGGGGGGAAGGGGAGGGTGGGATGAATTGGGAGATTAGGCTTGACATAAATACACTACCATAGGTAAAATAGCTCGTGGGAACCTGCTGTATAGCACAGGGAGCTCAGGCCGGTACTCCATGACAACCTAGAGGGGTGGGATGGGGGCTGCGAGGGAGGTCCAAGAGGGAGGGGATATAGGTATAAATATAGCTGATTCACTTCACGGTACAGCAGAAACTAACAAAACACTGTAAAGCCAATTATACTCCAATAAAAAAAAAAATAATAATAATAATAAAAAGTTTAGGTTTACTAAATAGTGTTCCATGGAAATTTTAGTCCTGATCTAGAAAAAGTCAACTAATCCCTAAATTTTTCTTTTTACACAAATGTTAAAAATTTAAAGAGCATAATGGAAGATAATGCCTGATCGTGCTGGTCTAGAATAAGAAAACATGCTAATGCTAAACTATGCTTGGAGGTCTTTACCAATGTTTGAAGAAATAAAATTATTTCTCAATATACTTTTGTTAACAATATCAACATAAGGTAATTGAAGTAATTTAGTTGTATGACTCAGATAACTAAGAGAGCCTTAGTTTTTCATAATTACAAGAAAGAGATAAAAATTAATGTATATATACAACTTTATAAGAATATTCTGAAAATCAAATGAAATAATTAAAGGAAAAATAATAGAGAGAAGTGCTAGATTTTTCTACTAATCTGTCATACAAAGCAATACTTAGTCCTTTTCAAGGCTACCAGTATATTTGATCTTCTTATCTGACATACAAAATCAGTTTTCATTTTTAGGAATCAATTTGCAAAAATAATTTTTTTTAATACCATACCTCATTCCAAGAAAGATCTGAGACAAAAAAGCACATGCATGTAATTTGTTTCTTTGTTTTAATAATGCAACCATAGTAAAATAAGTCAAATCAGAAAAGGAGATATTCAGCGTGGCCTCTTCCCTACCAACCCCATAATCACAATCTATAGGAAATAGATATACGTGAAAAATTTGAATTCATTATCTGAAGTTAGAGTTCAAAATTTACTGTAACCATCAGAGAAAATAAATTCATTCAATAGTGTTCCATCCTGCTGTCCAAAACTTAAGTGACCTTACACCTTACCTTGTATGGATCAAGTAGAAAGTCACTGAACTTGCTAGGCAGGGAATATTTCTTCACTAACTCATCTTCTACCACCCAAGGTGCATTTTCACCAGTACCAGCCCGTAATGCATTATGCCGTATAAAGTATCGAAGTATCTCCTTATTTGGTGGGCGTTCTGTACGAATCAAGCTGTCTGCTGGTACATTACTGATGATCTAGGTTAACAAATAAAAATAACTCACTACTGGGGTAAAAAGCAATTAACCAATGAGAACAAAGATTTATATTCTCTCAGAAAAACTCATCATTACACCTATAAAATAGGTTATATACTAGATAGAAGAATAATTTTCAGAGACAGAATGTTAAAGATATCTGTAGGTAATGTGTCAATATGTATCAAAGTCTTAAAAATGGGTATATCTGTTGAACCAACAGTTCTTCTTGTTAAGAATTCAGAAGTAAATGGAGGGAATTCCCTGGTGGTCTAGCAGTTAAGACTCCATGCTGCCAATGCAGGGGGCTCAGGTTCGATCCTTGGTCAGGGAACTAGATCCCGAATGCTGTAACACAGAGCCTGCATGCTGCAGCTAAAGATCCCACACGAGGCAACGAAGATCCTGCATGCTGCAACTAAGACCCGGTGCAGCTAAATAAATAAATAAATAATTTTTTTTTTTTTTTTTTTTTAAAGAAGTAAATGGAAAGTCATCATCAATCGCTTATAAAAGGAAGGGGAAAAAGGAAGGGAATACTACATAAAGGTACATCAATAAGGGATTCATTTTTCTTTTATTCCGGTGCAGCTAAATAAATAAATAAATAATTTTTTTTTTTTTTTTTTTTTTAAAGAAGTAAATGGAAAGTCATCATCAATCGCTTATAAAAGGAAGGGGAAAAAGGAAGGGAATACTACATAAAGGTACATCAATAAGGGATTCATTTTTCTTTTATTTATTTATTTGTTGTTTATTTATTTTTGGCTGCACTGGGTCTTCGTTGCTGCGCGCGGGCTTTCTCTAGTTGCGGCGCGCGGGCTTTCTCTAGTTGCGGTGAGCGGGGTCTACTCTTCAGCGCGGTGCGCACGCTTCTCATTGCAGTGGCTTCTCTTGCAGAGTACAGGCTCTAGGCATGGAGGCTTCAGTACTTATGGCTTGCAGGCTCTAGAGTGCAGGCTCAGCAGTTGTGGCGCACGGGCTTAGTTGCTCTGCGGCATGTGGGATCTTCCCGGACCAGGGCTCGAACCTGTGTCCCCTGCCACTGGCAGGTGGATTCATAACCACTGCGCCACCAGGGAGGTCCCAGCAATAATGTTTTAACTAGCCACCGTGCTGAACAGGAGCTAAGAAACTTAGTGAAAAATTGTATTTAACACCCAATTTTCAAATATAAAGAAATCCTAACAATCCAGTAATGTCTTCAGGTCACTAACTATAAAACAAATGAGTCAAAATGAAATAAGACTTGTCAGCATTCTGACGTGGGAAAAAAACAACACTCTAAAGAGGCAAGAGATCCAGGTTATCCTTCCTAATCCTTCCTAATCTCATTTACTAAATTAGGAACTTTGATAGAATTATTTAATTTCTCAGGCCATAGCTGTTTCTTCTATAAAACAGTTAGACATGAAGACAAATGTGCAACTGCCTTCCACACCTAGCCGCCCTCCCGCTTCTTTCTAATGATGAGATCTTACACATACAGGAGTAAGAGTACCCAAAAGCAACATGGCATATTTCATGAAATCTAAGATGCTATTAATGAAAGACACATTATGTACCACAAAGAAAAGAATTCTTGCCAATTGATATTGAGATATACCCTGATTCCAGCAGATACAAACTACTATATATAAAATAGATAAACAACAAGGTCCTACCGTATAGCAAATGGAATTATATTCAATATCTTGTAATAAACTATAATGGAAATGAATATGAAAAAGAATATACATATATATGTATAACTGAATCACTCTGCTGTACACCAGAAACTAACACAATATTGTAAATCAACTATACTTCAATTTAAAAAAAAAGATACTTATTCTGATTCTGGAAATGTAAAAATATGAAAGTTGAACATCTTAGAATCAATAAAACATAGTACTAAGTTATTTAAAGGGTATTTACCATTTTAGACTGTTAGCTTCAGATTCCTTGAAAAAACACTGGTTAGAGTTAACTCACTTTCTGAGTTTAATTATATTACAAATTGCTCTGTTTTTAACTGGGAAGAGCTATTTCCTCAGGAAGTCCATAACCACTGGAAACAGTCTTATTTGTTCAAATAACTAAGTTTGAAACTCAAATGTAAACTATTCTTACACCCTAATAATTCCTATTAAAAAGGAAAAAGCATGCTACCTCCTAGGAAAGACAACACAGTTTAAAGTCATAATTACAAAGACCAGAAAACCACTCAGAATGTGTTGTAGAAACATATTTATTTACATTTTTCTTTAGCACATTTTCTACGAGAAAACGAGCCGTTTGATATTTTCTTAAACAACATCTACTACATGTAAGAGGTTTACTATAAAGTGCCAACTAACCTTATCTTCATTTTGTAGTTTCACATCATATTTGTGAGGCAGAAATTTTGGAGGTGCCCATTTCCTCTCTCCTTTCTTTAATGAAGTAGGAAGTTTTCGTGGAGATCTACGTGCTCTGTCATCTAGTCAAATCAATAGAAAATTAGTGAAAAAAATAATTCTCTTAATTCTATCCACTCAGTAATCTTACTGAACACTTACTCTGCAACCAAGCACTGAGTGATGGGGCCCAAAGGTAAATCATAAAGTCCTTACCTCAAGTAGCTAAAGTCTATGGGAGGAGTCAACAATAATTACAATACAATGTAGTAAATACTATAATAGAGGTTGGTATAGAAAAATACTAGATTAGAGAGAAAAATACTCAAAAAGAGAGACGCAATGTCTAATTTAGTCTGGAAGATAGGCAGGGAAGACTGAGAAAAAATATGACTTGTTCAGAGACTGCAAATAATGAGATACAGGTGAATATGATCTACAGTACAATTAAAAAATCAGACTACAGAGGTAAGTAGGGGTTTATAAATTATAACGAACCTTGTATACCATTCTTATAGGCTGGAATTTGTCTTATGGACAATAGGGAAACAAAGGATTTTTGATTAACTAACTAGATGTACATTTTGGAAAGAGCACTAGTGTGAAAAAATGAAGAAAAAGAAAAAGCACTTTCAGCAGTTAGAAAATGAATAAAATGGGAAGGTGAGACTGAAGAAAGGGAATCATAAGATATAATCTTAAACATCTGGATTAATGTATCAGAATGGTGAAGGAAACAGTCAAGAAGACAGACTTGGTAACCAACTAGATGTGGGAATGTTAAAGGTTTCCAAGTTTTCTGCCTTAGAAATCAAGCAGATGATGATGTATTGAAAAATAAAAAGGCGAAAAAAAAGAAAAATAAAAAAGCAGAACAAAACCATATGAAAAAAATCTAAGGAATGACAGTGGGGAAAAAGGAAATAAAAAAAGAAGTTAGAGAAATAGGAGACTGTGGTATCAAATAAACTAAAAGATTTGAGAGTGACCAACAGTGTTAAATGTAAAAGAAAAGTAAAATGGACTAAGAAGAAATCAGTGGATTTGGCAATTAGGGGTCACCCATAACCTTATTAGGAACAGTTTTAGGAATAAAGAGGCAGAAGTTAGACTATAACAGCATAAGGAATAAACTGATGGTCAGAAAGTGGAGACAACATTCTCAAGAACCTTGGCTTGAACAAGTAAGACAGAAATAGAACAGGAATAAGGGAGGGTATGTTTTTGTTTTTAGAAAATGGGACTTTGTTTATAAGTTGAGAAGAACCATTAGACAGAGGGTTAAAAACACTGTAGAGTAGAATAACAGTTAACCCAATCCTTGAGAAAGCAGGAAGGAATGGAATTCAAAGCACAAGTATCTTGACCAAGAGGAAGGACAGACAGGCTCCCTTCTGAGATGAAGGAAGAACACAGACATTCATAACAGTGAGGTTAAAAACACAAAACTGCAAAGTTCCTGCCTAATACATTTTTCCCCCCATAAAGTAGAAGGAAGGTTACCTTGTGAGAAAACACTTTATATACTGGAATTTGTCTCTCATATTTCTATGGAAATTCTAATCAGTTTTCCCCTTGAAAACATTCAGAGTACATCATAACATTCTTTAGCCTGCCTACCATTCTTTCCACATACTAGCAATAACATTATATCCCAAAATTAAAACCTAAACTAAGACATATAACACCCTAAAAAAGAAGCCAAAGCCTAAAACTAGGGGTTCCTAGTACACAATGTTTAAGGCATAAAACTAACAACTGTAACACATCATTGGTATTCCAATGATCTGATTCTAGAAGAAGTGTTAGAAGACATATCACCAGTCAACACCTAACCAAAACACTTATCAACCTCAAGTCTTGGGAATTATAAGTAATATACATGTTAGAAAACTTCAGTATCAAAAAGAAGGAAAAGAGAAACTGAAAAACACAGACATTTGCATTCAAAATGCAGAGTGGAAAACAAAACTGAAGCATCAACAACTGGGGCAGACGAGTCTCAGAAGTTTCCTCGGGACTAGATAAGAACATTCCTTTAAAACCATCTGCATATATCCAAAACATCTGGAGAGACAAAGAATAGAATGGAAGACATACAGCATAACAGTCTAATGAAATGTTCTAATTCAAACTTTGTAATAGTTAAATAATGAGGTAAAATTTGATCAATATACATGAATACTTGAGTACTCATATTTTTGGAGACAGAAGACACCTATCCCAAATTCCTTATTGACACAGATTAAAAAAAAAAAAAAAGACGACCTCAGAGGACGATTTATTTTTCCAATGGGCAATGTCTCAGTTCTTCAACTTTCAAAACATTACGTTAGGTCTCCAGGCCCCTAAAAATTACTTTCAGATATCACAGTGTTTCAGAATTCTGGCAGCTCCCATCTGAGAGGAATTTGAGTTACGGAATACAGATAAAAGGAAGTATCTCAAAACTGTCACACTGGCTTGCAACATGAAGAGAAACAGATTAGAATTTATCCCTCATACTCTGATCACCCCCCTTCCACACATATACATAATTCCAACTTAAAGAGAAAAGGAAGGCAAACTTTCTTTCCCATCTCGAGTAGCTAGGTATGTGCACATAGATTTCCAAGCAACTACAGGAAATGACTTCCCAATTGTCTTAATTGTGTAGGGAGATCTAAATCTTGATTCACTTTGTAGGTATTTTAGTTGTTTTCCGAATCATAAATAGACAAAATCATGTCTATATATCAACAAAACCCAATTACAAATTTAATTGCTAGAGAACTCAAAAAGATTTGCGCATAATATGAGCACAACTCGTTAAGGAAAGCTACTATCATACATACTAATACTCTCTCTCCTTCCTTCATCCTCTTTCACAATTGCCTCCTTCTTCTGATGGTCCTGAGCGATTTGGCTAGAATTCTCTTTGTCACTTGAGGGAGAATCACAGGCACCATCAGATTTCTTCTCAGTGGCCTCTTCATCCACTTTCTCCAGAGGATGAATCTTCACAATCCTCACCTTTAGCATTTTTTCCTTCCCAACCTATAAGGGAGATAGGAGAACGAATCAAAGATAATAATTAAGGGGGCTTCCCTGGTGATCCAGTGGCTAAGACTCCACGTTCCCAATGCAGGGGGCCTAGGTTCAACCCCTGGTCAGGGAACTAGATCCCACATGCTGCAACTAAAGATCCTGCATACCGTAACTAAGACCCAGCACAGCCAAATAAATAAATAAATATTAAGAAAAAAAGATATTAAGAACTAGAAACCTAAAGGTAACATTGAGAATATATTACCCAATACACATTCCACCTCTATTTCCACCTTCCAACTTTATATCTCAGATCTCCAGGTTGAAATATGACATCTTAAAAAATAAAATGATCACAATTTAGTTCATAATTCACGTACCAATGTACTAATGCCAAAGGACAACTACTGCACAAACCTGAGAAATGTGTAAATAAAGTTAAAGAATTTCCATTTTCTAAAAAAATAAATTATATATATGGATATCCAATTCTCCAGAACCATCTGCTGAAAAGACTATCTTTTCTTCACTTAATTACCTTTCCACCTCTATCAAAAATCAGCAGAGAGAGAGAGAGAGAGCGAGAGCGAGAGCGAGAGCGAGAGAGAGTGTGTGTGTGTGTGTGTGTGTGTGTGTGTGTGCGTGCTCACGTCTATTTCCGGATGCTATTCTGTTCCACTGATCTACTGGTCTATCTTTATACCAATTTCACACCCCAATACACATTCCACCTCTATTTCCACCTTCCAACTTTATATCTCAGATCTCCAGGTTGAAATATGACATCTTAAAAAATAAAATGATCACAATTTAGTTCATAATTCACGTACCAATGTACTAATGCCAAAGGACAACTACTGCACAAACCTGAGAAATGTGTAAAGTTAAAGAATTTCCATTTTCTAAAAAAATAAATTATATATATGGATATCCAATTCTCCAGAACCATCTGCTGAAAAGACTATCTTTTCTTCACTTAATTACCTTTCCACCTCTATCAAAAATCAGCAGAGAGAGAGAGAGAGCGAGAGTGAGAGCGAGAGCGAGAGAGAGAGAGAGAGAGTGTGTGTGTGTGTGTGTGTGTGTGTGTGTGTGTGTGTGCATGCTCACGTCTATTTCCGGATGCTATTCTGTTCCACTGATCTACTGGTCTATCTTTATACCAATTTCACACGGTCTTAATACTTTACAATAAGGCTCAAAATCAGATAGCATTAGGACTCTAACTTTGCTGTTCTTTTTCAAAGTTGTTCTGGCTAGGTTTTTTGCATTACAATCAGCTTGGCAATCCCTACAAACAAGCTGCTGGGATTTTACTATTAATTGTGTTGAATCTATACGTCAATTTGGGAAGAACTGACATCTTAACAATATTTAGTTTTCTGACCAATGAACAAAGTCTACCTCTCCATCATTTAAGGCCTTCTTTAATTTCCCGAAGCAATGTTTTACAGTTTTGTGTATAGGTCTTACACATCTTTTGTCAGATTTACTCCCAGAGTATTCCATATTTTTTGATGTTACTATAAATGGTATAGAATTTTTAAATTTCAATTTCCAACTGTTTGCTGCTAACACATAGAAATACAAATTGGTTTTTTGTATAGTGGGCCCTTCATTTCCACGGGTTCCATATGTGTGGATTCAACCAACCACGTATCGAAAACATTAAAAACAGACCTACTAGAGCATGGCCTTGAGGATATGGGGAGGGGGAAGGGTAAGCTGTGAAGAAGTGAGAGAGTGGCATGGACATATATACACTACCAAACGTAGGGTGGATAGCTAGTGGGAAGCAGCCGCATGGCACAGGGAGATTAGCTAGGTGGTTTGTGACCACCTAGAGGGGCAGGATAGGGAGGGTGGGAGGGAAGGAGCTGCAAGAGGGAAGAGATATGGGAACTTATGTATAATTGATTCACTTTGTTGTAAAGCAGAAACACACCATTGTAAAGCAATTATACTCCAATAAAGAAGTTAAAAAAAAAAAAGATAAGAAAAAGAAATTCCAAAAACCAAAATATGAATTTGCTGCACACTGGCAACTATTTATACAGCATTTACATGTGTATTAGGTATTATAAGTAATCTACAGGTGATCTAAAGTATACTGCAGGATGTGCATAGGTTAAATGCAAACACTACACCATTTTCTATAAGGGACTTGAGCATCTGCAGATTTTGGTATCCACAGGGTCCTGGAACCAATCCTCCACAGATACCAAGGGATGACTGTATTTATCTTGTATCCTGCTACCTTGCTAAACTCACTTATTAGTTCTAGTACCTTATATGATAGATTCCAGGAGATTTTCTACATAGACAATTGTGTTGTCTGCAATTTTACTTCTTCCTTTCCAATTTGGATACCTTTTACTTCTTTTTCTGACTAGAACCGCCAGTACAATATTAAGTAGAGTAGGAAAGCAGACATTCAGTCTTTTATCATTAGGTATGAAGTTAGCTGTAGGCTGTTATTCTGTAAATACTATTTATCAGGTTGAAGAAGTTTTTTTTTTTTTTGCTTTGCAGGTAAGTATAGATGTTGTCTGCATGCACAGTCTCCACTCCCCAGGTTGGCTCCATCTGTTCTCGTTCACACTCCAGAGCACTGTGGTCAGGCTCCTGTCTCCATCACTCTACAGATATTACTCTCAACCAGGTCACTCTTTTTTTTTTTTTTTTTTTGCGGTACGCAGACCTCTCACTGCTGCGGCCTCTCCCGTTGCGGAGCACAGGCTCCGGACGCGCAGGCTCAGTGGCCATGGCTCACGGGCCCAGCTGCTCCGCGGCACGTGGGATCTTCCCGGACCGGGGCACGAACCCGTGTCCCCTGCGTCGGCAGGCGGACTCTCAACCACTGCGCCACCAGGGAAGCCCAAGAAGTTTCTTTCTATTTGCAGTTTTCTGGGAGTTTTTATTAGGAATTTGGATTTTTTTTTTTTTTTTTTTTTTTTTTTTTTCCGGTACGCGGGCCTCTCACTGTTGTGGCCTCTCCCGTTGCGGAG
>NC_041227.1:73377854-73410532 GCF_002837175.3 Physeter macrocephalus | reverse complement strand
CTTCCCGGACCGGGGCACGAACCCGTGTCCCCTGCATCGGCAGGCGGACTCGCAACCACTGCGCCACCAGGGAAGCCCAGGAATTTGGATTTTGTCGAATGCATTTGGTGTGTAAATTGAGATGATCATATGGTTTACCAGTAAGGAGAATGAGAAATTTAAAACCTTGCATTCTTAGGATAAACCCCACTTAGTCATGATGTATTATCCTTTTAACATAATGTTGGATTTCACTTGCTAAAATTTTTATTAGAACTTTTACATCTAGGTTCGCAAGAGAGCTTTGTGAACATACTTTTTTTTCTTAGTCTGTGGCTTTTTCTTGTGCTTACACGGTTTTCGTATCAGGGGAATGCTGACCTCATAAAATGATTTGTGAAGAATTCCCTCCTCTTCTATTTTCTGAAATAACATATAGAATTGGTATTATTTCTTCCTTAAATGTTTGGTAGAATTCACCAGTGACAACATCTGGGCCTGAAGTTTTCTTTGTGGTATGATTTTAATTACAAATTCAATAGAGACAGGGCCATTAAAGGTTTCTATTTCTTCTTCAGTCGGTTTTGGTAGTTTGTGTCTTTCAAGGAATGTTTTCATTTAAATTGTCAGATTTATTGGCATAAAGGTGTTAATAATATTCCCTTATTATTCTGTCAATATCTGTAGGCTCTGTTGGGATATCACCTAATTCTTCATATTGGTTAATTCGTGTCTTCTCTTTTTACCTGAGTTTGCCTACAGGTTTACTAATTTTATTGATCTTCTCAAATTACCAGCTTTTGGTTTCACTGATTTCCTCTACAGTTTTCCTGTTTTCTATTTTATTGATTTTGCTCTGATTTTTACTAATTCCTTTCTTCTTCTGTTTCCTTTGTGTTCTTTTTCTTATTTCTCAAGGTAAAAGTCAAGGTCAATGATTTCAGACCTTTCTTTTTTTCCTAACAGATGTTTAGTGCTATACATTTCTCCTAAACACTACTGTAAGCAGTATCTCACAAATTCTAATATAGTGTATTTTCAATTTCATTCAGTTCAAAATATTATCTAATTTCCCTTTTGATTTCTTCTTTAATCTATGAGTAAGTTAAAGGTGTGTTATTTAGTTTCAAATTATTTGCAGAGTTTCCAGATATCTGCTATTGATTTCTAATTTAATTCCATTCTGGTCAGAGTATATACTTTGCATGATTTGAACCCTGACTATGGTCTACCATCATAAACTATGCACTTGAAAGGAATGTGTATTCTGCAGTTATTAGGTGGAATGTTTTATAAATGACAATTAGGTCAAGTTGGTTGATAATGTTATTCAGGTTTTCTGTATTCTGGCTGACTTTTTGTCTACTCTTTCTACCAGTTATTGAGAAAGGGGGAGGGGGCTGAAATCTCCATCTAT
This sequence comes from Physeter macrocephalus, assembly GCF_002837175.3. Lineage (NCBI taxonomy): Eukaryota > Metazoa > Chordata > Mammalia > Artiodactyla > Physeteridae > Physeter > Physeter macrocephalus. Next base: position 73,409,136 of record NC_041227.1, on the reverse strand, counting down.
AATTTTGACTTGTCTATTTATTTTGGTAGTTCTATTTTTGCTTCATGTACTCTGAAGCTCTCATTAGTAAATACATAAACACTAAGGACTGCTATGCCCTCTTAATAAACTGATCCCTTTGTCATTATGAAATGCTCCTTTATTCATGGTAATATTCTTTGTCCTGAAACCTACTTTGTCTGATACTTATATAGCCATACCAGATTTCTTTTTTTTGCGGTACGCATACCTCTCACTGCTGTGGCCTCTCCCGCTGTGGAGCACAGGCTCCGGACACGCAGGCTCAGTGGCCATGGCTCACGGGCCCAGCTGCTCTGCAGCAAGTGGGATCGTCCCGGACCGGGGCACGAACCCACGTCCCCTGCATCAGCAGGTGGACTCTCAACCACTGTGCCACCAGGGAAGTCCCAGATTTCTTTTGACTAATGTTAGGATGGTATCTTTTTTCCACCCTTTTAATATTATTCTATTTGTATCTTTCTTATAGGAAGCAGATAGTCGCGTGTTGCTTTCTTATCCAATCTGACAATCTCTACCTTTTAAGTGAAGTTTTTAGAACATTTATATTACACATAATTACAGATACAGTTAGGTACTTTCTTTCTATTTGGCTTATCAAAACTAAAAACTTGTGCTCTTCAAAAAAAAAAAACACTGTTAAGAGAATAAAAACACAAACCCTAGATTGGGAGAAAAAGCAAAAGCACATATCTAATAAAGGATTTGTATGCAGAATATATAAATAAGTCTCACAACTTAAAAACAAGAAAGGGCTTCCCCGGTGGCGCAGTGGTTGAGAGTCTGCCTGCCGATGCAGGGGACACGGGTTTGTGCCCCGGTCCGGGAAGATCCCACATGCTGCGGAGCAGCTGGGCCCGTGAGCCATGGTCACTGAGCCTGCGCGTCCAGAGCCTGTGCTCCGCAACAGGAGAGGCCACAACAGTGAGAGGCCCGTGTACCGCAAAAATAAATTAAAAAATAAAAATAAATAAATAAATAAATTAAATAAAAACAAGAAAATAAACAATTTAAACTAAATTTTAAAATGGACAAAGATCTGAACAGACACTTCACCAAAGAAAATACAAATAAAAGGACAGCAACAAGCACATAAGGTGCTCGACATTATTAGTTATCAAAAGAGTAAATACTCAAGAATAAAAAACCTAGTCAAAGGGCATAGTCCACTGTATTCAATAATGCCAAAGCATTTACCAAAATAGTGAGCAGTGAATGAGCAGCTCCAGATTCTTGTCAAAACTTGGCATTATTTTGACTTTTTCTTATTTACTAATCTGATGAGTATAAAATGATCTCACTATGGTTTCAATTTGATTTCCTAGATTACTAATGAATTTAAACATCTTTTCATATGTTTATGGACACGCCTATCTCCCTAATCTCTCTCTCCCTCTTCCTGGAACTCTTCCTCTTCCATCTTGCAGATGTGTGCAGAGTATCTTCCTTTTGCCACTCCATATCTGTCTCCAGTCTTCTCTGCCTTGCTCTGTGCTTAAACAGGCTGACCTTTATGGACTACATCAAAGGGCTCCCTTGCCCTCTAGATTTTGGTGAGTTCCGCCCATGGGAAGCATAAGCAGAAAATCATATGGTATATTCATTCCCCTGTCTCTCTAGCAGGTTGGTTACTTCTCACTACCAAAGTACTTTTCTACAATGACATTACTCTCTCCTAGTTCCTGTATCCACTCCCTCCCCTCATTTACTTGGGGTTTAGAAGTAGTAAAGCCTCTCCACTATTGACAGCCATGAGGTACTTTAACCTTGTTAGTTTTCCTTGACCTAGATCAGACTGTTGTCTGCTGTCTGTAGTTCCTTTATTAAACCCAATTCGATTATACCATATGAATATGCCATCTGTTTCCTGCCAGGACACTGAAGGATATAGTGTGTGATTAAAACCCAATGATGATTCCACAGACAATTACAAAATTTAAAAAAAGTAGCTAGGAGATACAAGGAGTCAAAGTAAATTAAGGAAAGAACAAGGACTTTGGAACCAGATAGACACAGACTTACTGGCTATTGCTGGGCTACCTAAGCCATTCCCCTCCTCCTCTTCTCTTGCCAGCCTGTCTCTTTTGAGGCTTTATAAAAAAGGTAGTATTCACCTTCTCAGCCCCCCTGCAGCTAAGGATGGATTAGGTAAGCCATGGTCTAGGCAATAACATGTAAAAATAAAAGGGGACAGGAGGAATATGCTTCTGGTAAAGATTTTCTTACTGTGCTTAGATATTTGCTCACTCTGAATTGCGAGTGAGCAAACAATTGTGTTCACAGTCACAATTTCACAACCAAGAGGCAACAAAGCTAAGGACAAAACCAAACACACCAAGAAAAGCAGAGCAGAAAGGCAGAGAGACGGAGTTTAAGTCCTTGACAATATTATTCAGCCCCTATACCAAACTTGGAATTGCCTGCCTCTGAGACTTTTACTATGTGAGATAATCAAATGTCTTCATTGGTTAAGCCGATGCTACTCAAAATGTTGTCCCGGGCTTCCCCGGTGGCGCAGTGGTTGGGAGTCCACCTGCCAATGCAGGGGACGTGGGTTCGTGCCCCGGTCTGGGAGGATCCCACATGCCGCGGAGCGGCTGGGCCCGTGAGCCATGGCCGCTGAGCCTGCGCGTGCGGAGCCTGTGCTCCGCAACGGGAGAGGCCACAACAGTGAGAGGCCCGCGTAACGCCAAAAAAAAAAAAAAAAAAAAAAAAATGTTGTCCCCAGAGTGTTCGTATCATCACATCCCGGAGCTTGTTAGAACTGCAAACTTTCAGGCCCTACCCTAGACCTTTTGAATCAAGCTCTCAGGGGATGGGGCCCAAGAATGTACATTCAGTAATACTCTAAGTGATTTTATTTAGGCTAAAGTTTGAGAAGTCCAGGCCACTGTCAGTCAGCTATTTCATTACATACAGATGAAATCACTAGTACTAACTAGTACATTATATCAACCTGAACAAGCTACTTAAACATCTGCGCCTGTTTACCACCTCACCTTTCTGTGCAGATTCTGTAAGACATTATGTAAAGCAACTAGCCCAGTATCCAGTACATACAGAAATTCAACAAATGTTAGTTCCCTTCCACCTGAATCTTACTTAAGTTTTCAAAGGATGATATAGGGATTGCTTTAGTGTTACGTAAACAGTTTACCTATCTACTTTAGTAAATCCTTTAGTAATACTAATAGCTATCCTACCTATTTACTTCAGTAATAGTTACCCTTTAGTAATGGGCTGGAAAATTTAAAAATTTAAATAGAAAAAGAAAACAGTCAACTCAATCACTGTTGCAGGGAAATGAAATCTTTTGCCTATAGACTCCATAGATTTGGACTAAAAATATCTAAAGGTCTTTTAAACAAAGTATGAAAAAAATGACAAAACAAAAAAAGCCAATACAGCATCGAGTTATCAAAAAGGGACAAAACAGGGAAAACAATGTTGCAATGATACATAGTTTAACAATTACTGTAATAGTCAACATTCCCAATAACAAACGTGGTTCTAAAACTTGGTGATTAGGGACTCCCTTGGTGGCGCAGTGGTTGGGAATCCACCTGTCAACACAGAGGACATGGGTTCGAGCCCTGGTCTGGGAGGATCCCATGCACCGCGGAGCAGCTGAGCCCGTGCGCCACAACTACTGAGCCTGCGCTCTAGAGCTCACGAGCCACAACTACTGAAGCCCGTGCTCCACAGCAAGAGAAGCCACCGCAATGAGAAGCCCTCGCACCACAACGAAGAGTAGCTCCCGCTCGCTGCAACTAGAGAAAGCCCACCCGCAGCAATGAAAACCCAACACATTAAAAACAAAAAAAAATGTGGTGATTAAAATATTTGATATTAAGTAAAGTGGACTTCAAATGTAAAACAATTTTACTCACATAGAACTATATTCTATAATCTATGTTGGAAGCTCCAATCCTGACATTTGGTGAGTCAAATCACATTAAAAAAAAAAATAAAAATAGGCACTCACCTCAAAATCACACTCTTCTCCCACAGCATATTTGGTCATGATCTCCAACCAAGCAGTATCTACTAACTTCTCTAAGGAGGCTGTGTTATGGTGAACCATTTCCAGAACAAGTTTCTCATACCAGGCAGGGAACTCCTCCTTCAAACTAAACAAACATGTCATCAGTTAGCAAGAAAATGCAGGAGAGCCTATCCAGAGAGTTATTCAGATCAATTCAAAAAGCTCTTCAGCAAATACATGCAAGGTACTGGAGAATACAAAGATTAAAACCTATGTGGTAAAAAAAAAAAAAAAAAATCTATGTGGTATACAGGAAAAAGAACTTTTAAATAGCTTTGTCTGACTGACCTGTCCATGTTAATTTTCTCATCTATAAAATGAAAATAATAAGCACATCGTGAGTAAGGTTGAACATTTTCCCATTCGTTTGTTTTTGCAGTTGACTTCCCTTTTCAGGTATGAATTCTTAATACATATCCTTTGCCCAATTTCTGGTTGGGAGACCATAACTTAATTATGTCTCAATCAATAAAAATGCATTCCTTCATTTAGTTCTCACAATACCTTGTGAGGGATCTAGAATTTTCATTTTACGGATAAGAAAAATAAATCATGAATGGTTAATATGTTGGAACCATGATTTGAACTCCTTGCAAGGTGAAACAATGATGCACTGCTTTTCATTTATTAAACTATCAAAAAAGAACTTTAATTATCACACCCTGATAGGAGCAAGTGAATGGTGCAAAATAGCACACATACTCTGCCAAAAGCCCATGTTTCAACTCTTTTGGAAAGCAGTTTGACAACAGTTAGGAGAACTGTCATAGGTACACAAAGATATTCACTGCTGGATTCTTGATGACAGCAGAAAATGGGAAGCAACCTAAATGGAGAGTTGTTAGATATCCAATTCTGACCAGATAGTTTAACATATGTGTTACAGGGCAAAAGGGAGGATCAGGCATGAGAATATTCATACAGATGCAAGTAGTAGGTTTATTATCATACTACAATATTCTCAATCACTCTCTGTGCTGTTCATAACAAATGTTCCTCCAACTGCTAGACTTAAAAGCTCGTATCATACTCCGTTCACAATTAACCTACCAAGTTATCTGCTATTCCCCTCATGATCAATAACCTTCAAGTCTCCCTGCCTTTGTTAAGATTGTTACCTTTGTCCGCTCCCCACTGTCCTCCCTCCCAGCTTAATCATCTTTCCAAGATGTCCTCGGACCTCCTTAACTCCATGAGGCCTTTCCTGGCCCCTATAAATTCACTGTCTCTTTCCATTAAGCCTCCCAGTCACTCAGGCTTAAAGCTTCACTGTCTGTGGTTATTTCTGGGGAGTGAAGTTGGACAATGATGTTCAGATCCTTTTGCTAACTCTGTATTGTTTACATTCCTATAACAAGTATGCATTTCTTTTATAATCAGAAAAAAGTATTTCTACTTTGAATAAAAATTATAAAACCTCACCGTCTTTTTCAACAATTTCTCCCATCACCCCTTATATTCTATTAGCTATCAAATCACATAAAACATTCCCTAAGGGGGCTTCCCTGGTGGCGCAGTGGTTGAGAGCCCGCCTGCCGATGCAGGGGACACGGGTTCGTGCCCCGGTCCGGGAAGATCCCGCAGGCCGCGGAGCGGCTGGGCCCGTGAGCCTTGGCCGCTGAGCCTGCGCGTCCGGAGGCTGTGCTCCGCAACGGGAGAGGCCACAACGGTGAGAGGCCCGCGTACCGCAAAAAAAAAAAAAAAAATTCCCTAAGTGTGTTCTTCAGAACCTCCCTCTGTTGTAATGGGTTCTAAGGTCGAATAAGTTTAAAACCCGTAAGATTAAACCAAGCTAGAGTTTTTTTACTACAGTCCTCTGAAAATCTTTAATGTGTATTATGACTTTTCAAGAACAAAGTCTGTAGTGGTTTTCCAAAATTATGACCAAACCCCCCTTTTCAGAATGTAAATCCATCTCATTCTTTCTATTCCCAATAATGCCATGATTCCCGATCCGAATACTCTTAGCTAGCCTACACAGACTTCCCACCTGCCTCTTCCCTCTAACTCATCTTGCACACCGCTTCCAGATTAATCTTCTCAAGGCACAACCCCAATTATCAAAACTGTCATACGTGCCTCTGCTGTTCAAAAAGCATTGCTGTCCTCACGTTGGTCACTGAAGTAAATACAAACGTCTCATCTTGTCTTCTGCAAGTGGGCACAAACTACCCTTCAACTGTTACTGTCTTCATTAAGTCTCATGGAGTTTTCCCTAGCAACTCTAGGTTAGTCTCTCTAACCTCTAAATTCCCACTGTACTTCTCTTCTCTTCGTGTGCAGGAAAGCAACTTATTTTCATCTGTTTTGCAAAGAGCAAACAGTAAGTGCTTATACAGTACAGAGGATTATGCCTAGGCACTGTGACCAAGTCAAGAGTAAGTCAAACATGAGACCTGCCCTCCAGTTTACAGGCTACTGCAGGGGGTCAGCAACAGCCCATGAGCCAAATCCACCCTGCTCCCAGTTTTTGTAAATAAAATTTTACTGGAACCTAGTCACTCCCATTCATTTACGTATTATCACTGGCTGTTTTCACTGTACAACCTTAAAGCTGAATAGCTGAGACAGAGACCACATGGCCCACAAACCCTAAAATATTTACTAACTGGCACTTTACAGAAAAGGTAGGCCAACCCCGAGTCTAGTATACTAAACGGGGCATATACATAAATAACAATAATCCAAAACAGAACTATGTCAGTGACCCAAGCAAAGAAGAAACAGGCACCAGGTTAACAGGCTTCACTAATTATTCATCAGTGATGGAGCCATTACTAGACCCCAGGTCTCAACTGAAGGTTGTGCTCTGTTACACAGGCAAAAGAGCAGAATGGTATTAATTACTAAACTGTATGCTCTCTGCTTATATACTATCAAGAGAAGTCAATGAGAAATCCACAGAAAAAGTTTCTACTCCAAATTTCTAAGAGTACTGTTTTTTATAGTAGCTAGAAATGGAGTACAACCTTTAAAATTTGTGAATCACTATATTGTACTCCTGCAACATATAATACTGTATATCAAATATACTTCAATTAAAAAAAAAACACTAAAAAAAAAAAAAAGTACTGTTTTATCATCCCTCGTTTCTACTTAATCTTCTGCATGCTTCTACTGACTAAATTCTGAGTGTTTTCTTTGAGAGACTACCCAGACAAACAGGCCCTTCGAAAACAGACAGGATTTTTAAGACACCTCATTCAACCACCCCACTCAGATAAACTGTCTTCAAACTGTGTACTTATTTTTGATAGCTGCTTTAAATACTGTCTTAAATTTCAAATGACCATAAAATAAAGAAAACTTTCTGCTAATTTGCTGCCTCCATATTACTTCTAGATTATATCAGCTTCCTTTGCTTAGAACCACATTTCCAGAATATTTACAAGGTAAAAGTATACAGCAAGAACACTCAAAAGCCTAGGAAATACCTAAATAAGTGTAGACACAACGATATATTACACATACTTTGTTACTTGCAAAATGACAATAGGCAAGACACCAGTACATTATACTAACGTAATGTATTCCAATTTACGCCCCATAAATTTAAATACAAATATTGTTTTATGGTTAATATTCCCTCTTTCCTAATAATGTGAAGATAGCGCTAAAAGGGCAGTGCTTCTACTACTTACAGTTCAGCAACTTCCTGTTCCTCCTCCCAGGCCTCTTTGTGTGTTAGCTGACTGCTTCCGGTACTCTTACACGTCCAAATGCGCTCACTGTATCTTTCCAAGCGGGCTTCATACTCTCTGTTAGCAGTGGCTCAGGAACACAATATTCAAGCAATAGAGACAACTAATCCACAAAATAGTTATCATATATGGGAAAAAACTATAGTATCCTTTCTATAATGTACAGCATAAGATAAAACTGAAATCAGAGTTTTCAATTGGCAAATCCAAACAAGATGATTAACACTAAAGTATGGTTAGGACCGTCTACAACTGTGCTTTCTTCAATTCACCCAAGTTTCATTTCACAAGACTCACACAGCACTAAAAATTAGTAAGAAAAAATAAAGGCAAAATAAAATACAAGACACAAGGAATAAGAATTTAAGGTATGTGAAACTGTTACACAACTCAGATGGTCAGCAAGTTTAAGAATCAGTTCCACTGGGCTTCCCTGGTGGCGCAGTGGTTGAGAGTCCGCCTGCCGATGCAGGAGACGCGGGTTCGAAAGATGTTAAAAAAAAAACACTAAAATTTCATTATCAAAAATCCTTGTCAGGGCTTCCCTGGTGGCGCAGTGGTTGAGAATCCGCCTGCCGATGCAGGAGCCGCGGGTTCGTGCCCCGGTCCGGGAAGATCCCACATGCCGCGGAGCGGCTGGGCCCGTGAGCCGCGGCCGCTGAGCCTGCGCTCCGCAACGGGAGAGGCCGCGACAGTGAGAGGCCCGCGTAGAGCAAAAAAAAGAATCAGTTCCACAGTAAGATGAGATGGCTCCAGCAGTCTCACAGGCAGTTTGGAATAACCCCGTGCATATGCTAATGATCCATTTACTAACAGCCTTCCAGTCTATCTTGGAAACACTTGTTGATTCTCTAAGGTTTACAAAATAAATTCCATAAAGTACTAAAAATAATTCTGATATAGTAATATTTATCCAGAGCTTAAGTCATCTCCAATAATACCACGTCCACAAGTTGTTTACCAATCATTATTCCGTCTTTGTAAGGGAGATGAAAGAAGAGATCCTATAACTAGTGCCATGTATATGGTAACTTTCCATACCATCCCAATTGTAATTCATTATCACCCAGCCATATTCAAATTCAAACGACAAGTAACTAATTTACTTTCATGCACAGCAAGAGATGCTATGCAGGATAATAAACTTACACCACAACTAGAGAATTAGCTGCCAATCTCTGTACTTTCCAAGTGACAGTTTTTATATATAATGGTTGAAATAAAAAGTATTTAAACAGCTCCCCTTGTAATATTACCTCACAACTAAACAAATAATTCATTTTTAATATAAAAGAGATTCTTGGTTTTCTAGGGTTATGATCAGTTAAAAGACAAATGACAGGGATAAATCCATAAATAATCCAAAACTGTAGTTTTAGTCAATAGTATAAGCACCTTCTCTCACCATATCATTCTCTGGATCTGCCAAAAACAAAGCAATATGTCTCTTTTCCTCACCGGGTTGTTGCTAATATTTAAATGATTAAACAAAATAGAGCACCAGTAAAAATCAGGAGTCAGACTTCCATAGACAGCTATGTAATTCCAATCACTGAAAACTTATAAAATCCCCCAGAGAAAAGGAAATAGCATGGTTTCCACAGGGACATTATCATAACTAACTTATCAACAAAATGGATTTGTTTTCTGTTTGCCTGTTTGCACCTGGGGAGGGGAGGTAAAATAAAGAATCAGTACGTGGATTTATTTAAACATTCAAAAAGCTTAGTAACATTCTAATATATCATTCAGCTACACTGAAGAAATTCACTGTGTAATCAGAGAGAATGTGAGATTAACAAATATGTTCTAAAGAGAAAACATTAAGTTTTTATTATTAGTTGTTATTTTTAAAAGTAGGAATAATGTGGGAATCTCCGTAATGTGGGAATTTCCTGGTGGTCCAGTGGCTGAGAGCATGGGTTCAATCCCTGGTTGGGGAACTAAGATCCTGCAAGTCATGAGGCTCTGCCCGGTGGGGTGGGGAGTAGGAATAATGTGCCCAGTCCATTCTCCTTAGATCAAGACCCATATGGCCAATAACACACAAGACTGCTGTCACCTGGATGCCTCAGTAATCCCTCAAATCCAACTTCTAAAACTAAACTCTTACTACTCCTCCACTCCCTCCCAGACTTGCTCTTTAACAGATACTCCCAATCTCACTGAATGGCCCTAGTGTCCAAGTCAGAAACCAGGGAATCATCCTAACCTCTTCAGTCCCTAACTGTAACCACTTATGTGTCCTTTCTCTCCAATAAAAGAACCATTCTCCAAATCCAGCTTTTGATCCTCATTTCTCATCCAGTCATAACATTTTAAAACAGGTTAACTGGCCTTACTGGTAATCCTCTTCTTCTCTGGTCCTTTGTGCTTCTCACACTCACAACCTTTTCTCAGTCTTGTTTTTAAACCCATTTCTTCTGATTTAAAAATCTCACTTGGCGGGCTTCCCTGGGGGCGCAGTGGTTGAGAGTCCGCCTGCCGATGCAGGGGACACGGGTTCATGCCCCGGTCCGGGAAGATGCCGCATGCCGCGGAGCGGCTGGGCCCGTGAGCCATGGCCTCTGAGCTGCAGGAGACGCGGGTTCGTGCCCCGGTCCGGGAAGATCCCACATGCCGCGGAGCGGCTGGGCCCGTGAGCCGCGGCCGCTGAGCCTGCGCTCCGCAACGGGAGAGGCCGCGACAGTGAGAGGCCCGCGTAGAGCAAAAAAAAGAATCAGTTCCACAGTAAGATGAGATGGCTCCAGCAGTCTCACAGGCAGTTTGGAATAACCCCGTGCATATGCTAATGATCCATTTACTAACAGCCTTCCAGTCTATCTTGGAAACACTTGTTGATTCTCTAAGGTTTACAAAATAAATTCCATAAAGTACTAAAAATAATTCTGATATAGTAATATTTATCCAGAGCTTAAGTCATCTCCAATAATACCACGTCCACAAGTTGTTTACCAATCATTATTCCGTCTTTGTAAGGGAGATGAAAGAAGAGATCCTATAACTAGTGCCATGTATATGGTAACTTTCCATACCATCCCAATTGTAATTCATTATCACCCAGCCATATTCAAATTCAAACGACAAGTAACTAATTTACTTTCATGCACAGCAAGAGATGCTATGCAGGATAATAAACTTACACCACAACTAGAGAATTAGCTGCCAATCTCTGTACTTTCCAAGTGACAGTTTTTATATATAATGGTTGAAATAAAAAGTATTTAAACAGCTCCCCTTGTAATATTACCTCACAACTAAACAAATAATTCATTTTTAATATAAAAGAGATTCTTGGTTTTCTAGGGTTATGATCAGTTAAAAGACAAATGACAGGGATAAATCCATAAATAATCCAAAACTGTAGTTTTAGTCAATAGTATAAGCACCTTCTCTCACCATATCATTCTCTGGATCTGCCAAAAACAAAGCAATATGTCTCTTTTCCTCACCGGGTTGTTGCTAATATTTAAATGATTAAACAAAATAGAGCACCAGTAAAAATCAGGAGTCAGACTTCCATAGACAGCTATGTAATTCCAATCACTGAAAACTTATAAAATCCCCCAGAGAAAAGGAAATAGCATGGTTTCCACAGGGACATTATCATAACTAACTTATCAACAAAATGGATTTGTTTTCTGTTTGCCTGTTTGCACCTGGGGAGGGGAGGTAAAATAAAGAATCAGTACGTGGATTTATTTAAACATTCAAAAAGCTTAGTAACATTCTAATATATCATTCAGCTACACTGAAGAAATTCACTGTGTAATCAGAGAGAATGTGAGATTAACAAATATGTTCTAAAGAGAAAACATTAAGTTTTTATTATTAGTTGTTATTTTTAAAAGTAGGAATAATGTGGGAATCTCCGTAATGTGGGAATTTCCTGGTGGTCCAGTGGCTGAGAGCATGGGTTCAATCCCTGGTTGGGGAACTAAGATCCTGCAAGTCATGAGGCTCTGCCCGGTGGGGTGGGGAGTAGGAATAATGTGCCCAGTCCATTCTCCTTAGATCAAGACCCATATGGCCAATAACACACAAGACTGCTGTCACCTGGATGCCTCAGTAATCCCTCAAATCCAACTTCTTCTAAAACTAAACTCTTACTACTCCTCCACTCCCTCCCAGACTTGCTCTTTAACAGATACTCCCAATCTCACTGAATGGCCCTAGTGTCCAAGTCAGAAACCAGGGAATCATCCTAACCTCTTCAGTCCCTAACTGTAACCACTTATGTGTCCTTTCTCTCCAATAAAAGAACCATTCTCCAAATCCAGCTTTTGATCCTCATTTCTCATCCAGTCATAACATTTTAAAACAGGTTAACTGGCCTTACTGGTAATCCTCTTCTTCTCTGGTCCTTTGTGCTTCTCACACTCACAACCTTTTCTCAGTCTTGTTTTTAAACCCATTTCTTCTGATTTAAAAATCTCACTTGGCGGGCTTCCCTGGGGGCGCAGTGGTTGAGAGCCCGCCTGCCGATGCAGGGGACACGGGTTCATGCCCCGGTCCGGGAAGATGCCGCATGCCGCGGAGCGGCTGGGCCCGTGAGCCATGGCCTCTGAGCCTGTGCTCCGCAACGGGAGAGGCCACAACAGTGAGAGGCCCACGTACCGCAAAGAAAAAAACAAACAAACAAAAAAATCTCACTTGGCCTCAGGCCTCCTAAAATACAAATATGTTGTTGCAAAGGGAAAAATCCTCTGGCCCCCACAGTATTGAAAATCACTCCACCCATCAAGATTTTATTGTGTTTTATTTTCTATGATTTTTATTATTTTAAGGAAAAAAGAGGAAACTTTTTTTCCAACTTTTTTCAAACAATATGTATTTAAATACCAAATATTGATTGACTGAGTGTGGTTTTTCAAATAATGACAGTTTCTTCTACCCTAATACAGATCTTTTGTACCCTCCTTTGAAAATCATCATCAGTATAGCATTCTCATTCTGGGTGACCTCATCCATGCCCGTAACTTCAACTACTATCTATATATGCTAATAACTTCTATCACCAGCTCTGTCTCCTCTCTCTGAACTCCAGGCCCATATATATACTAGCAACATATACATCTCCATTTGGATATACTCAGCAATTCAATATAAGAACCTCCGTAACTAAACACTTCACTTCCTATCCGTCCCCCACCACCCTTGACAGTCAAAACAAAAGAAACACTACTTGATCCTCTTCCATGAAACCCCACACCTCAGATTGGGACTCAAACCCAATCACATCTCAGATGGGACTTGAACCCACAATCTCCCTGCTGAAACCACACACCTGGTCTCAGGACTAATGAAGCTCAGGTTCTTTATGCCTCAGTGCAGAAGGAATGCAGCGAGAGGCAAAGCCATAGGCAAGAAGTAGATTTATTAATATAGGATGCTTGTGAAGGATGCAAGCAGTCAGGCAAGGGAGTTTTCCCCAAGACCTAAGTGGGAAAGCAGGTTTATTTAGGGAAATACACACTCCACAGACAGAGTGTGGGCCCTCTCAGAAGGCAACAGGCCCTGGAATATGGGATGGTTAGTTTTTATGGGCTGGGTAATTTCATAGGCTAAGCAATAGGAAGATTACTCCAACTATTTGGGGGAAGGGGCAGGGATTTCCAGGAATTGGGCCACTGCCCACTTTCTGGCCTTTTATGGTTGGCCTCAAACAGTCAGGGCACCTGTGGGTGTCATTTACAATATTCTAATGTATCGCAATGAGCGTATACTGAGGCTCAAGGTCTACTGGAAGTAGATTCTTCCCCAAACTTGGGCCTAATCGGTTCTAACCACTTTATGTCCTCAGGGGCTATGTCATTCTTTTAAGGTTGTGCCCTGCCCCCTTCCCTCCTGTCTCACAGGGTCCTCTATATCAGAGAAGAACACCACTAACCAAGTGATAACCAAAACATAACCCTTGATTCCTCCCCAATCAATCACCAAACGCTGTCAAATCTACTTAATTTCAGAAATCCATCAACTGTACTTCTCTCCACCTCAAGGGCTAGTAAATTTATTTAGACCACCATTATCTATTGCCTAGATTATTTAATTATTTAATCACCATCTAGTTGCCACTAGTCTCAAGGCTGCAGATCCATTCTCAATGCTGCAGCCACAGTGATCTTCCTAACCTAAAAGCCTGCTTCTTTCCTGTTCAAATTTTTCAACAGCCTCCACTAAATTTAAGGCAAAGTCCAAACTCCTCAGCCTATCTCACAAGGACCTGTGATGCAGCCCTTTTCTGTATCTCTCATCACTGCATCTCCATTCCCACTTCTTCACTCCAGCCATATGAAACTTCTTTCAGGTTTTCAAAATTGGGAATTCCCTGGTGGTCCAGTGGTTAGGACTCAGCGCTCTCACTGCCAGGGGCCCGGGTCAGATCCCTGGTCAGGGAACTAAGATCCCACAAGCTGCCGAGTGCAGCCAAAACAAACAAAAAAACAAACAAAAACAGCGCACTGAGATATAACTGGCAAAATAAACTAAATTCTAACCATCCTTTGGATCTCAACTTAAAAGCAACCTTCCCCAGGAAACGTTCCCTTAACCCTAAAATGTGGCAGACTGTACTATTCTTTCCAAATATCCACCTCTCTTCCCTAAAAGGATTCTACACCTCCACCCACTGCCATGTGGCTTGCAATGCCTCCTGGGAAGAGGAAAGCACATCCCCTCCCCACAGATGTTGGGCCCCGCCACATAACTTGCTTTGACCAATAGATGTGATGGACACCACTTCCAGGAAGAAGCTTAAAGAGCTGTCATGGTTTCCTCCTGATCTTTCTGCCACTAGAAAAGGACACTGCAGACAGGGACTGCTCCTTCAGCCTGAAAATTGTAATAAGAAAAATGTGCCTTTCCTTTTTTTTCACCCGTTTCCTTTTTATCAAATGTGGCCCTAGAAAAATTTTAATTACATGTGGCTCACATCACATTTCTGTTGGATAGCACTATAAACCTAACGATTACGTCTAGGAATGAATGTCCTCTGACAACACAATTTTTAACTGACTAGTCATTCAAATTAGATTAATTTCAAAAGTCTAAAACTGAAATTTCTACAACCACCCCTAACATTAGGTAGTTTTAAGTTTATGTAACTCTGTTCTGGTTATTACTTTGACTTATGCTAAGAGAAAAGTCAAAGAAAAAATGAAAATGAAAGGAGGAAAAAAGAAGCCCATGAGAAGGATATTCAAGGACTTCCCTGGTGGTGCAGTGCTTAAGAATCCGCCTGCCAATGCAGCGGACATGGGATCGAGCCCTGGGCTGGGACGATCCCACAGGCCACGGAGCAACTAAGCCCATGCGCCACAACAACTGAAGCCCGCACACCTAGAGCCCGTGCTCCACAACAACAGAAGCCACCGCAACGAGAAGCCCACGCACCACAAAGAAGACCCAACACAGCCCCCCAAAAATAATAATAATTAATTATTTTTTTACAAAAAGAAGGATGTTGAGTCAGCTGGCTCTAAATCCTATTTCAGATTTTAGGTTACCAAAATAAGTCAATCACTCTCAAATAACCGCTCAAAGCAAATGCCATTTGTGGTTTTTATGTTCCAGTGACTGCTGCACTTATAATTGCAGACAAAATGTCAAAGCAATTCTCCAAAGGTTGTGTAAGCTATAAATGATTAAGTTCAAATCCTAGACTATCTCATAATGCATCTACTTTTTCAAGAGTTCAAGAGCTACTTCCTTACCACCATATACTGTGCTTCTTTGTTCTCTTTAGCCTTGTAAGTATTGTTTCTTTCAATAAAGTACCTGATAGCCTGAAAGGAAGTGGCCCATAAAAGTATGGAGGTTAAATAAGCATAACTATAACGCTAAGAGTGCTAAGTGAGAAGACAAAGCACCAACTCAAGGTTGCTTTTTATCCCTTTTTTCTCTCTTTGGACCAGTCTGTCATTAAGTTAAAAATAACTCTAATCTGATAATAACCTGTTACTTTAAAGAAATTAAATTATAAAAATCGACATAAGAGCTCAGTATTCCAACTGCCCAATAAAATCCTGTCTTGCAACTACAACTTAACCCCAGCTCTTAAAACTCTAGGCAAATCAAGTTATTCTTGCCTAGAGCCAGAAGAACTGTATATTCTAATACCCCCTCCTTATTACACCATCTAAAAGTTCTCATATTGATGCTACTAAGGTTATGAACTAGTTTCTAGGCTTTAGAAACTAGGATAAAGCAAAACAAAAAAAATATTAATCTACAGCAGGCTACTTGTAGGTTCAGTTCCTCCTTAAAAATCTATCTTGACTTAAACACAGTCAGGGCAGAATTCTATTGTCAAATAATCACATCAAGAAGTGATTCCGATAAAGTTAATTTTTCCAACCAAGATCTACTGTCTTGCCTGCAGTAGTACTATCCTAGAAAGCAATGTACCATAGATTTAAAGCTACAGTACAATAAACATCAATATATAACCCAGTCATTAAGTGTGCGCATCATTCACAACCACTCTAAGTTTAATGAAGATGTACAATACCTTCAAGAACACAATGCTCACAGCTTTAAGTCAATAAAACACCATACTAATTTGCCATAGAATATACATGCAACCAAAAGGTAGGTATTAGGAGAAAATTAAAGTATAAAGTCCTATTAAAACATAATTATAACTATAAATTAAGAACTGGAAATAACAATACTTCAAATGCAGCAGTTACCCAACCACATACTTGTTCTCCTCTATGAAATCACTAATAGCCTATAAAGAAATATGCCAACCTGCCAACCACACAGAACAATTGTTTTAAAACCATCCTCAAAGTGCTTCCACTTGTAGAAATTACCAAGGGAGCAATTTTCCCCCAATATGTAACACAATTTAAGAGCTCCTTTGTTAAAAGGGTTCTAAATACTAGTACGGGAAATTTTAAAGATGAAGAATTTTTATTAAATACATAACAGTTAAAAAGTTCCACGTATCAGTTTTCAACTGTCATCATTAAAAGAAACTCCTCATATGTATCACTGTATTTCAGTGATTTCAGTAAATGATATGAAAAAGCCGAGGCTGCCAGTTCTAAATTAGCTATTTACAGCAATTTTTTACAGAGCTCAGTACCTAGTACAGACTTAGAATCTGTCTCCTCCCTATCGCAGTTTCTGATACTCCACTAGAACCAGACCTGAAAAATCAACATCCAGTAATATTAGTGTGAATAACCATCAACTGCTCAAAAGATGACATCTGAAAAGGATATGGCAGATTCCCAAAAGTAATTTTCTACTTCACTGATGTTTTGGAATGCTATTAAAAAAAAAATTGGGCACTTTTTTAGAATAAAGTATTTGATAGAGCTAGAGCACTTCTCCAAAACAATCCAAAAGTCCTAACAGGACAAGAAAAAGAACCAGATTACCACTCCGACCCCTCCCTTAAATGCACCTTATCATACCATAAACTGACACAAACAATGGACTAACATTATTAAAAGTGAAAGAATAGCATTCCATGTTCCTCTCTTGATTTACTTTCAGGGATGAGGTACGAAGAGCACTGAATTCTACTCCTGATTCTCATCATTTACGGAGTGTGTGACCTTTAGCAAGCCAACCTCAACTGTGTGGGCCCACTTGGCATACCCAAGCAGGAGAACCCCACCATCTCCAAGATCCATTTCAGCTCTGAAATGCTCTAGCTGCATTTCTTCAAGAGCCCTCCTACAGCATCGACTCAACTTGCCAAATCGCTTTGTATGTAAACACCTAACATCCACAAACTGCATTCAAACAAGAATGAGGTTATCCCATAAAGCATTACATTAAAGGGAGGATCAAAGAGAAATGAAATCAAATGATATAGCTCACACCGGCACTTCCTTCCATACTGAAGCAAGCAAACTGAAGCTACTAATAAATCAAGTCCTTCCAAAGGGAAAGGGGTGATAAAACTAAAGAATACATTACCCTTCACTCTTGAAGCTTTCTGTACACTAAAGAAAGCCTGATTCAGAAAACTTTTTTACACTTGAGCTTCAAAAAGGACGCATCTGGCATCCATAAAAAAAGTGAATAAGTCGTACAACTTTCAACTAAAAGACTAATAAGCTTGTGCAAGGAACCTTAAGCAATGATTAGAGGAAAGGATGCTTCTTATTTAAAACATCGGCCTCGTGTTTCTAAAATACAACATAAAAACTTTAAGCGTGTCTTTTTGAAACGCTGTTAAAACACAAGTACTGATCTACCGTACATCGTCAAAATTCCAAATCTGTGCATGCCCAGGGAAGGAAGGCATCCGCTCCTCCAAGGTAACTTTTTTACCGCCTCTTCTCTAAGTCTGGACATTCATTCTTGATTTTGTGCCTCACAATCCTGTCAGTTCATCACCAGCCTAAAGTCCACTCGGGAGGAGCAAAACACAAATATCCCCGCAGAGATCCGGGAAGACGCAGTCGCGACTTGTACAACCCAGATCACGAGGCCGCTCAAGTACAATTTCCAAAACTTAAGTGGAAGGCTTAATTTAAAAAGAAAAAAGCAGCAGCAAAGGAAACCCCGCTCACCCCTCGGTACTTAGGGCCTAAAGCCAACCCCCTGGGGAGGGGGGGGCAGGGCGGGATAGAGGGTCGTTCATCGACAGCGAGGCCCGGTGACAAAGTGCGGGGCCGAGGAAAGGATGGAGGGCGCAGGGCTCCGGGGCGGCCTGAGCCGGGCCGGCCCGCCCGCCCACCCTCCCGGAACGGCGGGCCTGGGGCTCGGGCTCGGGATGCTGGCCCGCCAGCGCCGGGCGCGCTGACAGCTGCCACCGGCGCGGGGCTGCGCGGCCCACCCCGCCCCACCCCACCCCGCGGGCGGCCTGGCCGGCACGACTGGAAAAGGATACTCCCGGGTGCGGAAGGCCTCCTGAGTGTGCGCGATGGTGAAGAGCGGCTCCTCGCCGGGAAGCGGCTTCACCAGCGGGAAAGGCTTGCGGCCCAGGAGCGGCGCCATCGCGGCGGCGGCAGCGGCGGGGAAGGCGGCTGCTCCTCGGCGAGCCCGCGGCGCAACACTAGGCCCCGCGGCCCGGAGCGAGCGCCTGGCTCCCGGGGGTGGGATGGGGGAGGGGAGGGGTGAGAGGGCGGCGCGAACTCGGCTCCTTCAGTGCTAGCGCCGCCGCGCTAGGGCCATGGAAAGGGACGCAAGGGCACAGAACTCCCACGCACACTGCCGCGCCGCTCCGAAGCTTCCGGCCAACCTTCTCTACGGGTCCCCGCGTTCGGCAGTCACGACTCGCCCTCAGCTGCACCGGAGGAAATTATTGAAAAATGGCGGGAGATTCCCCTCCTCCCCCCGGTCCAGCCAGCGCACACACTAACATGCTCCCCTGTGGCGCCGGTGGCGAATGCTCCAATAGGCGGAGAGCTGGTCAGCACCCAGAGTTTATTGGCTCAGAGGAGCTGCCGCTCTGCGATTGGGTCCCTCCCCCTTCCCGGGCCGCCTAGTTGGGTTGCAGCGCACTAGAGGGCAGTATGAAGAGGTGAAAGGTCACGTTATGTAAGCGCCAGTGACAGGAGCGGGCCTCCAGCGGCGGAGTTGAAAGTGGGGGACAGCGGGGGACCGAAAGGCCGGGAATTCAAAGAGGTCAGGCCAGAGAAGCCCTCTAACATATACAGACACTGCGCCATCTGTCACCGAAGGCGACACCGACATCCGGGCACCACTGTCCGTGTGGTGCGCCGGAGGGGGGAGGGGGAGCGCGCGGCCAGGGGCTTTGTCTTTTCACTTGGGCTCCGCCCCCTTCTTAAAGGCGCCGCTCTCGGCCACGCCCGGAGTTGCGCGGGTGGGGCGGATGGGAGGAGGGCTTGGCGGGAAGTAACCTCCAGACCTTACCTCAGCAAAGGTTCTACGAGGGATAACTTGAGCCCCAGCCTTGCTCCCCCCAAAGTTTCCTGCTTCTAGACTAGAGTGTGGTTGAGATCTGGATATTAGTATAATGCTTGCTTCTAGGGGCTTGCTGGAAAGGATAATACAGAAGCTTCTTTGGAAAAATATATTAAACAACATGTCTATTAAAAATACATACCTTCATTCAAATAGTCTTTACTAGCACCTACAATGGTCAGGGCCCTGCGTTGGGTGCTACAGGGGAAAAAAATGAGACTTGAAAAAATGAGAGAAATAATCACAGTCCTGTGTGATGAATGCTGTACAAAGTGCGCAGTAAGAAAACAGCAATAATTGTGCCTGGAGAGTGAGAACATTTGAGCTACTTCTCCAAGCACACTACACCCACATAGTCCAAAATCTGCTTGGCTATCCAGTACAGTCAAAAACACACTTATTAATCATTCATCCCTGGTTAAATTGTCTCCCTTGGTTCAAAAATCTTCAGTGCCCAAAACATACCTTCCCAGCCTGGTCTTCGACAGGGCTAGACTGCTAGATGTCCCTGAATGGCAGCATGCCAATGCCAGACCTTTTTCTCCTTTTCTTCTCACCTTGAAGTGAGAAGGATACCCCCCGGTAAAAGGTAAGTTCTAGGTGTCAACTGGAAAACCACAAAATCACAACCTTGTGCCTGGAGAGTGAGAACATTTGAGCTACTTCTCCAAGCACACTACACCCACATAGTCCAAAATCTGCTTGGCTATCCAGTACAGTCAAAAACACACTTATTAATCATTCATCCCTGGTTAAATTGTCTCCCTTGGTTCAAAAATCTTCAGTGCCCAAAACATACCTTCCCAGCCTGGTCTTCGACAGGGCTAGACTGCTAGATGTCCCTGAATGGCAGCATGCCAATGCCAGACCTTTTTCTCCTTTTCTTCTCACCTTGAAGTGAGAAGGATACCCCCCGGTAAAAGGTAAGTTCTAGGTGTCAACTGGAAAACAACAAAAAAGCACAACCTAAAAGTTAAGAATTATGTTTTATTTGGCAGACAAAACCGAGTATTTAAGTCCAGGACACAACATCTCAGATAGCTCTGAGAGACTGCTTGGAAGAGGTAAGGGAGGAGCCAGGATACATAGGAGTTTTTGCAACAAAGACCAGGTAGTAGTCAGAACATCTAAAGATTACTGTTAAAGAAAACCAGATATCTCAAGTTAAGAAATTTAGTGCTTTTCTATGTATGGGAAGATGCAAAAGTCAGAGCTCACTGAAATCATTCCTTTGATATACACCTCAGCTATCTGGGGCCAGTATCCTGTGCTTTCTCTTCCTGAGTTTGGGGGTGGCGGGGGGGCACTGCTAGATGGCAGGCATGCCGTTTCTATCCTGAGTTCCCTCATGGCTCAGCTGTAAGGTGATGGCTTGTTGCCTGCAACATCCTTTGTTTACTGATATGGCAGGCAACATTTTTTTTTTCCATAGATATAGGTCAGACGCCATCTCTATGAAGCCCCTTCTGATCACCTAGCAGAGAAAGGAGCTCTTCTTCCTTCAGTAGCCATTTCTTCCAAGAGGATTAGGAGAAACCTCAGAGGATGTGGCATCTGAGTTGATTGTGAAGAGGTAAGTAGCACACTCCACTAGGCAGAGGAAATGAGGGATGAACTTTCTAGGCAGAGAGAGCAGCAGAGCAGACTTGGTAAATTCAGGACAATGTGCCTGAAACATAGGGATTTTTCAGGCAGAAAGTATCAAGAGATGAGAGTGGCAGAGGAAGTCATCATCCTGGCCAAAGTGTGTCAGGGTCGAATTGGAGCGACCCTATAGAAGGGAACTGCAGTAGTTTGTGGCACTGGTGGCAAGGGCCTCAAATGTGTAGCAAGATCAGTGGAGACAGGTGGCCAGATTTGAGGCACAGACTAAGTGGCTAACGGGATGGACACTTGCAGAACTGGATAACTAACGGCAGACTACACACAGAATAAGAACTCCAAAAACATGCAAAAAACAAATTGTGGAA
Source organism: Physeter macrocephalus (assembly GCF_002837175.3). Lineage (NCBI taxonomy): Eukaryota > Metazoa > Chordata > Mammalia > Artiodactyla > Physeteridae > Physeter > Physeter macrocephalus. Next base: position 73,387,510 of record NC_041227.1, on the reverse strand, counting down.
ACTTTTGATATTTCAAAAAATGCATCTAATTACACATGAGAATGGTCACCGTCGTCATTTCAGTGCTTGGGGCTGCTGTGGACTGGAATCCAGCCCTGGGGGTGGTAAAGCAGAGATCTAAAATGGGAGACTCAGTGATGGGCTCAGTTTCAGCCATAAGAACCGGAGGTACCCTGGGGAGCCATCCAGAACACAGTTGGAAATCCTGCAGACTGAAGTGGAAGCTAGAAGTGGGGCTTTGTGAATACAGCCTATTAGCTGGAGTCCCAAGAAAAGGAGCTGAGAAGTGTCTCTCCAAACAAAGAACAGTGTTTACCTTGGAGAGATGGAGTTATGGTTGGTTTTATTTTCTTATCTTTTTGTATATTTTTCCATTTGTTTTTCTACAGTGATTATATTTTCATTTTAAAATAGAAAAAAATAATAAACTTTAATGTGACTATTGCTTGGTGGTTGTCCTCCATTTCTTTCTATGGCTCCAATTTCCAAACAATGGAGCCAATTAACACAAGATTTTTTAACACCCCTCTTTCACTGATGCAGACTGAAACCCTTGATTAGACAGTTTCAGCTTGTCTTTTTTTTTTTTTTTTTTTTTGACTGCACCATGTGGCTAGCGGGGATCTTAGTTCCCTGACCAGGGATCTAACCCGTGCCCCCTGCAGTGGAAGCATGGAGTCCTAACCGCTGGACCGCCAGGGAATTCCCTACAGTTTCAGTTTCTGACTGGTATTTTCCGGCCTGTCCTGTTGGTTCCTAAACCTCAAAACATCCCAAATCTGCAGTCTATGATCTCTGTTCCCTCCATCACCTGCTCTGTGTGGGTGTTTTTAATTTCTATTAATGGCCCCACCTTCCTCACAACCTCACAGGCTCAGCCTTGACCTCTCTTGAGCTCCACAGCCATAGGGTCAATCAGATGACAGCAATTCGGCCTGCCTAAAATCGTGAACCGTCCCCTTCCTGCCATCCCCGCTGCATCCTACTTCAGTTATTTCTGGCCAAAACTACTACTGTAATGACTTTCTTTAAAAATGTTTTAAACTACATTAAAATTATGCATTTTTTCATGGTAAAATGGACATGGTTCCAAAAAGGAGACATATAAACAGAGTTAAGAAAAATAGTTCTACAAAAAGCAGCCCTGCAGTGCTCTCCCCCATCCACTTCCTGCTTCCCCCAGGCATCCATTTTCAATATGTTAAGTTGTTTCCTCTGGTATTTACCTCCCTATTTCTAAATAACATATATATTGCTGTTTTTTTTTAGTTTTTCAGTTTTAATATTAGCTGTTGACTTTCATCAGTGGAAGATGAGGACTTAGCCCTCTTATAAATCCCCCAGAAACACCATACACGTATACAAGCATATATAATTATGTTGCAACAGTTCAATCAATAGTCAGTGTATAACTTAGGATTATGAATTATTCACAAATGATCCACATGGTGAACTGATTGCATTTCCTTTCTTCTTTTGTTTCCCCTGGTTTGCCTCATGTATTTTTACTGTTTTCCATGTACCTATCGCTGTTCTATCCTCAAACTCACAGAACTCTAATTCTCCTCTTGATAAGTGCAAACATATCTGGATAAGGTTGGCAGGGTCCTTCCAACTTGTCCTCCTGCCTCCCTCTCTTTCCTCTCCATGGCATCTTGCTATGTCACTCCCCTGTTCTTGGCTTCTAATGGTTGGCTCCCTAAAGCCAACAGAGGAAAACCAAACTCTGACGTGACCTTCAAGGCCCGTCACAATCTGTCCTGTGTTTCTATTTCTTCCCTCAGACTCCTTCCTCTTCAGCAAAACTAGGCTTATCTAGGTTTCTAAATACTATTCCCCACTAAAAGGATCCTCTATTTGATTCTTTTCCAAAATCTGCCTGGTCACTTTTTATGGTCTCTTGGTCATTCATTATACTTTCAATAGCTTCCTTTGTTTAAACAAATTAATAAGACATACTTCATGTACCACATATGATTCTATTATCTGTGACATTAACAGTTTTTAGTACCTGTTAAATTTTTAAGAAAAAAACAACTAAAGATGATGAAAAAACCAACTAGAGATGACAAAAAAAAGGCAACAGAATTAACTGGGATTCTAGTTTCATCCACGACACCTGGAGCCCCTAAGAGAAATGAGAGGAATCGCTTTAGGGAATACAGAAATGAAATTTTTAAAAAATATTTAATTTGGTTGCACCAGCTCCTTAAGTTGTGGCATGTGGGCTCCTTAGTTGTGGCATGTGAACTCTTAGCTGCGGCATGTGGGATCTAGTTCCCTGACCAGGGACCAAACCCGGGCCCCCTGCATTGGGAGAAAGGCGTCCTAACCACTGCGCCACCAGGGAATTCCAAGAAATGAAATTCTTGGAGATATAGAATGTAGAATTCTTTTCCACCATGACTCTACTGTTTTCTTTTGGAATCGGGAGCAAAAAGGAACCCATGGACAAAAAGCAGACTTGTGATAGCCAGGGCCTTCGGGGGGAGGGGCAAATGGGGAATGAGGGCGTAAAGGGTATGGGTTTCTATTTGAAGTGATGAAAATGTTTGGAGCTAGACAGTGGTGATGACTGCGCAGTGCTGTGAATGTACTTAGTGCCGCTGAACTGTGCACTTTAAAATGGTTAAAATGGTACGTTTTATGGTTGTGTATTTTACCATAATAAAAAAAAAAGTTAAAGAATAAAAGTCAGCCTCCTAAGGACCTGGAGCTGTACAGTGTACACAGGTTTTCATTTGGTGTAGGCAGGGACAGAAGTATAATTCCAAGTACATGACAACTTCAAATGGAGTCTCCAAATCATTTTCATCAGAAAGTCACTCTGTGGGAGTGAAGACAACAGGCAGGGCCCAGCCCACAGAGACTTCGCTAGCACTCAGCCATCACGCCCCCCAGCCCCTGCCCTCCACAACCTTCAAGAATGAAGCACTCAGGTACCAACAAGACATATTTCAAATAGTTTAATTTTAAAAATATTCTATTCGGTGCTAAAATATGTCTTCACTCACTGTTGCCCATTTCCATTTTCTTAAACTTTTTTGAAACAAAAAATAAAATCACGAGGTTCAATTAAACATGCAGATTTCAAAGAAAAGGGAACTTTCTAGAAAGTCTGAGCTGAAGGAGTACTGTGGGAATGGGTGCTGTTGTCAGAACCTCAAATTTTCGCTGGGGCAGAGTTTGCGGCAGGAGTGCTGGGGACCGTGGCGGGAGGCAGGGGATGCTGGAATGAAATGTCCAGGTGGAAACAGCAAAAGCTGCACGTGCTGAAGGAAGGGGATGGTTACAGTGGGGGACAAAGGACTGTCAGCAGCCAGAGAGCCCATGAGAGGCAGGATAACCTCAGGAATGGGCAGAAGTGCCAGGATAGCAAGAAATCTATATGGACTTTTCCGCCCTCTCATGGAGCGAAGCCCTTCCCTTGCCTCCGGAGTCTACTCAGGCATTCTCCAACAGCAGCCTACAGGGCCCCTAGCCCTATGGGAAAGTCCATGAATCTACAGTCTCCATTCAATTCAAGTAAGCCCTAGGCACTCTCTTCTCTAGAGGATGCCTTCCACATCTCTTTCCTCTTGTAGAAGCACCAGCAGCTCAGTCCAGAGGTTCCGGAGCAGAGACTGCTACCTGGAGGTGACAGATGAACCCTGGAGTGGCCGATGCTCCAGCCTACTTGGGGTGCAAAAAGGACAGGAGTGCTCCTCTTCTCAGGATCAAGCAGACACAGGTGCCAGGGACGGGAAGATGACGTTACGACCCCCAGTCCTATGTCAGCCTTCCAGCCCAGAAGGCTCCTATGTGCAGGCTCTGGAGCCCAGTGCTTGCCCTTAGCCCAGCAGCACAGCACAGCCAGAACCAGAATGCAAGAGAGGCCTGGGGCCAGGAGGCGAAGGGCGCCAGGGTGGTGCTAGCTTTCCGACGCTGTCTGCGGCACTGCGGGCTGGCCCACACAGAAGCGCTTCAGGGGAGGCGCGCCTGAGTCTTCCTCTTCCTCAGCAATCTAGAAGCAGCCAGAGCATGGGGTCACAGGGCCATCTCTCTGAACCAGACCTCCCCTCCCACCCTAATTACAACCCAGAAGTCCACCCCCCACCGTCTCACAGATAACCAGACCTCTTCCCCTACCTTATAACCTGGAGCCCAGCGTCCGTGCTGCCTTCCCAACTACAGCACATCCCATGCTATAGAGCCAGTGCACATTAAGAGAGCCCTTGCTTTTTTCTTAGAAACTGGGAAACCCAAAGCACCTCCTTACCTGTGTCTCTAATGGAACCGGTTCTTCCTTCGTGAGGGTGGGAGGTTCATCAGCAACTTCTGAGGCAGGCAGGGAGGGCTCTGAAAAAGCAAGGTCAGCGTAACTGCAGGGCCTCCTGAGGCAGGAGTCTCCTGTGGAATCTCTGCCCCAAGCTGGGGGAGTGTTCCTGGGAGCTACGTGGAGACGCCTTGGTGAAGAGGCAACACAGGCCACAGAATCAATATCCATTACAAGAAGAAATTCACAGGATCTAGTGCAAAGAGCAGGAGCTCTGAAGTTAGAAGGAATGAAATGAGACACACAGTTCCACAAGTTACTAGCTGTGTGATCATGGCCAAGCAATTGAACTTTTCTAAGACTACTTCCTCATCTGTAAAATGGAGATAACAGCTGCCATTTCATGGGGTTTTTGAGAGAATCATACCAGGCATCAAATATGAAAAGTGCCTTCCTTACAGAGAAGTTGTGTTGCTGTTTTCTTTCTTCATTCTGTGAAAGGGGAAAATACAACCATTCCCCAAAATAGCCTCAAACAATTGACGAACGGCTTGAAGCTGCCAGCTCTGGGGCACCTTCTCTCCCCTGTGACTCCAAAGAAGAGAAACATCAAGAGCAAGAGCAAGGCCCCTCCAAGACGCTCATCGTGGGCCAACAGAGACTCACCCTCAAGGATCTCCTGGCCCAGGGTGGGGGGCTGGGAGTCATCTGTGCGGAAGTCGGAGGTGTGCGCTGGGCTCAGGGACTCGCTCTGCTGGGGGCTGGGGCTCGAGTTGGTGCTGCTGTCCACCTTGAGCTGATAGACATCAGACACGGAACTCTGGTTGCTGTTTTCATCTGAAAACCAAACATGACAAAGGCAACAGCTGAGGGTGGTCACTTTTGAGAGCAATTCAGTACAGAGCCAAGGGCCTGGTGTCTCTGCAGACAGCATGGACACAGCCGGGCACACAATGATCACGGCTGTAAACAGCCCCCCTGAACCAAAGGCAGACATTCTCGGGGCTTCTGTGCACTGCAACTTACCAACAAGAGTCTAAATGGATTAATTTAAGCATGTTCTATTTTATGACACGTATTCTAAGCACCACAAGATTGAGCCAGAATCTTTTAAGTTTATGCAACATTTATATTTCAGGAAGGTCAAGATATGCTTATTAATCCCTTCTTTATTATCCACCGGTTATAGCTGGGACCTGGTATTTTCCCACTGTCCAGTGAAGGGAGGAACACATCTGTGCCTCTCAACCTTTCTCACAATACAAGAGGTGTAGAAAATGATAGTCTGTCTGCTATTCTCAGCTGTCTGAAGGACGGTGATAGTGTCTGGAGATGGTCAGCTCGGGCCCTTGCACCTGCCTAGGCTCCATCTCACTGCCTCAAGGACCATGGGATCCCACCTGGGAAGCGCTGCCTGAAGGCTTAAAGTCATCACCGAAGTTAAAAACACAGAGTCAGCAGGGCCTTCCTCTCCCTGCCCTCCAGCAGCCAGTCACCAAATCTGCCCCACCCACTGCCCTGACTCGGCCTGTGCCCATTCCTTCCTCTCCTGTGGCCTCAGCTCAGCCCTCATGATCTCTCGCCTGGCCTCCAGCCACAGCTACCCAACTGCCCTTCCCGCAGTCTCAGGCACCCCCACTAGACCTCATACCACTGCCAGAGTGATCTTTCTAAACCCTTGTTGGTTCCCCACTGCCCACGAGATGGCCCTATCCCAACCTACAGACTCCCTTCTGATCTCCAGGCTCACCGCCTGCTGTTCTTCCCCATGCACCCTGGCTCCTGCCACACTAGACTCTACCCTAAGGGCAGCTTCAAGTACCAGTGTCTGTTATGACATGCTCTTTCCAGTCTTCCTGCAAAGCCCCTAGACATGCCAACATTCAGCTCAGGCATCACCTCCTCCACAGAGCCTCGTGTCCCAGGCTCCCTTGGGTGGAAATGACCACCCTCTCTTTTAAGCTCTTGCTGTTTCCTTTGCACACCTGCATTTACTGTATTACACACCAGTCTCCCTCCATTACACTCTGCGCAGGCAGGCTCTGTGGCTTACTGGTCCTTGAATCTCCAGTGCAGTACACAGTACCTGGCACATAGTAGGATTTCATTAAATGTTCAATGAACAAAAAGGATGAGATAGTGCCCAGACTGAGGAAATGGAGCCTCCCATGTCTCCCAGAGCTTTATGATGGAACATCTCACACAGCTAGAAAACATTTCCTTTGTATTCTCTTCCTGTACCACACTGACCTTGCAGGGACTGGGGGAGAAGTGAGGAGGGGATACCTGGTCGCTCCCAGTCTAGTTCCAAAGAGAAAATTTTAAGCCCCTTCTAGTCTTTATCCTACAATGACCACCACCTTCTATACTAAAATGGAAGTAGCATTTTATCACAAAAAAGAATAAAGCTCTGTCACTCTTCTGCTTAGGCAAATACTTTTCTTCTCCAAGCATCAGTTTTCTGAAATAGGGATGACGATAACTGCCTGGTTTATATCACAGGCTAATGTAAAGATAAAAATGAGACACTGAAGTGAAAATGCTTCATAAACGGTAGCTGCCACACAGGTATAAAAGGTAATGTTATGAGTGTAGTGCTGACTCAGGCCGGACGTCCACCGAAGACTGGTTTAGGAGGCAGAGCTTGGGCTAAGGGTGGATGGGCAGATGCCCCGGCATGGGGGGGGTCTCCTCTGAGGCACTCTCATCAAATACACAGTCTAAAGAAAAGAGCTTCTGATCCAGAAAACCGGGACCCACCATGGGGTCTGCCACCTACAAGTGATGTGACTTTAGATATGTAACCTCACCTCTCTGAGCCTCAGTTTCCGTAACTGGAAAGTGAGGAGACTGTCGTCTCTCTTGCAGGGTTATTGTGAGGTTTAAATGAAAAGCCTTCCATAAAGTGCCCAGGAAGATACCAGCAAAACAGTAGGCACTGAAATGACACACAGGCTATTCTTCTGATTATTAATGGGTCATCTAAATTTTCATTTTCCTGCAAGGAAGACATATGGATGCAACTCACCCTGGAATTCAAGAAGGAGAGAGGAATTGGCTGAGGCATCAGAGGGAAAGCCATTAGGTTCCCGGGCTGCTGAACTGTTCGATTTTGACTTTTCTTTCTAGAAAAGGAAAAAAAGAGGAATATGACAGAGCCAAGCAGAAGACTCACAGAGAGAGAGAAGGTGCTGAGACACCAGAGAGGTCTGGATTAGGAACAGGAGGAACAACAGTGGTTTCAGAATCCAGGACCCGAGGAATAACAGGATCCTGGACAAGGTGTCCCCAGGCCTCAGTGTCTCTGTCAGTAAAATGGACCCTTCCAGTGCTAATATCATGAATCGCAAGTGAGAGGCAGATACATATCTTCCACTAGAGCTCCCTGTAGGACTCTTCTGCTTTCTGCCCTGATGAGAATGCTCTGTCCAGTCCCTCCCTACATGCATGGGTGAGAAACACAAAATACCCAGTTGAGAAAAATCCCTGTTTTAGTAGCACAGCAGGGAAGAAAAAAAAAGTGAAAGAAGAAAGGACCTCTGACTGGACAAAGAAATGTAATGCAAGCAGTGACAGGACAAGGGGCCCCCGCTAGCTCTATTCCTCAGCAATCCACCACATCCACTCAAAATGATCTCCCATGTCCACCTCTGCCTTCAAGCAGGATGCAGGTTACACATGTGGGGGAACCACAGTGGGAAGGTAAGCACTAGCTTGCAACAAACAAGGAAATAATCCACAGGACAGGAAATCGTCAATCCAAGCATTTGCAAATGAGGGCATCCCAAGAGCCAAAAGTTCAAATCTGAATAATCTCAAATTTACTAATTCATACTTTTTATACTTGCCTATTTATTGTACGTGCATTGTACTAGTAATACAACTTAGTGTTTCTTAATACTCTCAATACTAGCTCGGCAATAAATCAACTGTACACACATATGCAGTCCTTCCCTTCATTTTTTCATATGCAAACATAATTTTAATGTAATTACACTTTACCATTTGACTGCAGAGGCTACATAAACATGATTTTTACTAGCTGCACAATATTCCAGATATCATAATCACTTAATCACTACTCAACTAGTGGACATTTAGCTTTACCTTTAGGATTGTTTTTGTTTATTGCTAGTAGGAATAAACCCACAATGTTCAACTTTCACTTTTTCCTGGATTATGTGACTAAATTCACAAAAAAAATTCCTTCTAGATCAAAAAGTATAAACTAAACATATTTTTCTTAAAATACACTGTGGCTCACTCACCACTCTCTACAAGGAGGTTGGCAATATATCTGGAGTACAAGCATCACGGCACCCATGCCAACATTTGGCTTTATCATTATTTTTTTCTGATCTCTCATTTACCTTTATTTTAATGATTCTGTGCTCACATAAAATATGCATTCACTATAAGAAATTCTGAAAATACAGAAAAAGAAATGAAAATCACCTGTACAACCAGAAACAACCTATACATATATCTGTATGAAAATGGCTCATGATTCAGCATTACAACTTGCTCCCCCTCCCCCATTCACCATATTAAAAACATTTTTCTCTGCGAACATGGCGCCGCAAGTGGTGCGGAGCGTGCGGGCCACGGTCTGCAGCCTGCGTGCCACCTCTGCGCCCAACACGTCCTGCCCGCTGCGGCCCTGGGGACTGCGGGCGGGCACCAACCGGGCGCTGCGCACCGGACCCGCTCTGCTGTCGGGTTGTAAATTCACAGACAAACATGAATGGGTAACAACAGAAAACGGTGGCGTGCGGGCCACGGTCTGCAGCCTGCGTGCCACCTCTGCGCCCAACACGTCCTGCCCGCTGCGGCCCTGGGGACTGCGGGCGGGCACCAACCGGGCGCTGCGCACCGGACCCGCTCTGCTGTCGGGTTGTAAATTCACAGACAAACATGAATGGGTAACGACAGAAAACGGTGTTGGAACAGTGGGAATCAGCAATTTTGCACAGGAAGTTTTAGGAGATGTTGTTTACTGTAGTCTGCCTGAAGTTGGGACAAAATTGAACAAACAAGAGGAATTTGGTGCTTTGGAAAGTGTGAAAGCTGGGAGTGAACTCCATTCTCCTCTATCAGGAGATGTAACAGAAATGAAGCTCTAGCAGAAAATCCAGGACTTGTCAACAAATCTTGTTAAAATTAATGAAGCTCTAGCAGAAAATCCAGGACTTGTCAACAAATCTTGTTATGAAGATGGTTGGCTGATCAAGATGACACTCAGTAAGCCTTCAGAACTAGATGAACTAATGAGTGAGGAAGCATATGAGAAATACATAAAATCTATTGAGGAGTGAAAATGGGACCCCTAAATAATCCAGTTTGAAACAACTTAATCTAGCATAGTTGTCTTAAATTAGTGGTGGATAGATTTTTAAAAAGC
>NC_041227.1:73375985-73377354 GCF_002837175.3 Physeter macrocephalus | reverse complement strand
GCTTGGGGACAGGGCCAGCCCGCTGCTTCCAGCCGCGGCCTTAGCCCTGACAGCTGCCACCCTGTGTGTCTGCATTACAGATTTCTTCACCAACTACCGCCCCCCACAGACGCCTACACCTTCAAGCTTCCTGGAGCCCCCCAGCTTCGGCCCCATGGCTGACCCGGTCCTCAGCAGTGGGATCCTGGCCTCGGAGGTGCCCTCTGCCTGCTCGGGCATGACCCACCTCTCAGGACATAACCGCCTGCAGGTGAGCTCACCCTGCCCAGCTCACCTGCCCACACCCCGGAGGTTTTCAGGGTACTTCCTGAGTATGCTCAGTCCATCGAGAGAGACTGGAGGGGGAGAAAGACCCCATCTCTGCCCTCCAGGAGGGCACCGTTCAGCTGGGGAGGAAAGACCCTCATGAAGCAGAACTGACAAGATGGTTGCGGGGGAAGCCTGAGGACAGAGGAGCGTGGAGCTGGGCTGCTTCCAGGAAGACTTCCTGGAAGAGGGGGGAGTTCTGGGCCTTAGTGAATGACTTGGGTTTGGGCAGAAGAAGAGACCAGTAGAGGGGAGGAGAAGCAGGAACGGAAGCATGGAGGCCGAAGCTGAGCGTGTGCATTTAGGAAGCAGTGACTCCATCATTTTGGTTCAGGAACGCCCAGGCCCACTTCAGATATTGCCCCCATGATGCTAGGATAGTTGCCTTTTCCCTCCGTATCAGACTTCTCAGGCACTAGCATAGTTCATTGTTTGAGAGGTCTCTCTCCTTGACTAGACTGTGAGCTCCTTGCTGGAAGGGCTATGCTTTACTCACCACTGCATCTTCTCATACTTAGCACAGTTCAAGCACATTCACGGCACTGGGTAAATGGTTGCCCAATGAGTGAGCAAGTGAGTGAACGGCTGAGTGTGTGGATGGATGGGTGTGGGGGAGAACAGATCGCTGGGTTGTAGATGGGGGTAGATGCTTACATGGTTGGTATATATATAGGTAGGTGAGTGGTTGGTTGGATGGATGGGCTGGTGGATGAATTTGTAAATGAGTAAGTAGTTTTGTGGATCAATAAATGGGCTGGTGGATGGTTGTGCGGCTGGTGAATATACAGATGGTGGATAAGTGGACGGACTATGGATGGGTTGGTGGGTGAGTGAAGGAAGTATAGGTGGTTGGATGGATTGATGAATGGGTTAATACCTGGTAGGCTGGTAGAAATACAGGTAGATGAGCTAGCTCATAGATGAGAATAGATAGGTAGGTGAATGGATGGAGGATGGATGGATGGATGGATGGATGGATGGATGGATATGGATGGATGGATGGATGGATATGGATGGATGGATATGGATGGATGGATGGATGGATGGATGGATGGGTGGATGG
>NC_041227.1:73352354-73366889 GCF_002837175.3 Physeter macrocephalus | reverse complement strand
GGGTGGATGGATGGATGGATATGGATGGATGGATGGATGGATGGATGGATGGATATGGATGGATGGATGGATGGATGGATATGGATGGATGGATGGATGGATGGATGGATATGGATGGATGGATGGATGGATGGATATGGTTGGATGGATGGATGGATGGATATGGATGGATGGATGGATGGATGGATGGATGGCTGGCTGGAGGGGTTGCTAAGTTATCTGGTGAATGAACGGGCAGAGGCAGGAAGATTGATGCTCTTCCTCATGCCTAATTTGTGCATAAATGGGTTCCACTCTTTCCCCTCATTAGATTATAATTTTCCTGGGGTGTGTGTCTGAGGCCAGGGACCATTTCTCCCAACTCTCCCAGCGCCCAGTCCAGAGCTCAGCCAGGGCAAGAGGCTGCCTGGGAGGCCTCAAAAAGGCTAGCTCTCTCCCCTGCTCTCTGTCCCCCAACCAGGCTCGGAGCAGCTGCCCTGGCCCTCTGGACTCCAGTGCCTTCCTGAGCTCTGATTTCCTCCTTCCTGAAGACCCCAAGCCCAAGCTCCCACCCACTCCCGCACGCCCACCCCTCCTCCAATACCCCAGCCCTGCCAAGGGGCTTGGCCTGGAGCCCTGTGCCCCACCCCCTTTCCCTCCCATGGCTCCGCTGCCTGCTGTGCTGCAGGAAGAGCCTCTCTTCTCTCCCAGATTCTCTTTCCCTCCTGTCCCTCCTGCCCCGGGAGTGTCCCCACCGTCTGCTCCCACAGCCTTCGCACCCACCCCCACACTGGGTCCAGGCCCTGCCCCCGCCCCCTTCCCCATAGACCTTCTACCCTCGGGGTACTCGGAGCCCCCGTTCGGGCCTCACTTCACCGTTCCCCAAGGCACGCGGCCCAGAGGCAAGCCCCCTACCCAGTCCCCCAGGGGGCGGAGGCCCAGCCCCCCCACCTTGGCCTCTGCCACCGCCGGGGGCAACAACCCCTGCCTCGCACAGCTGCTCACAGCAGGTGAGCTGGGAAGGGGACCTGGAGACCGGATGCGGGAGCGGGGAGCCTGCGGGCTTAGAGGGTGGAGGCTAAGGGGCAGGCTCAGCCGGAGGGCAGGGTGGCGAGGAGTGAGGGACCTGGGCCCTGAGCCCAAAAGCGGTGTGGGCAGTGAGGAGCGGAGGGACGGGGTCTTGGGAGATGATGGGGTGGGGGCCCCAGCAGCCCTCAGAGTTCTGTCCGTGCACAGCCAAGCCTGAGCAAGCCCTGGAGCCTGCGCTTGTGTCCAGCGCCCTCCTCCGGTCCCCAGGGTCCCCGGTAAGACGGCGGGCACTGGGAGGTGGCGGTGAGCCCCGGCTTCACCCCGACTCTCTGCCCTTCTCCACCCCAGCAGGAGATAGCCCCCGAGCTCCCCTGCACCTTCTTCCCCCCGACCCCGGCCCCTACACCGCCCCGAGCTCCTCCGGGCCCAGCCACATTGGCCCCTCCCAGGCCCCTGGTTGTCCCCAAAGCGGAGCGGCTCTCGCCCCCAGCACCCAGCGGTAAAGAGGGGTTGCAGGGGTGGGGAACTCTGCGGGAGGGAGGGAGGGAGGGGAAGGAAGAAGGGGGGACTACATCCGGGGCCAGGATGAGAGGGACAGGGCAATGGGACGCTCTCCCCTGTGTTGGTCTGTCTGTGCGTCTGTCTGTCTCTGACACAGGTGGTGAGCGGCGGCTGTCTGGGGAGCTCAACTCCCTGCCGGGCCCGGGGAATCTGAGCATGTGCATCTCTTCCCCTCAACGCATCCTAAGCCGGGGCCATCCGGACAACAAGGTGGCACCATTTCTCACCCTAAGGTCTGTTTGCTCCCCCCAGGCCCTCCCACCCCCCTCCTAGGCTCACCCCACTTTCTGCCCCCTCAGACCGAAAACCGGCGCATCACACACATCTCTGCGGAGCAGAAGCGGCGCTTCAACATCAAGCTGGGGTTTGACACTCTGCACGGGTTGGTGAGCTCGCTCAGCACCCAGCCCAACCTCAAGGTGCGTCTCCAGCCCAGGCTGGCACCCCCGAGCCGCAGGGCCCTCCACACACCCGGTTGCCTCCTCCCATCCCAGTGCCTCAGTGGGTCCCAGGGCGGGGGACCCCCAGTCCCTGAGCCCAGCCCTACGGTGCTCCCGTAGATGAGCAAAGCCACCACGCTGCAGAAGACGGCCGAGTACATCGCCATGCTGCAGCAGGAGCGAGCCGCCAAGCAGGAGGAGGCCCAGCAGCTCCGGGACCAGATCGAGGAGCTCAATGCCGCCATCAAGTGGGTGGCGGGGGGGGGCCCTGCAGGCGCTGGGCCAGGGAGCCTGCTGCCTGACTCCCCGCCCTGACCTGCCCCGTGCCCCCAGCCTGTGCCAGCAGCAGCTGCCTGCTACGGGAGTGCCCATCACACACCAGCGGTTTGACCAAATGCGAGACATGTTCGATGACTATGTCCGGACCCGCACGCTGCATAACTGGAAGTTCTGGGTAGTATCCTCACTTGGCCAGTGGCGGGGTGAGCACTGCAGCCGGACCAGGCTGGGCCCGACACAGGCTCCGCTCCCCTGGCCAGGCAGGGTCTCAGAGCTGATCCCAGAGGAAAGGGCTCCGATTCTACCCCCTCCTTCAAGGCCCCTGGCATCTTGGCCAGCAGCATGACCCAGTGATGGGCTGGGAGCAGAGGGAAACTGAGGGGGGAGCCCCCTGGGTGAGGGGACCAAGCCCTGCCCTCAGAAAGTCCCAGGGGCAGTTTGGGAGAACCTAAACTTGGAGTAACATGACTGGGGTGGGCCTGTGGGAAGACAGAATCTCTCACTCCCTTACCTGGTCAAGCCCTTGACTGAGCCAGGGCAGGAAGCTCAGGGATGGGGGATAGTCCAGCCCAGAAGGAAGGTCCTGGAGGAGCTGGGGGAAGGGCCTGAGAGCCAGAGAGCTGGGAGGGCCTTAGTGTATGGGAGGGCGGCTACAGTAGGAGTCCTTAGGGTTCAGGGCTGGACAGTGGCCAGATGTCAGGGCTACATGTGAAATGGGTGAGGGTACCAGCTGGATGACAGAACGGCTCCTTGACCTGGGTCCAGTTCAGCATCCTCATCCGGCCTCTGTTCGAGTCCTTCAATGGGATGGTGTCTACGGCAAGCCTGCAGAGCCTCCGCCAGACCTCACTGGCCTGGCTGGACCAGTACTGCTCCCTGCCTGCTCTCCGACCAAGTGCGTGAGCCACCTGCCTGCTCAGCAGAGTGTCCAAGCCTCAGGGCAGGGGGTTCTACCCTACTCAGACCCCAGGTCCAGCCTGTCTTCACTGTAGCCTAGGGTTTTGTCCATCCCCACCATGCCCAGATGGGCCACCAGGACACCTGCAGACAGAGATCCTAGGAGGGGCTGACTGACAGTCTTGCTAACTAGTACCTCCCCCGATCCCTTTGTCTTCAGCATCCAAGGGTAGGGCCCTGACCCCAGAAAGTGTCTCTCCCTCTCTCTCCCTTTTCGCAGCTGTTCTGAACTCCCTACGCCAGCTGAGTACATCTACCAGTATCCTGACGGACCCGGACTGTATACCCGAGCAAGCCACACGGGCAGTCACAGAGGGCACCCTTGGCAAATCTTTATAGTGCTGGCTGGACCGTGCTGCTCACTCAGCTGCCCTGGGGCTGCTCTCCCTGGGCCCTGTCCTCCTGCTCCGGGTCCTGGCTGTCAAGCAGGGTTTCTTCTGATCTCCTGGGAGCCAAGAAGAACTGAGTTCCAGTCCCTGCTCTACTATAGCAACAATGCTGTGACCTGGGGAGCTCATCCTCCCTCTTTGGACCTCCATTTTCCAGTCTGCAAAATGGGAACGGGGAAGCTTCAAGTAGCAGAGGATCCAAGGCCTTAGCAGCTGTGGCGCTTGGGGGCCTAAGCTGGCAACTCAGGGAGTTTGCAAGAGGGAAGGGGACGATGCTTCCTTGTCACTCCCCCCTGCTCCCCCCACAGGTCAGGCACAGGCCTCTGTTTCTAAGCCGGGAAGGAGAAAAGGAGGTTCCTTCTCTCTGCTCCTCCACTGGTAGCCTGGAGGGGCTGCAGGATGGCATCCCTGAGTGAGGCCAGGAAGGTCTGATCCCAGAAGAGAGAAGGGCAGGGGGTGGCCAAGCCAGGGGAGGCATCTGGTATGTGTGTGGATGAGTGTGTGTGGATTTTGTAAAGAATTCTTGACCAATAAAAACAGAAACTGTCAGGGACTGTCAGAGTTTCTCGCTCTGGGATGGAAAGAGAGCGGTTTGCAGTGGGAGGTGGCCTTGTAGAGGGCCTCGCTGGCCATGAAGGGACCTTAGCTTGTTCTCTGAGCTGGAAGCTCCTGGAGGGTTTTGAGTGGAGGTGAAAGAAGATCAGACAGAGTTTCTTAACAGGATCCCTCTGGGGGCTGAGTTGTGAATAGGCCACAGGGAGTCAAGGGAGAGATGACAGACAGACACTCAGCCTGGAAGTCCTCTATGGCCAGGGCGAGGTTCAGAGAGGCTCACCACCTTCCACGTTGGAGGAAGGCAGAGCCGGGACCCCAGAGTGGAAGTGCCAGGGCCTTCCAGCCGAACCATCCAGAAGGAGAACGTTGCCTTAGGGGGTAGTGACGGCCTCGCTGCGTGAGATGTGCAAGCAGAGGGTGGGTGGCCACCGGCTCGGGATGTCTTAGAAGGAACTGATACTGCAGATTGGAAGTTGGGGTAAATGGCCCCAATACTTTGTCGATCCTTTTATTGATCCTTTTTTTAATTTTCTTTTTTGGCTGCACTGCTCGGCTTGTGGGATCTTAGTTCCCCGACCAGGAATTGAACCCGTGCCCCCTGCACTGAAAGTGCCAAGTCCTAACCCCTGGACTGCTGGAGAATTCCCTTTCATTGATTCATTTAACAAATATTTCCTGAGGGCCTACCACAGACCAAGCTATGGTCTTGGCCCTGGGGAATCTGTTCACCGCTGCACCCCTCTCCTCGTGGAGCTTACATTCAGGCCTGGCGAGTCTGAACCCTCTCACGTGCTCAGAAACCTCTGGAGATGTTTGGGGAGACATTTGCAGGCTAGAAACAGGAGCCGGTCTTCTGGGGGCTTTGACTTTCCCTCAGTCATGTAGAATAATAATAACGATAACATGAGTAACTGCACCGTCATCTAGTGTTTACCACGTGCCAAGCACGATTCTAGGCACTTTATTTATATTCACCCACTAATCCTCTCCACACCTACCTCTATAGGCCTGCGGTGAGGATTGAAGAGTAACTATACATAAAGCACTTACTACAGTGCCTGGCATATAACGCGATGGAAGAGTTATCGTAACGATTACTATTGTCCCCACTTTACAGATGAAAAATTGAGACAGAAAGAGGTTAACTAGCCCAAGTTTGCACAGTTTTTGAGGTGCCCACCCAGACTGTCTTGCTTCAGAGTTTCTGCTTTTAGTCACTTTTTACTGTGCGGGTGACAGATGTACCCAACCTTTAGGTGGTATTTGCTGCTGCAGACAACGGCTTGAAGAGGCTCTCTGAAAGGTAAATTCCTGGCAGTTTGTGTTCTGCTGTTTTCACCCACTCATCCTGCCAGGAAGGTCCCCATAAGACATCCCCTTGACCCTGTGTCCCACTCTAGAGGCCACCTTCCCTTAAGAGAGTCGTCCACACCTGCCTTCTCTCCTTCCCCTCCCATCTGCCCCCAGCCCCCTGCCTTTGGGCTCCTCCTCCCTCCCCCCTTCCACCCCAGCCTCACCCCTGCACAGACTCTGCTCTCTCCAAGGTCACTTGGCTCCCTCATTGCCAAATCCAACAACCACTTCGCAGTGCTCCTGGGCCTTCAGACCTCCTTCTTGAATCACTCTTTCCCTGCAGATCCAGAATTCTCGCCAGGCTCTCCTCCTCCCTGGCAGTGCCTCCCCAGTCCCTGCTGTGGGAGCCTCTTCCTCGGCTCACTGCCCTTCTCACTCTATGGCAAGCCCTGGACACTGCCATCCCCTTCAGCCTCTCTGCTGAGGTCTCCCTATTCTGTATCTGCGCTGCCCTCTCCCCACAGGGACACAACCACGTATCTGACTGCCACCCTGACCTCCCCCTCTGAATGTTCCACAGCTCCCTTAACCTTGAAGGAGCCAAAATAGAACGCATCATTTCCAAGACTATAGCCCACATTCTTCCCCCTCCAACCTGAACCTTTCCATGCTCCCCATGCCCAGGAAGGGTACCACCATCCAGACACTTGTGCCAACAGGAAACAGTCATCTTTGGCTCCTCCCTATACCCCACTGCCCTGTGGTGTGTTACCGAGGCCTGGCCAGTTTGTTGCAGGAGAGAATGGTCATGTCCCAGGTCTCAGGTGAGTCCCTGGGATGGGTCACCAAGTGAGGGTCCTTGGCTTCGCACAGGAAAGAATTCAAGAGCAAGCCATAGTAAAGTGAAAACAGGTTTATTGAGAGAGGTACACATTCCATAGGCAGAATGTGGTCCGTCTCAGAAGGCAAGAGCAGCCCCAGGGCATGGGGTCGTCTCAGAAAATGAGAGCACCCCGAAATATGGGGTGGTTAGTTTTTATGGGCTGGGTAACTTTATAGGCTAACGAGTGGGAGGTTTATTCCAACTATTTTGGGAAAGGGGCAGAGATTTCCAGGAATTGGACCACTGCCCACTTTTTGGCCTTTTATGGTTGGCCTTGGAACTGTCACGGTGCCTGTGAGTGTGTCATTTAGTATATGCTAACGTGTTACAATGAGCATATAGTGAGGCTCAAGGTCTACTGGAAGTTAAATCTTCCGCCATCTTGGGTCTAGTTGGTTCTAAGCAGTTTTTGTTGTATCCTCAATGGCTATGTCATCCTTTTAATGGTTGTGCCCTGCTCCCTTCCCACGTGTCTCAAGTTGACCTCATAAGCATCCATAAATATGGCCACTGCCCTGGTCTGACAGAATATCACTTTTTTTTGTTCTGCTTTTCTGTTTGTTTTTGTTTTTTTGGTTGTTTTTTCGGTTGCATTGGGTCTTCATTGCTGTGCGTGGGCTTTCTCTAGTTGCGGTGAGCGGGGGCTACTCTTCGTGGTGGTGCGCAGGCTTCTCATTCTGGTGGCTTCTCTTGTTGCAGAGCACGGGCTCTATGTGCACGGGCTTCAGTAGTTGCGGTATGGGGGCTCAGTAGTTGTAGCACATGGGCTTAGTTGCTCTGCGGCATGTGGGATCTTCCCAGACTAGGGCTCGAACCCGTGTCCCCTACATTGGCAGGCAGATTCTTAACCACCATGCCACCAGGGAAGTCCAGAATATCACTTCTACGTAGACTCTTACATTAGCCTCTCGTATCCCTTACAGCTACAACTCAAACTTAAAAGTACATTTGAATAAGTTGGGCCTTTTAAAAATCTTCTTGAGCAGGCCTAGTCTAGGCCAATTAAATCAGATTCCCTGTCTGTGGGAATTAGACATAAGCATTTTTAAAGGTGATTCCAATATGCATTCAAGGTTAAGAACCACCGTAATGGAGGCTTTGAGCTGCAAATAACCTACATCTGGGGCTCAAGTTAGTTTAAAGCATTGGTTCTTACACTTTAGCGTACATCAGAATCACTTAGCAAGCTTGTTAAAATACAGATTGACAGGCCTGCACCTCCAGAATGTCTGACTCCGCAGATATGGGATGAAGTCTAAGAATTTGCATTTCTAATGATGCCTGTCCAGGGCCCACACTTTGAGAACCACTGCTTAATCAATGAGGAAATGTATCGTTTTGCCTAACACAGAGGCCAGAGGTAGAGAGGCTCCAATCAATGCAAGGTGAATCTTCAATTGCAAATTGAAGTTGTGCTTGCATTGCTTCTCTGGCTCTTGCTTGCCTCTGATGAGGCCAGGTTTCTAGCAGATGGTCAAGGTGCTTTGCAACTGAGCCCTGCTATCCCTCCAGCCACACCTTTGCTCATGCTTTCCTTTCCCTCCTAGAATTCCCTTTTACCCTCTGTTTCCCCTGTCTAAATGCCCACACCTGAAGGTACAGCTGAATCTCACTGCCCCTCAAAATCCATCAGCAGATCTCCCTCCCTGACCTGCCCAGTTTTCCCCTCTTCTGTCATTACTAACGTCCTTCTGAGTGTTAGCCTTGGATTCCAGCTGGGCTGTAGGAACTTGAGGGTAAGAGGAAGGCCCTTACCACAGCCCAGTGGCAAGGTGGGAAGGATAAGGATTTTGGAGTGTAGCCGACTCCAGTTTCACTCTGGGTTCTATCCCTTGTTGACCTTGGGTAAGTTACTTGACCTGAGCCTAGGTGTGTGTTTTGTTTTTTTTTTTGGTTTGGTTAAAGTTATTTCATGGGCTCACTTGTCTTAAAGACCACTATAAAGATCAACTGAACTTACAATGTAAAAGAATCTGGTAGTCTCAACTGAGCCGTAGCCCTACTCTTGCTTGTCCCCCACATCGATAGACTGGAGTCACAGACCTGCATGTGTTCCCAGGTTCACTCTTTATCTGTGTCACCTCTGGAAAATCACTTAATGAGCATCTCCTAGAGCATCAGTCCCCTAATCTGTGGGGTGGGAATGTGAGAAGATTACATGAAATGCAAAGCTCCTGGATCAATAAATGTCACCTGCAAAATGCTTGGTGAATGAAATTCTGAAACGTACCACTTTGTCTCTAGGAGAAAGTGGTTCATGGCTGGGCCTTCGGTTCTAAATAGCAAATTCAGGAGGAAAAGCCCTGGAATGCTCTGGACACTCCCTCCTAGCCCTCTCCACCCCACTGCCCACAGCTGAGTCAATGCCAGTCTCCCCTTCTCCCCTCACCAAGGACAAAAGGGAAGGAAATGAGGCCACTTCACTTGCTCTCTGACTGGATCTGTTTCCTCACTCGCGGTTGTGGGTGAGTCTGTCTGTCATCTAGTCTCTGCAGGAGCCTCTGTCCTCATAGGATCCTTCTAAAGGCCAGAGGACCTGCACTGCCAGGAAGGGCTCCCTGGTGGCCATGGAAACGTTTGAACCTGGCATCCCTGACCCTGGCATTTCGACTCGCTCTGGGTTGTGGGCCTGGGAGGCCCACGGAGCATGCTTGTTCTGGGAATATTCCCTCTCCAGCTAGTCTGCCCCAAATTCTATCACTAGTCTTTCAGAATATCTCTTTTTTTGGTGAATAAACTCTGTAGATTGTATTAACGTCAATTTCCTGGTTTTGATATTGCACTATAGTTATGCAAGATGTTACCATTGGGGGAACCTGGGTAAAGGATACATGGAACCTTCCTCTTCATTTTTTTTCCAACTACCTGTGAATCTATAATTATTTCAAAATTAAAAGTGTCTTGTTTAAAATCACCTTTTCAACTTCCTTTCTATCCCCAGGCCACCCCGAGTCCAGGCTCTTATCACCTCCCTCTTGGACCCTTGCAACCACCTCTTGGTTTTCCTTCTGTCTTTGGTCTTGGCACACACTAGTCCATCCGAAGAATCTCCAAGACCCCGATTTTGAGTTATCTCACCCTGAAATAACCACCAGAATCTACTCTCTGTTTGCTGGATTGAGCTGGCACTCAAGGCCCTCCAGACCTTTCCAATCTTACCTGCTTTTTTTTTTTTTTTTTTTTGGCCCATGCCGCGAGGCTTGCGGACTCTTAGTTCTCCGACCAGGGATCGAACCTGTGCCCCCTGCAATGGAAGCGTGGAGTCCTAACCACAGGACTGCCAGGGAATTCCCTTACCTGCTACTTTTTATTTTGCTCATACCCTGCCTCCACACAGCATCCTCCTGCTCAGGAGGATGAAGCTGTCCCACACCCTAATTCCAGAAATACCCTTTCGCTTCTCCATTAACAGTAAAAGCCCATCTGAATTTCCCCCCGATACTAAGAAGACTTTCCCACCAGTTGAATGGGAGTAATAATTGGTCCCATGTCTCCTTGAAAGGATCCGATGTGATGACGACTGGAATAACGCCTTTAATAACGATTATCAGTAAATTCTTCAAGGGGAGGCCTGAGCAGAGACTGCATTACCCGCCCCCTACCCTGTGCGGCCACACAGCCTCAATGGCCAGACCCCCTTAAATAGCCAGGCCGCGTCCTTCCGGACGCCCGAGGTCAGGCCCCGCCCCTCGGCACGCTCCAACAACAGGCCCCGCCCCCGGAGGCGGGCCAACGACCAGGCCGCGCCCCTCGGGTCGCACTAAGGGCCAGGCCCCGCCCCGCGTGCGTGCGCCGCCCCGCGGAGACGTGCAGGCCCTCGCGAGGCCAGAGGCTGAGGTGGCAGTGACTGCCGACATGGAGCTGCTGCAGATGCCGGAGCTGATGGGGCTGTCGCTGTTGCTCGGGCTGCTGGCCCTGATGGCGACGGCGGCGGTAGCGCGGGGGTGGCTGCGCGCGGAGCAGGAGACGTGCGGCCGGTCCGCAGGTTAGTGGGGCGGGGGCGCGTGGGGGCGACCCGCCGGACCTGTCGCTCCCGGCCTCCCCGGGTTCCGACCGGCCGTTTGGGCCTGCGGGGGTGCCAGAGATCCCCCCCCTCCCTCCGGCCTCAGTTTCTCCTCTTGGGACATCAGTTTCACTTCGGGACGACCTGTTAAACGAACCTAGGCCCCGCGCTGCCGAGCTCTCCATGGCCGAGGCTAAGCCGCCTTCCCTCGGAGCCCGAGCTTCTCCCCGGGGCTGCTGCGGGGGCGCTAGGAAACTCCAGCGCGCTCCTTGTTCGTTATTTTCTGAAAACGGGGAGGAGGGGACGGACATTCATTTGTGAACGCTCTGGTTCCCCGACATGCAGCATTTATTGAGTACCTGCTACCTCCTGTGGGCTCTGGGGTCTTTTCCTTTAGGGAGTCCAATGTCGGGTAAAAAAGAACAGGTGAAAATGTAAGTGAAAAATACAGTGTAGTAGGTTTCATAGGAAGGTCAGTACTAGACACAGGAAACCCAAGGGTGGGAGTGGTCAGCCCTGCTTTTGTCGGTGGGCGGGGGGTGTCAAGTAGGGAACCCTTGACAGGGGGTCTTGAAGGATAGACGTGTAAGAGTTTGCCAGGAGGCCAAGAGAGGGCGAATACTCCTGGCAATGGCAACATGCGTGAAGCCAAGGAATCCTGGAACAGCATTTGGTTTGACTGTAGTTTGAGGGGAGAGGGGAGGGCTTGTTAGACAAGGCTGGAGAGGCAAGTGGAGGGCAGGCAGATTTGTCTTTGTACGTGGCCTCAGGAGTTTTCTTCCTGTAGGAATTGAGCATTTGTAGCGATCTAACACATGCCAGCTTTGCTCCTGGCCCGATTTTCAATTAAATTAGCTGTTTGATACAAAAACGACTGGCACCATTTCTAGCACACGGGATGTACTCAACTCACGTCAACTACCTCTCACCTCTGGGTTCTCTCTGGGATTTCTTTGAGCCTTTTAATGCTTGTGTTGGGTACTGTGCTTGTCATTTTGTATCTATTATCTCACCCAATTCGCAACTTCTCTTTTAGAAAACCAAGGCCAGGGTAATTATCTGAGATCAGGGTTACTAGATTCCGGTGTGCACATTATCCCCCACTTGGAGATGTCTGGCCAAGAATCTGCATTCCACTGGCCATTCTGTGTACCTGCTGAGCTGTGCCTGCCCAGAGAGGGCACCTTTTCTGACGTGCAGTGAGATGCTCTATATGGTTATGTTAAATACACTAACAGCAAGCAGCCTCCTCAAGATAACTCAGTGGTAGAGATGCAGTCCAAACCCAGGTCTGATTCCAAAGCCTCTGTTTTTTTTCCCCATATCCCTCTCTTCTTGAGGACAGGGGCCATATCTGGACATCTCTTGTGCCTCCATTCAGTGCCAATCGTAGGTGGTCAGTAAGTGCTTATTGAGTGAGTGAATGGACGAATGACATGGGCCTTCCTTATAGGCCAAAGAGCAAATGGATTTCCACCTGACAAGTCCTTGAGACCCAAGAAGCAGAAACAACATCAGCGGATTCACAAGGAAAAGCCTCAGCAACACAACTTCACCCACCGCCTCCTGGCTGCGACATTGAAGGTACGTGGTGCCCGTGCACACGACATGTATACAAAGACTCACACCCCCGTAGACTTTTCCTTTGTAGTATTCTGTGCGTGTTACAGACCCCTCTGCCTCTGACCAAAATCAGTGGGGATGCCCCGTCCTATCCCTTCTCATCACATCCCATCAGCAGCTTGCTGTTCATCTAAGCAACAGGGCCCCAGAATCATGGCTGCATGGGTTTCCCCATTTGCCCAAGGGGTTCCTGTTCATACTTGCTGCAACCCTTCCCCTAGAGCCACAGTGGGAACATATCTTGCATGGACTTTAGCAGCAATGGCAAGTACCTGGCCACCTGTGCAGATGACCGTACCGTCCGCATCTGGAGCACCAAGGACTTCCTGCAGCGGGAGCACCGCAGCATGAGAGCAAACGTGGAGCTGGACCATGCCGTCCTGGTGCGCTTCAGCCCTGACTGCAGGTGGGACAGGATGGAGCCCCAGGTTTGCCTGCAGAAGCCCTGACCCAGGCTTATGTCCTTCCCATACCTTGTTTGGGGCAGTGAGGGGGGACCCAGGGTCTCCCTTGAGATGGCAGAAAGGGAACATCCAGACAGCTTGAACACTGCCTGAGGCTCCTTGGAGGGCTATGGAGCGACATAGCAAGGAAGCAGAGAGGGGAAGATCTGTTCCTCCTTGGGAAGTACCAAAGCCTGACTTCCAGAGTAGTCTTGGAAGCTCTAATGGTTTTCTAAACCCTAGAGAGAAGCTAAAGGAGCCAGAGCTATGAGAGGCTTACCTTGTAAGGAGTTTTAAGAGATTTTCAATTAAGGGTTTAAGTTGTGAGGCTGGACTATAAGTCCTGAAGGGAGATCTTGATTTTCCTCAGAGCCTGCTTAGCATAGGACCTGGCACACACAGGTCTCCGTGCCCCAAGGAGTGAGAGACTTGTCTGCTCCCTGTCTCTAGAGCATTCATCGTCTGGCTGGCTAACGGAGATACCCTCCGTGTCTTCAAGATGACCAAGCGAGAGGATGGGGGCTATACTTTCACGGCCACCCCAGAGGACTTTCCTAAAAAGCACAAGGCAGCCATCGTCAGCATTGGCATTGCTGACACAGGTGAGGCATTCAGAGGATGGAGCTTGCCCAAGGCAAGAGGGAATGGACCCAGCCCAGCCTGAGAGTTATGCTTAGCTCCAGTGTGACAAAAAGGGCCCTGGCTCTGGGCTCCCCTGGAGTCCTGGGAGCCACAGCAAGTCCCCTGGGAGAGGCAGGTAATAGCCACCGTCTTCAGCCAAATCCTTATCTGTGGTGACCCTTGGCTTGGGAGGGAAGCGTGGATACATTACACTGGGCAGCAGACGCCTTCATAAGTCACTCGATCAGGTCATGGCCCTCAGCTCATGGCATTCCTCTCCCCTTCAGGGAAGTTCATCATGACTGCTTCCAGTGACACAACTATCCTCATCTGGAATCTGAAAGGTCAGGTGCTGTCTACCATCAACACCAATCAGATGCACAATACATCTGCTGCTATATCCCCCTGTAGCAGGTGAGGAAGGAGGGACTTTGGCCTCGGGCATGGGCAGAGGTTGGGGCTGCGGGGCTGGGGGGCCGGGGACAGAGCAGAGAGCCAGCTTCAGAGAGCAGAAGGGGCAGGCAGTGTGGAGTCAGGGCACCTAGATTCTAGTCCTTAGTCTCCATTTCTTCAGCCACAGTTTTTTTTGTTTTTTTTTTTTTTGCGGTACGCGGGCCTCCCTCTGTTGTGGCCTCTCCCGTTGCGGAGCACGGGCTCCGGACGCGCAGGCTCAGCGGCCACGGCTCACGGGCCCAGCCGCTCCGCGGCATGTGGGATCTTCCCGGACCGGGGCGCGAACCCGGTTCCCCTGCATCGGCAGGCGGACACGCAACCACTGCGCCACCAGGGAAGCCCTTCAGCCACAGTTTTTAAGAGGTTGGGGTGGGGGTACTATGTATCTTACAGCCTGGCTGTGAGGATGGACTGAGGTCATGTATAAAAGCAGTTTTCAAAGGTAGTGTTTTAGGTACAAGATTAATTAGCTTTCTCAGGAAAAAGTTTTGGCGGATTTGCAGAAAAAGACGCCCTTAAAATTAAGTTTTAATGCAACCTGGGTTGTATGGCAGGTTTGTGGCCTCATGTGGCTTCACCCCGGATGTAAAAGTTTGGGAAGTCTGCTTTGGGAAAAAAGGGGACTTCCAGGAGGTTGTGCGAGCCTTTGAACTGAAGGGCCACTCTGCAGCCGTCCACTTCTTCGCTTTCTCCAGTGACTGCCGGAGGTGAGTGGCTCCTCTGGTTTCTTACCCATGACCTGCGGCCCCTCTCGGCGTCCGGGATCCTTGTGGCGTTCTCTGCAGCGCCTCTGAAGTGGGGGGTGCCTGGCCCGCAGCAGGAAGTAGATGTAGCAGTGGAACTGGCTCCCTAGCTGGCGTCCCTAGCGCTG
The DNA here is from genome assembly GCF_002837175.3 of Physeter macrocephalus. Taxonomy (NCBI): domain Eukaryota; kingdom Metazoa; phylum Chordata; class Mammalia; order Artiodactyla; family Physeteridae; genus Physeter; species Physeter macrocephalus. The sequence continues at coordinate 73,352,510 of NC_041227.1, read as the reverse complement.
TTCCAGTGCCCTCCCCTCCAGGGTGTTTTGGGGCTAGAGCCGTGCCTTTCCCTGCTGCAGGATGGCCTCTGTCTCCAAGGATGGTACGTGGAAACTGTGGGACACAGATGTGGAATACAAGAAGCAGGACCCCTACTTGCTGAGGACAGGCCGTTT
>NC_041227.1:73345064-73351854 GCF_002837175.3 Physeter macrocephalus | reverse complement strand
TTAAAAGACGTGGAGGACTTGGGCAACTGGCTATCTGGAAAATGAACACAGCATCCCCGTGGGAAGTGGTGTGGGAAAGGACCCGAAGGGAGGTGTGCAGTATAGTCCTTGGGGGTGCCTGGCACTGCGCAGCTTGTGGGATCTTAGTTCCCCGACCAGGGATTGAACTCGGGCCCTCAGCAGTGAGAGCACAGAGTTCTAACCACTGGACCACCAGGGAATTCCCCCTGACCGTTTCTGAGCAGAAGAATGCTGTAGAAAGAGCAGCTACTCTTGCAACTGCTGAAGGCTGGACTGCTGTGGAAGCCAGCTGAGACCTGAGACGATGTCGCCACCGCCACCACTACCGGAGACTGGTCAGAGAAGATGGCAGCCAGTCAGTGCTCCAAAAGGAGGCGACTTCCCTGCACGATGTGCTGAGGGGGGTGGGAGGATTATTTATTTCTCTGCTGGTAAATGGGGGTCGGGGGTGAACAGATCTGAACCATTTCAGCTCAGTGCAGCAAATGCCCCCTTTAGTACAAACACCTGGCCTCCCACCTTGACTCGCAGACCAGAGGTTACGCTATACCGCTTGTAAAAGTTATTTGCCTCAATTTCCTCATCAGTAAAGGGCGGGAAAGGGGGCCGAGGGGCGGGTTGGAAATGACCTCTAGAGTCTCTCCTAGCTCTTTCTAAAGTAGACTTCAGGATTGGTAAGAGGTGCTCTGTCCATCCTGCCTGGGCCCCCGGCTGTGGAGCACGGCGCCTCCAAGCTGGCGCCTCGACGACAGGAGCCACTCATGGCGCCCCTCGCCTGCGACCGCCAGCGGCACAGAAAATACAGCATCCGGAGCAGGCCAGGTGCGGGGTCCGCAGCGGGCCCAGGCAGCGCCTCCTCGGCTTGCCAAGGATCTGCCCCGCGGCCAGAGTTCAAGCCCCAAACCCAGCACGTCACGAGCTGCTGGAACGTGATTCCCAGAACTCAGGATCCGACTCTCCGCAAGAACTCTGCGCGGGGAGGGGTCGGGCGGAGCTTAGCAGGGCGGGGCCAGGGTATTGGTTGGCTCCGCCCAGGGCGTGGCCAGGTTAGGCGCTCTCGCCTGTGGGCTTGGTGCCCACAGGGTTACGTATGACGCAAGGGGCGGAGCCGGGGGGTGGGAGAGACAGTTTTCCGGGATTACGTAAGGAAACGTGAGCGAAGGAGGGGCGCTCCGCGATAGGGGGCGGGGAGAAGGCGGAGCTCCAGTCGGAATTGGGCGGGGCTCTGAGCGGGGCGGGGCTCTGAGCGAGGCGGAGCCGGGGGACTCCACGAGGTGCGCGCCGGGTAGGAGATCCAGGAGATGCTCCGCTGGGCCCGCGCCTGGAGGCTCCCCCATAGGAGCCTCGGCCCCTCCAGTCCCAGCTTCTCCAGAGTGCCTGTCGCACCCAGCAGCAGCCAAGGCGACACCGAGCCGAGGTCAGTCAGGGGTGTCAGGTGCAAGTTCGTCCGTCGCCCCTCCCCCTCCAGTCCAACCCAGATGGCTCCACTTCCTCCGCTTGGGCCCGCCCTCTCCCAGGCCGCTTCGCCAGCCGGCTCAGACCCTTCCCCTACCCTTGCTCCTCCCGCCAGGCCGGTGCCGCTTGCCTACAGACTTCTGGACGGGGAGGCAACCCGCCCGCCCCTCGTCTTTCTGCATGGACTCTTCGGCTGCAAAACGAATTTCAACTCCATCGCCAAGGCCCTGGCCCAGCAGACAGGCCGAAGGGTGAGCTTCCGGGGGAGGCGGGGACCCGCGGGAGGCGGGGACGCCTGGGTGGGCGGGGCCCTAGAGGAGGCCGAGGTGTGGCCAGCTTCTCTGTCCTCAACGCTGGGAGTGGCAGGTCCTTCTCGGCAGAAATGAAAGAAGAGATTGACCTTCTAAGGCTGGAGACCCCAGGGCAGACCCAGGCCCTAGATGAACCCCATTCATTCCCTCGTGCTTTCACCCATCCAGTCCTTCATTCGTGTTACAGGCCTGCGTGCTGCACCTTAACCTAGGCTCTGCTGTCAGATGCCTAAGCACCAATACCCTACCCCCTAAGGGGGCCAGACCCTGCTTGTTCACCAGGGATGACACGGGGCTTTCCACCTTGTACAGCAGCCCGTCCTGCTGTGCTCCAGCTGTTGCCAATTCTTGGTGTCTGCTTTCTCTGGAGTTGCCACCCAGCTAGGCCAAACCTCCAGCGACGTGGTCACACTCCTGGGGCCTTCTGGCACAGTGGCTCCAGGTTCGTCATCTGGGCCTCCAGGGTCTGAGAACTGGGCCTTCTCACCTTTCGGGCCCTTCTTCCCCTTCTGGATCTCCCCCCCACCCCAGGCTCTCCACCTCCCTCAGCCTGCAGATCTGCCAGGCTTTTGGCTATGCCCTGAATGTGGATGCCAGAGCTGCCTGCCTCGCCCACTCCCCAGGTGCTGACAGTGGATGCTCGGAACCATGGTGACAGCCCCCACAGCCCAGACATGAGCTACGAGGCCATGAGCCAGGATCTGCAGGACCTCCTGCCCCAGCTGGGCCTAGTGCCCTGCGTCCTCATTGGCCACAGCATGGGAGGCAGGACAGCCATGCTGCTGGCACTTCAGAGGGTGAGCCGTCTCTATCCAGGGCTTCTTCCCATCCACTGTAGACCCTGCGTGCCCAGCAGGCAACCTGGAACTCCAGTGAGCCTTGGATGGCCAAGGTCAGGATCCAGGAGCTAGGCCTGAGACCTGCTATGCCTGCCCTAAGGCCCCCAGTCTGCTTCTCTCCCACAGCCAGAGCTGGTGGAGCGCTTGATTGCCGTGGACATCAGCCCAGTGGAGAGCTCGTCCAGCTTGAACTTTCCAAACTACGTGGCAGCCATGAGGGCCATAGACATCCCGGATGAGGCGTCCCTCTCTAGTGCCCGAAAACTGGCAGATGAGAAGCTCAGCTGTGTTATCCAGGTAATGTACCCAAGCCCCTGTATGGTGTTGTGGGCAAAGGAAGAGTGGCAGCCCCGGGCCTCACAAGGAGTCCCTCCCACCCGCAACTGCTGGACCCCCACAGAGCATAAGCATGCGGCAGTTCCTGCTCACCAACCTGGTGGAGGTGGACGGGTGCTTCAGGTGGAGGGTGAACTTGGATGCCTTGGCCCAGCACTTGGACAAGATCTTGAACTTCCCACCACGACCAGAAACCTACTCTGGGCCAGCCCTCTTCCTCCTGGGTGGAAACTCTCAATTCGTGCTGTAAGCCAGGCTGGGTGGTGGGAGGGGCATACCTGACTTACCCAGCCGCCAGCCTGGGGAGGGCTGCGGTGTGGGCAGGGGGCGCCTGAAAACCCAGAAACACCACTGGGCAGGTGGACTCACGTGGCTCTCTATCCCTCCCCGCTTGGCCTCCACTTCTCTCCTTCTCTCTCCATCTTCCTACTTTCACCCCATCTCGGTGGCCTTCTCTCCGGCGGACAGTCCCAGCCACCACCCTGAGATTAGACGGCTCTTCCCTCGGGCTCAGATGCAGACCGTGCCTAACGCTAGCCACTGGGTCCACAGCGACTGCCCGCAGGACTTCATGGCTGCCGTCCGAGACTTCCTGGCCTAAGGGTTGCTGGCCAGAGGAGACACGAAACCCCAGGCTTCAAGGCCGTGCGGGCTGCTCCTTGTTTCTGCACAGAAGGACTCAGGTGGGCACTGAGAGGGCGCGAGGATGCGTGGGGGGGTGCGTCAGACCTTAAACTTTAATGAATAAAGTTACTCCTCCCAACGTCTTGGGCTGAGCTCTCTCACCACCAACGTCCCCACCGACTCAGGGGGAATCGGACCCAGGGGCTCCTGGCAGTTCCAGGGTCCATGGGGGCTCCCAGAGCGCCCCTGGACTCTCTCTGCAGCTGACTCTCGACCTGCTGCCTCACCAGCCGCTGCATGTCGTCCTGGGGGCAGGAGAGCAGGTTCAGGGGCCAGGCTTGTGCCCGTCTGGCCCTGCCCCCTGGGCCCGGCCGGCAGGTCCACCCTACCTCCCAGGCCTCCACCTCCTGTCTCAGTCTCAGCTTCTCCTCCAGAACTTCCAGCAGCTGGGCCTCCACAGCTCGCAACTTGGCTTTGAATATGTCCAGCTCAGCCTCCACTGCCCGCTTCCTGAGGGAGCAGCCTGGGCGTCAGGCCCTGCAGATCTGGTTCTGGGCCCTGGCGGGGGGACAAGTATGGCCACAGCCCCCACCTTGTGACAGAGTGGGTATTTGTGTGGCTTTTCTTCCAGGAATGCCTGACGTCCCCCCTTCCCCTCCTGGCAGGACAGAGCCTGGGGGTGAGCCAGCCACCACCCTCCCGTCCCCCACAAGCAGCTTCCTCTCACTTGGCAATGGCTTCATCACGCTCCCGGAGGACCTGGTCCAGCGAGGGCTCTCTCTGGGTATCCCCCAGGGCTCCAGCCACTTGGGATTCTGGGCTCTGTGCTAGGGTGACAGAGGAGGCAGTAGTGGTTTGGGGCTTGCCTGGATGAGGTGCCCCAGTTGGCCCTTCCGCCCTGGCCTTGGCCCTGATGCTGATGTCAGGAGGGGAAGGGTCTGAGACATCCTGTACCTGCCCCCCAGTGCCCCCGTCTCGTGGGCAGGGGACTGCTTCATGCTGAGGGGATAGTAGGTGTGGCCCCTTCCCGCCTAAAGGAAAGCAGAGAGGGCAGGGTGTTTGGACACCACCACCCCCCCCCCGCCGCACAAGGAGAAAAGGAATTCTCACCTGATCCCCAGGAAAGAGACAAGGTGGGTTCAGAAGGACACTTACCCCTCGAGGGCCCCAGACTGAGAGGGTGGCCTGGTGACTGGGACTCTTGTCAGCGGGGTGGGGCAGGCGGAGGACGTGGCCCTTTGCCCTCCCTTCTTGTCACGGCACTCCCTGTCAGGCCCCGCCCCGGGTAGGCTGACCATGCGCCTGCGTCCGCTCCTGGATCCTGGAACCCTGCAGCCAGACCCAGAGTTTCCTCACCCATTCCTTGCCCAGGCATGCGTGCCCCTCACCCCAAGGGAGCGCTCTACTCACATCAGGAGATAAGAAAGGAGTGACAGCCGGATGACGTCAACGCTGAGAGACAGGTGCCCCAGTCCCCCATGCTGAAGAGTTGGCATCTTGGAAGCTTGCGTGGCATCACCACACATACAGCCATAACCTTAGCTCAGCAGAAAACAGAAGGGCAAAAGTTCAACCGTTCCTGGCAGATGCCTCCTAACATCTTGAACGGTCCATCCCCCCTAGCAGTATCCTCCAGTATTCCCAACATTCTGATCCTGGAGTGTGGGTGGAGGTGCTGTGCTCTGAGGCGGAGGCAGGGGTAGTCTCAGAATCTCAGTATCCCACACCCCCCTCGATGTGACCATTGAGAGCACAAGTGACCTCAAACGTGTAAGAGGGCCTCCCCATTGAGAGGCCTTTGCAGCACGGTTCCATCTTGGGGATTAGACCCTCAACCCCGCTCTAAATAGTACATACTTCCACCAAGACCCCCCAGGAAGCTCCCTGCAGACATGACTCCTGGTTGTCTGGGTCCCACTCAGCCAGGTGCACCTCTAACAGCCAGACTCCAGTTTCTTTGGTCGAACCCAGGTGGAGAGGTGGAATTGAGCTGTACCCCCCAAAACCCCTTTTGTGGAGGAGATTCATTCAGTGTGTTTCTGGAGGCTGCTCTCTGTCATGATCCAGACAGGACCTCTGCTCTCGGATCTCTGGGGCTAGCAGGGATGAAGCACAGGTAGAATCAGAAAAGGGTGTCAGGGAGTCCAGGGGCAGTGGGAGCACAAACGCCCCTCACATCCAGTCACGGGGGTTCCACAGGAGCTTGTCCAATAATGAACCCCGCAGGCCAGCAGGAGTCGGCCAGAAAGGTCTAACACTCATGCCAGGCATTTCTTTTATTTTAACTTTTTACTTTGAAACAACTTCAAACTGCTCTTCAATGTCAATATATATATATATATATCCTTTTGGGGTTAAAAAAACTAAGGGTATCAAACATTGCATCCAGTTGTCACATCTCTCTGGTCTCCCTCAATCTAGAACAATTTGCAGCCTTTCTTTGAATTTTGACCTTGACATGTTTGAAGATTACAGGGAACTTATTTTGTAGACCGTCCCTTCAATTTGGGTTTGTCCATTTCTTTCTCACAATTAGACCACTGTTATACATTTTGGGCAGAAATATCACAAAAACGATGCTGTGCTTTTTTTTTTTTTTTTTTTTGGCCATGCCGCACAGCTTGCGGGCTCTTAGTTCCCCGGCCAGGGATTGAACCCAGGCCACGGCAGTGAAAGCGCTGAGTCCTAATCACTGGACCGCCAGGGAACTCCTGATGCTGTGTTCTTGTATTCAGTATCGTTTGGAACCGTGACTGGTGCTGGTAATGTTGATCACTTGATCATAATTAGTAGGTGTTGGGGAAGGGAGGTACTTTAAGACTATGAAACATCCTTTTCTTCATCCCACTTTCACCCATAGGTTTCAGCATCCATTGATGTTTCTTGCCTGAATTAATTATTAATACAATGGTTTGCAAATGGTGATTTTCCAATTTTATCATTTCTTCTACATTTATTAGTTGGCCTTCTATTATAAAAATCTTTTTCTTCACCCCCATTTATTTATTCATTTACTTATTTATCAGATGAACTTGTGATTTCCTATTTTATTCAATAGGTTATAATCCATTCCTGTCATTTATTTATTTATTTATTTATTTATTTATTTATTTTGCGGTACATGGGCCTCTCACCGCTGTGGCCTCTCCCGTTGCGGAGCACAGGCTCCGGACGCGCAGGCTCAGCGGCCATGGCTCACGGGCC
>NC_041227.1:73326854-73345039 GCF_002837175.3 Physeter macrocephalus | reverse complement strand
GGCCCAGCCGCTCCGCGGCATGTGGGATCTTCCCGGACCGGGGCACGAACCCGCGTCCCCTGCATCGGCAGGCGGACTCCCAACCACTGCGCCACCAGGGAAGCCCCTGTCATTTATTTTGATGCTTAAATTGTCCCGGGATTGGTCAACGGGTGCCCCTTGCTGACCTCTTGTCATTTTGATGTATCGCATCATTCTTTGGACACGTCCATTCTTTCTGGCTCAATAAGATATTCCAGGTTCATCTTGTTTTTCCCTGCCCCAGCCCTGGAATTACCCATTTCGGCAAGAATACCTGTTTCTTTCTGGTGGAGAATAATATTTAGGAACCAAGAGCTGGGTGTTAGTTTTGCTCAATGCAATTAGGGTAACCTCTACTGCCAGGCCCACTCAGTAGACACATGTTTATATACACACATAAACATACACATTTATACCTATGTTTATTCCTTTGTCTGTGTGATGGTTAATTTTATATGTCAACCTCACTGAGCCGCTGGATGCCCAGATATCTGGTTAAACATTACCTCTGGGTGTGTCTGTGCGGGTGTTTCCAGAAGAGGTTAGCATCTGACTTGGTGGCCTGGGTAAAGCAGGTGGCCCTCCCCGATGTGGGCGGGCATCATCCAGTTCATTGAGGGCCTGAATAAAACAAAAAGGCAGAGCAAGGTTGAATTCTCTCTTCCGGACTGTTGAGCTGGAATTGGTCTTCTCCTGCCCTTGAACTGGTACTTGCACCATTACAGCTCCCTGGTTCTCAGGCCTTCTGTCTGCGTCTGGAACTCCACCACCCTGCTTTCCAAGTCTCCAGCTTGCAGACAGCAGATTGTGAGACTTCTCAGCCTCCATAATTGCGTGAGTCAGTCCCTCATAATAAGTCTCTCTCTCTGTATTTATCCTATTGGTTCTGGTTCTCCGAAAACCCGAACTAATACAATTTCCATATATTGAAAAATAGTTTCCATTCAGACCTTAAATTCCAATGGCACAGGGTTCATCCTAGCTTTCCCCCTTGCCAGATTTTTACTTCCTTTTCCCCAGTTGTCTTCAATATATTTTATAATTTGTTCAGTCTCCCTGTAGGTAGCTAATCCTCTGAGACAACAATCCTCTAAGCCCCCGACTTAGATGCCCTCCTTACATGGGGTTGGGTCCAGCAGGGCTGCCTTCCCATCCCACTCCAGTGCCATCTGCATGCATGGTCCTGGCTGCCACTGGGCTATCAAACATTTCTAAGATTTTTATATTCGTTCATTCTATAGATATTTATTGAGCACCTACTATGCTTCAGGCATGTTTCCAAGTGACGGACATAAAACAGGAAGATAGACAAAGTTCCCTGACCACCGGAGCTCACATTCTAGGGAAGGGAGATAGACAATAAACAATAAACAAATAACCGAGTATACCAGATGGTAAGAAGTGCTGTGAAGAAAAAGAAAGCAAGGCAAGAGAATGATAAAAGACTAGTAGATTGCTATTTTATATAATTCTGTACTACCCTAGGGAGATCACAAATATTAACCTACCACTGAGATGAAAAATAACCATTCTCATGACTTGGAATAATTTTTCCAGCAACAGCATCATTCGTGGATTCAAAAAGCTCTGGGTTCCCCTGATGGTTCGGTGATTAAGATTCAGCGCTTCCACTGCAGGGGGCACGGGTTCAATCCCTGGTCGGGGAAGTTCCGCATGGCATGCAGTGCAGCCAAAAAAAAAGAAGTTCTGTATTTCCAAGCACACGTGAAGACGACACATTCGAGAAAACTACTAGGGAACTCAAAGGAGATGCTAGGGATGACACATGACATGACAATGAGAAGCAGAAATGCAAGTGAAGGGTTTGAATAAATTTTCACAAACCGTGAGCGTGGAAAAGAATTGTTTCGAAATAAAGTTATTTGTAAATATATGTGATTTAAAGTATTTCCATTTTAAATGTTTTCACTAAATATCATTACTAGGGAGCCGCTTATTTCATTTGCATCTCTAAATATTTTAATTAGACTGTTGGGCCAAATTCCTTTTTTTTTAAATCTTCTCATTGGGAAAAGGAGGGCAATGTGTTCAGGCATATAGTCAATTCCATCACAAATACCTTAAATATCACACACTGAGCAGTGAGACTCATTCCCCAGCTGCCTACTGCCCGTATCTCCCTCCTCTGCTGCGCCCCCAGGATGGCTGAGCCCAGGCCTCAAGACTGAGCTAGAAGATGGTGGGCTGGGGTTGGGGAGTCTGGAAGGGGGAAGGAGAGCTGCCTGCTGGGCAGGGCTGGACTTTGTGGTCAAAACAGCTTGGATTTGCAGGGCTAGGTGGTTTACAAACCATGTCTCCCAACCCTCAGTACCTGGTTTGTGTTTACCTCTCTGAGGCTTATCGTCCTCATCTGTGAAATGGAGCTAAAGGAGGGCCTTCCTGATAGGGCCACAGTAAGAGTGACCCTTACACAGTGGCCAGCACTTTGTACAATAATGGGCCAGGGCCAGGGCCAGACTTCCCAGGGGAGGAGAAAGAGGGAGTAAGTCTGCCAGAAAGCAGCAGAAAAGCCACAACAGGAGAACATCAACAACACACGCACACACATGCACACGCACTCTCCCCAGCCTCGGAGCCTGGGTTGGCTGGCCCTTCCTGCTCTGCGCCCCTCACAACTCTGCCCCAGGGACAGAATTCCTGAATTCTACACAAGCTGCCTCCCCTTCCGCCTCCAGACCCCGAAAGCCCATATACTTCCACATCATTGTCTTGTCACTGTCAGGGTGTCTCTCCCACCAGCCCGAGAGCTGGAGGACAGGTAGTGACTGTCGTCATTCCAACCTGGGCACACGTGCTCAGCTGTGAGGGCGTGGGCAAGGCAACACCGGCCTTGCCCAGCAGGTGGCAGCAGTTCCCAATATTAGGGATCTCCACTCCCACCCTCCCAGCTGTTGGGATGGAAACCCCAAACCGTGCTGGGGCGAGGGAGCTCCCAGACACCCAGACTTTCCTTCAGTGCTCCTTTACAGGAACACGCCTCATTCAAGCATCCAAGTGTTTACAGCTCAGTCTGCAACCACACTTTCTGTGCCAGCCCTGGGGAATCAACAAGAACATGACCCCGTTCCTTCCCTTTATGTGTCTCCATCTAATGAGGGGACAGACACTTAACACACACTATATGCACACAGGACAGTAGTGCTATAGTCGGGATAAATACAGGCCTTTGTGGGACCACGCAGAAGGAGTCCAAAGCTCATTCTTGGGGGGTCAGAGACAAATTCTTGGAGGAGGTGATGTCTAGGAGGGAAGGACTAGAAGTCATTGGCCAGCTGCGTGGGGAGGAGGAGAAAAGAGGGAGGAGAGGGCCCCAGGCATGTGCAAAGGCCTGAGAGGAGGGTGCAGGTCAGGCATTAGGGCTGCTCACAGGGTGGCAGGGAAGGCGGCCTCCAAGAAGCGAGGCAGGGCCAGACCAGAAGGGACCTGGAAAGCTATATTGTGGTACCAGCATTTCCCCCGCTCCTCGAGGAAAAAAGGAAACCTGAACAAGTAGAGGGGCGCAGAATGCCAATGTTGGGGCACAGTGATGCCCCTTTAACGAGAGTGGGGAGAGGGCTCTACAGAACATTGGTCTGGACTGAATCTCCATCAATTAACCACATTAAAGAATGGGAGTGATGTGTGTTGTGGGGACTGCCTGGTTCCCACAGGGACTAAGCCCTGCTCTCTCACTGTCCACGTCCTTGTTCACAGCTTTGCCCCAGAATGCCCTGCCCCCATTCTCCACCTGGCCACCTCCTACTCATCCTTTAAACCCCAAGTCAAATGCCCCACCTCTGCGAAGTGGTCCCTGACCCCAGGGAGGTGGCTGCTCGGGTACTCATGGCACCTTGTGCAGCAGCTTCTACTTTAGCTCCTGCCATGGTTCTGGCTCCTCCGTCTCTAGCCATCCCTCACCTGTCAGTTTCATCTTCAGCCCTTCACCTTCTTCCATAGACACAGACACACACATATGCACACACTTCCCTGGACTGTGGCCCACAACTTCCTTTTCCACCCCAAGCCAGACTCCTCCTTCCAAGTCTCCAGCCTGTGTGCCACACTAACTCCTCATTGACTGCCTGCCTGTCTCCTCTGGATGTCAGTGCAGAAACCTTAAATACTACACATCCTGGTCGAACCCCTCCCCCAGGTGCCAGTTCTGTGCTTATCTGCACATGGTCAGTCACAGGGCCTGTGGCTTCTAGTTCATAATATCTGTCACTGTTTTGTTTTGTTTTTTTTTGTTGTTGTTGTTTTTTTTTTTTTTTTGTGGTACGCGGGACTCCCTCTGCTGCGGCCTCTCCCGTTGCGGGGCACAGGCTCCGGACACGCAGGCCTAGCGGCCAAGGCTCACGGGCCCAGCCGCTCCGCAGCACGTGGGATCCTCCCAGACCGGGGCGCGAACCCGGTTCCCCTCCATCCGTCCCTTTCTCACTATCCTGAATCCACCCAGAGAGACCCAGTTCCTTTATTTCCGCAAAGCAACACTCATCCAAGGCCATTACATTTCTTTTTTTTTTTTTTTTTTTTGTGGTATGCGGGACTCCCTCTGCTGCGGCCTCTCCCGTTGCGGGGCACAGGCTCCGGACGCGCAGGCTCAGCGGCCATGGCTCACGGGCCCAGCCGCTCCGCGGCATGCGGGACCCTCCCAGACCGGGGCGCGAACCCAGTTCCCCTGCATTGTCAGGCGGACGCGCAACCACCGCGCCACCAGGGAAGCCCTTGTTTTGTTTTAAATAAATATATTTATTTGGTTGGTTGGTTTTTTTTGGCTGTGTTGGGTCTTTGTTGCTGCGCATGGGCTTTCTTTTTAGTTGCAACGAGAGGGGGCTACTCTTCGATGCGGTGCGCAGGCCTCTCATTGCGGTGGCTTCTCTTGTTGCGGAGCACGGGCTCTAGGCGTGCGGGCTTCAGTAGTTGTGGCACGTGGGCTCAGTAGTTGTGGCTCGCGGGCTCTAGAGCGCAGCCTCAGTAGTTGTGGTACACGGCCACCAGGGAAGCCTCTGTCACCGTTTTAATGTTTTACAACAAACATATTCTTTTCATAATTGAAATAAACTGTAGTCATATTAAATAAATCTCTCTCTTTTTTTTTTTTTTTTTTCTTGGCCACGTGGCTTGCGGGATCTGAGTTCCCTGACCAGGGATTGAACCCGTGCCCCCGGCAGTGGAAGCATGGAGTCCTAACTATACCTACTGGACTGCCAGGGAACTCCCTTAAATAAATCTCTTGAATGCCTTTGACCCTTCTCTCCAGCCGATGTGTCCTGCTCTTGTTCACACAGTCCCAGCCTCTCTCCTGGACAACGCAGCAGCCTTCCAGCTGGCCTCCATGCTGCTATAGATGAGCCTCTTCCCTTGCCTTAAGACCATCTATGCTGGCCTCTTCCAGCCTGGACCTCTCCCACAAATTCCAGATTCCTATGGGCAGTGGCCTACTTGCCCTCCCTGGTGGGATGTCTAATGGGCCACTCAAACTTAAGGGTCCAAACCCCGAATCCTATTACCACCTGCCACCCACCTGCCACTTGCTCCTTCTCTAGTTTTTCCTCCATCTTTGCAAATGGCAACACCATCTTTCCAGGTGTTCAGGGCAAAAAACTTGACTCCAGTCATCCTTGATGCCTCTCTTTCTCTCAGTTGGCTCTACCTTTAAAATGTATCCAGGGAGTTCCCTGGTGGTCCAGTGGTTAGGACTCGGCGCTTTCACTGCTGTGGCCCAGGTTCAATCCCTGGTTGGGGAACTAAGATCCCGCAAGCCACACGGCGCAGCCAAAAAATAAAATAAAATAAAATAAATAAAAATAAAATGTATCCAGGATGTGACCACTTCTCATCACCACCTTTGCACCTTTGGCCCAGCTGCCTGCGTGATCACAACAACTTCCTAAATACGTCCTTGCTTCCTTCCGTGTCCCCTTCTGTCCGTTCTCCACCCAGCAATCAGAGCAATCCTGCTGAAGCCCAAGATGGATCAGGTCCCTTCTCTGTTCAAAACCCTCTGGGGGCTCCCATCACGCTCAGAATCAAAGCCAAGAGACACACAGTCAATTCCAACGCCCCTCCCTCGACTCCTCTGACTTCACCTCCTTGGAGCTCTTCCGCACCCACCACACTCCAGGCATCCTCACCTACTTGCTGTCTCTCCGATATGCTAGGCACACTCCCTGCTCCTGGTCATTGCACTTGATGTTTCCTCTGCCCAGAATGCTCCTCCCCCAGAGACCTACATGCCTCACTCCCTCACCTCCTTTATTTATTTATTTTTTTAGAAAATCTTTTTAAAAATTTTTTTTAAATTTATTTTATTTTTGGCTGCATTGGGTCTTCATTGCTGTGTGCGGGCTTTCTCTAGTTGCGGCGAATGGGGGTTACTCTTCGCTGCCATGCGCGGGCTTCTCATCGCGTGGCTTCTCTTGTTGCGGAGCATGGGCTCTACGCGCGCGCGCGCTTCGGTAGGTGTGGCTCGCGGGCTCTAGAGCGCAGGCTCAGTAGTTGTGGTGCACAGGCTTAGTTGCTCCGTGGCATGTGGGACCTTCCCGGACCAGGGCTCGAACCCATGTCCCCTGCATTGGCGGGTGGATTCTTAACCACTGCGCCACCAGGGAAGCCCCCCCTCACCTCCTTTAGCTATTTACTTAAGTGACACCTTCTCAGCAAGGCCCTCCTTCACCACCTGATTTAAAACTGGAATCCTGCCTCAAACCCGGCACCCTACTCCTTCTGTCCTGCTTTATCTTCTTCATAATATATTATCACCGTTATGTATGTTATTTGCTTGTTCATCATCTCTCTCCTCTACTAGAACCCCATGAGGGCAAGGACTTTGTCTGGTTTTCTGCCATGTCCCCAACATCTAGAATAGTCAGCACATAGTAGATGCTTTTTGATTAAGGGAATGAAAGTCGGACCCTTGGTTGCCTCCCCGCTTGTCTGCACGATGAAGTTTAACGCTCAAGGCCTCCCTCACTGGACTCGTCTCCCACCCAGGCTCATCCCCATACCTGAGCACCGCAGCAGGCTCCTGAGGTTCTCCAGTTGCTCTCCACCGTCACCCCGGCGTCTGGGCACACTCCTTCCGTCTAGAATGCCTGCACCACTGCCTGCTGCAATGCCACTCCTTCAATATCCAGCTTGAACGTCACCGGCTCTGGGAAGCCACCCCGAATCCTTCACATATTGAAACCATGTCTGTCTCTCCCACCACTCTAGGAGCACCTTAAGTGCAGAACAGTGTCCCCAGAACATGCATTCCCAGGTAATGTTTGATGAATGAATGAATGAATGGGAGTAAGAAGTGTATCAGAAAGGCAGTTTAAGTTGAAGGGCACACATTCATTCTCTATTCATTTTTCACGCTACCATTTAATATTCACCTCAGTAAGTGATGCTTGGCATGACACCAGGATTCTCTGAGGGCAGCAGCTGTGTCTCCCCTTCCTGCCCTCTCCCCACAGGGCCAGACACTGGGCTCTGGGGCTGCACCCATGACTCACCCCACTGAGTCACCCTGCACAGAGGAAAGTACTCTGAACCAGGAATCAGCAGCTTCCCTGCCACCTGTTCCCTGTAACCCCGGGCAAGTCCCTCTAGCAGGTGCGTCCTGGTCTCGCATCTGTCAAATGGGGCACCACCAACACTTGCTCTGTGGGACACTCAAGGTTGAGGTCTGGACAAGTGGAAGGGGTGTGGCTGCCTCTCATGCTAGGCTACATCCGAGCTAGTCTTGAACCAGACTTTCCAGGGAAGGAGGGATGGCTGGAACAGTGTCTCCAGCCTGTCTTCCAGCCAGCTAACCTGTGCCCACAGTCTGGGAGACGTGCTGGGCCTGGACACACTGGTCAGCAGGGGGCTGGCCCAGCTCCAGAGCAACACCTTGGCAACCCTGGGGAAGGGAAGGGGTAGTGCTTGGCTTGAGGTCAGAGCATCTGGGCCAGGGCACAGAGGGGGCAGCTGCGGGTGTGTGTGTGTGTGGCTGCTGCTCAACAAGATGCTGGCAGGAACCAGAAAAGAAGCATCTGCTACTGACTAGCCCCCACCCACCACTCCTCCACAGTATTGAGAAGACCTTCCCATTAGTCCAGAGGAGCTCGGCCCCTGCTTAGCTACTCCCAGCTTCTAACTAGGAAGCAGGATCTCAGGCCCGGGGCTGAGATGCAGGGCTGGGAATACAGGGAAAGGGGAAGGAGACGGGGCTATAACTTAGATCACCTTCCCCCAAAATAGAGGGGTGCCTGCATCTTGCTGGGAGTGGAAACTAAAGGAAAAGTGGTGGTCACTCAGCATCAGACTCTGAACTGAGGAATCCTGGGGAAAGAAGGGGCCGGAGGTTGAGTCTGGATGAGACGCTGGGAGAAGGCAGGAAGGGTAGGGGCTCAAAGGCTGGAACTCTAGAGGGTTTTGGCTGGAGGAGGCTTTTGGAGGGGGATGCTGGAGGTCCCAAGGCAATCAAATTAAGGAGGGAGGTGGGGTCTAACCTCTAGCAAATCCCCGGGGATATGAGGGGCTCTGGGGGTGAAGAGCCAGGGTCCAGAAGGAGGGATGCTGAGCGGCTGAGTCGAGGGATGGGACGGAGGGCGGACGGAGCTGGGACGGGAGGGAGCAGAGACTCTGGGAACCGATCCCAGGCGGGGATCAGGCGGGCGTCGAGAACGCAGGGGGATGAGGTCCCAGGGCTGTGACCCTCCGGAGGACCTGACTGGGTGGGGGGCAGAGTCCCGGAATTGGGCTCTAGGCTGGGACCCGCCAGGGCGGGGCGGGCGCGGGGCGGGGCCGGGCTGGGGGCTGGGGGCTGGGCCGGGGTCCCGGGGGCCGGGGCGGGGCCGGGCTGGCGCTGCGCAGCCGCGGGGCGGCCGCCGCGCATGCGGGGCTCACAGGGCTGCAGCCGGTGCCGCTGCCACTCCCGGGAGCATGAAGGACCGAACACAGGAGCTCCGCACGGTGAGTCCGGCCCGCGCGCGATGAGCCTCTTCCCTTGCCTTAAGACCATCTATGCTGGCCTCTTCCAGCCTGGACCTCTCCCACAAATTCCAGATTCCTATGGGCAGTGGCCTACTTGCCCTCCCTGGTGGGATGTCTAATGGGCCACTCAAACTTAAGGGTCCAAACCCCGAATCCTATTACCACCTGCCACCCACCTGCCACTTGCTCCTTCTCTAGTTTTTCCTCCATCTTTGCAAATGGCAACACCATCTTTCCAGGTGTTCAGGGCAAAAAACTTGACTCCAGTCATCCTTGATGCCTCTCTTTCTCTCAGTTGGCTCTACCTTTAAAATGTATCCAGGGAGTTCCCTGGTGGTCCAGTGGTTAGGACTCGGCGCTTTCACTGCTGTGGCCCAGGTTCAATCCCTGGTTGGGGAACTAAGATCCCGCAAGCCACACGGCGCAGCCAAAAAATAAAATAAAATAAAATAAATAAAAATAAAATGTATCCAGGATGTGACCACTTCTCATCACCACCTTTGCACCTTTGGCCCAGCTGCCTGCGTGATCACAACAACTTCCTAAATACGTCCTTGCTTCCTTCCGTGTCCCCTTCTGTCCGTTCTCCACCCAGCAATCAGAGCAATCCTGCTGAAGCCCAAGATGGATCAGGTCCCTTCTCTGTTCAAAACCCTCTGGGGGCTCCCATCACGCTCAGAATCAAAGCCAAGAGACACACAGTCAATTCCAACGCCCCTCCCTCGACTCCTCTGACTTCACCTCCTTGGAGCTCTTCCGCACCCACCACACTCCAGGCATCCTCACCTACTTGCTGTCTCTCCGATATGCTAGGCACACTCCCTGCTCCTGGTCATTGCACTTGATGTTTCCTCTGCCCAGAATGCTCCTCCCCCAGAGACCTACATGCCTCACTCCCTCACCTCCTTTATTTATTTATTTTTTTAGAAAATCTTTTTAAAAATTTTTTTTAAATTTATTTTATTTTTGGCTGCATTGGGTCTTCATTGCTGTGTGCGGGCTTTCTCTAGTTGCGGCGAATGGGGGTTACTCTTCGCTGCCATGTGCGGGCTTCTCATCGCGTGGCTTCTCTTGTTGCGGAGCATGGGCTCTACGCGCGCGCGCGCTTCGGTAGGTGTGGCTCGCGGGCTCTAGAGCGCAGGCTCAGTAGTTGTGGTGCACAGGCTTAGTTGCTCCGTGGCATGTGGGACCTTCCCGGACCAGGGCTCGAACCCATGTCCCCTGCATTGGCGGGTGGATTCTTAACCACTGCGCCACCAGGGAAGCCCCCCCTCACCTCCTTTAGCTATTTACTTAAGTGACACCTTCTCAGCAAGGCCCTCCTTCACCACCTGATTTAAAACTGGAATCCTGCCTCAAACCCGGCACCCTACTCCTTCTGTCCTGCTTTATCTTCTTCATAATATATTATCACCGTTATGTATGTTATTTGCTTGTTCATCATCTCTCTCCTCTACTAGAACCCCATGAGGGCAAGGACTTTGTCTGGTTTTCTGCCATGTCCCCAACATCTAGAATAGTCAGCACATAGTAGATGCTTTTTGATTAAGGGAATGAAAGTCGGACCCTTGGTTGCCTCCCCGCTTGTCTGCACGATGAAGTTTAACGCTCAAGGCCTCCCTCACTGGACTCGTCTCCCACCCAGGCTCATCCCCATACCTGAGCACCGCAGCAGGCTCCTGAGGTTCTCCAGTTGCTCTCCACCGTCACCCCGGCGTCTGGGCACACTCCTTCCGTCTAGAATGCCTGCACCACTGCCTGCTGCAATGCCACTCCTTCAATATCCAGCTTGAACGTCACCGGCTCTGGGAAGCCACCCCGAATCCTTCACATATTGAAACCATGTCTGTCTCTCCCACCACTCTAGGAGCACCTTAAGTGCAGAACAGTGTCCCCAGAACATGCATTCCCAGGTAATGTTTGATGAATGAATGAATGAATGGGAGTAAGAAGTGTATCAGAAAGGCAGTTTAAGTTGAAGGGCACACATTCATTCTCTATTCATTTTTCACGCTACCATTTAATATTCACCTCAGTAAGTGATGCTTGGCATGACACCAGGATTCTCTGAGGGCAGCAGCTGTGTCTCCCCTTCCTGCCCTCTCCCCACAGGGCCAGACACTGGGCTCTGGGGCTGCACCCATGACTCACCCCACTGAGTCACCCTGCACAGAGGAAAGTACTCTGAACCAGGAATCAGCAGCTTCCCTGCCACCTGTTCCCTGTAACCCCGGGCAAGTCCCTCTAGCAGGTGCGTCCTGGTCTCGCATCTGTCAAATGGGGCACCACCAACACTTGCTCTGTGGGACACTCAAGGTTGAGGTCTGGACAAGTGGAAGGGGTGTGGCTGCCTCTCATGCTAGGCTACATCCGAGCTAGTCTTGAACCAGACTTTCCAGGGAAGGAGGGATGGCTGGAACAGTGTCTCCAGCCTGTCTTCCAGCCAGCTAACCTGTGCCCACAGTCTGGGAGACGTGCTGGGCCTGGACACACTGGTCAGCAGGGGGCTGGCCCAGCTCCAGAGCAACACCTTGGCAACCCTGGGGAAGGGAAGGGGTAGTGCTTGGCTTGAGGTCAGAGCATCTGGGCCAGGGCACAGAGGGGGCAGCTGCGGGTGTGTGTGTGTGTGGCTGCTGCTCAACAAGATGCTGGCAGGAACCAGAAAAGAAGCATCTGCTACTGACTAGCCCCCACCCACCACTCCTCCACAGTATTGAGAAGACCTTCCCATTAGTCCAGAGGAGCTCGGCCCCTGCTTAGCTACTCCCAGCTTCTAACTAGGAAGCAGGATCTCAGGCCCGGGGCTGAGATGCAGGGCTGGGAATACAGGGAAAGGGGAAGGAGACGGGGCTATAACTTAGATCACCTTCCCCCAAAATAGAGGGGTGCCTGCATCTTGCTGGGAGTGGAAACTAAAGGAAAAGTGGTGGTCACTCAGCATCAGACTCTGAACTGAGGAATCCTGGGGAAAGAAGGGGCCGGAGGTTGAGTCTGGATGAGACGCTGGGAGAAGGCAGGAAGGGTAGGGGCTCAAAGGCTGGAACTCTAGAGGGTTTTGGCTGGAGGAGGCTTTTGGAGGGGGATGCTGGAGGTCCCAAGGCAATCAAATTAAGGAGGGAGGTGGGGTCTAACCTCTAGCAAATCCCCGGGGATATGAGGGGCTCTGGGGGTGAAGAGCCAGGGTCCAGAAGGAGGGATGCTGAGCGGCTGAGTCGAGGGATGGGACGGAGGGCGGACGGAGCTGGGACGGGAGGGAGCAGAGACTCTGGGAACCGATCCCAGGCGGGGATCAGGCGGGCGTCGAGAACGCAGGGGGATGAGGTCCCAGGGCTGTGACCCTCCGGAGGACCTGACTGGGTGGGGGGCAGAGTCCCGGAATTGGGCTCTAGGCTGGGACCCGCCAGGGCGGGGCGGGCGCGGGGCGGGGCCGGGCTGGGGGCTGGGGGCTGGGCCGGGGTCCCGGGGGCCGGGGCGGGGCCGGGCTGGCGCTGCGCAGCCGCGGGGCGGCCGCCGCGCATGCGGGGCTCACAGGGCTGCAGCCGGTGCCGCTGCCACTCCCGGGAGCATGAAGGACCGAACACAGGACCTCCGCACGGTGAGTCCGGCCCCTGCGCGGCGCCCCTCGCCGCCCGCGCCCAGCGCCCGGGCCGCTCCCCGACCACCTCCGGCGACCGCTGGGGCGGTACTCCCTGCGTCCCTGGCCAGGGTGGGAGGGAGCAGTGCCGAGCCGGTGACCCCCGTCCGGGTCCCGCCCCTTGGACCCACTGGGGTCACGGGCTCGCGTGAGCTCGGCTCCGATGGTTCGCGGACTGGCGACTGGAGCCCGGGGTCCTGGATAAACTTTTCGACGCCCCCTTCTTTTCGGGGGTCGGGGGGGTATTCTGGAATATCGGTGGCGGGACCGAAGCCTGGCCTCTCCCTCGCCCCGCGGAGCAGGTCCCGACTCTCTCTCCCCACGGTGCCTCATCACTGACCCTCCTGCCCTCCCTCTGGTTTAGACAGACGGCTGGACCGGTGGGAAGGGGGCCGCGGGCGGTCCCCTGTCCAGAGCCCCGCTGCAGGGCGCGCTGCGGAAACGGGGCGGTCGGGTGTGGCCGGGCTCCTCCGTTGGGCTCTGTCTCGCGGGGCGACCGCCGCCCTCATCACCTTCCATCACCTGTAGCTCCCATCACCTGTGGCTCCCCACCCGGTGGCGATCGGCATCTGCTGCCCGCCCTGGCCCGGGAGGGGTCAGACCCGCTCCCGGTCCACATTCCTGGCTTCCGGGCAGCCGGGGCCGGCGTTTCCAGACCCTTCCGGGGTTCCCTGGTCTGATTCCGACCTGAACCTATTTTTCCACCTGTGTTTAGGAGGCCCCTGGGGTGTGGCTTCTGGGGCGGGGTTCCAGTGGGGGAAGTAGAAGGACGCGCAAAGGTTCTGAGTCAGAGCCCGCCCTCTCCCAGCCCTGACAGAGACCCCTGCCGCCTGCTCCTCATCATCAAGGCCCCCCTCCGCTGGCCTCTGCTATTAACCAGGGTGTTCGCACCTCTCCCTTTAGAGATGGCAATCCTGGGGTCGGGGGGCTGGGGGGGACAGAGAAGGAAGGGAAGCCTGCCTGTGGGGAGGGGGCATCAGGGCTCTAGACCCAGTTGAGGCTCCTCTGATGCCCTGGCTGACCCCGCTGCTGGCAGGCCCCCACCTGCTGATCTCTGTGGCGGGGAACACTTCCCCTGCTACCCACCTTAGAGCCAGAGACCTGGGTCCCCTTATATGGAAAGTTCCAAGGGTCCTTTGGACTTTTGATCCCATGGCTTGTCCTCTCTGCCCATAGGTTCCCTGCATTTGTGCCTGGGTCTCCCGCCCGTTGTACCAGTCTTGTCTCCTGGGCAGCGTGGGGCTGGAGCCTGTGCTCTCCTGCCTCCGTGTCCTCCTTGCTCTGGCTGCCAGCCCCCACTCTCCCGTCAGACCTGTGTTATTCCTGGCTGAGTGCCCAGCCCCCGGAGTAAACCCCACGAGGTTTCAAAGGAAGAAGATGGTCCCTCATGTCGTGTATGGTGTCTAAACACTTCCCCCGCCAGCCCTGGTGGTTGCCCTCAAGTTTCCTGTGCTTGGTTGAGTCAGAAGGAGTGTGGTTATCTTGGTGATGAATGGCCGTGTGGTGCATTTGCTGGTGTTTGGGTGCCTGGTGGGTCAGGCGAGGGTGTATGTGGGAACCAGGTGATCAGGGAGAGCACAGTCCTTTACATCTGACATCCTGACTCATCAGCTTCATCCCCTCTGCTGAAGGGAAAACTGAGGCACAAAAGAGATGTGGCTGGCCTGGAAGATGAAGTGGGATGGTAGAAAGGGGCTTCACCTAGTCCTAAAAATAGTCACACTCAGACCTGGCTGAGACCTGAGGCCTAAGAGATCTCGGGCTGTAGGAAGCTTGAAGCCAGCTCTTTGCTCTGGTGTGTCTGTGATTCCCCCCTTCCCCCCAGCCAGCACACGTACACGCACACACACTAGCCAGAGTGGTCTTTAGGTGGTGAGGCCTGGCTTCTCTGAAAATAAACTGAGTCTTCTTCTCCAGACAGTCCCCCCAGTCCAGGCATTCAGCGCCCATGCAGGATGCTGTACTCATGGCTGGGTGGCTCTGCCCCTTGGGGGTTTCTAGCAGCCTTGAGGGTGTGCTGGCAGGAGCCCACACTGGGTGGGGTGGAACCATTAGTATGGGGGGCTGCCATTCCCACAGCTCTCTCTCTGGGCTGCATAGGTTCCTGTCTATGAAGTGGAGGTAGGAAAACCTAGAACCCAGTTTCTCAGGGCAAGAGGGGTGGTCACAGGTCTCCTGACTCTGACTCCATACTTGGGGGAGACCTTGAACCCCAGGAGCCAGAATCCCCAGGAACTGAGACTCCATTGCTAGCTGGGCTGGACAGAGGGTGGTGCTTGGGACAGCCACTTGCACCACACCCAGCCTCCCTCCCTCCTCCTCCCCCCTCCTCCTCCTTCCCCACCACATTTGGAAGGAAGGCGAAGGGAGCTTATTTATAAAAGTCACACTTGGGGAAGGAGCTAGCACGTTTCCTCAGCGCTGCAAGCCAGGCCCAGCCCTCCAGCCTTCTCCAGCCCTCATCTCTCCTGGAGCTGATCCTCTCATGCAGAGGGAGAATGAAGGGGTCCTCGCGGGCCGGTGTGGGGACCTGAATGCTCTCCACAGCCCTCAGAGATCAGAAGGGCAGCCTGGAGGCCTAGGACGGGTGAAGACCTGGGTCACCAGAGTATACCGGGGAGACTTTGGGGACAAGGTGTCCCCAGGCAGCCCCGCCTGGCCTGCAGCTGCCTCCTTCCCCCAGTTCAGAGGCCTCCCTGGTTTTCTTTCCGAGAACTCCTTGGAGCTGACCCACCCCTCCCTGGGCCCAGAATGGTGTTTATCTACATTCTGGGCCATGCGAGACACAGAGGGGCCTGCGACAGGAAAGAGGAGGGAGAATGGTGTAGCCAGACCCAGGAAGAACCTCCCTGGAAGGAGAGGACTTGGGATGGCCCAGAAGGAGGAGTTGGATTTGAATGGGAGGAGAGAGGGTGGTCCAAAAGAAGGGCCCAGTGTGAGTAAAGGCAGAGGGGCTAGGATGCCCAACCGAGAGAGAATGGTGGGTGGGCCTGACATCTGGTCTAGAGCAGGGCCCAGCTCACCGGGGCAGCACTCTGCTGACCGGTTCCCTTTTTCTCTCTCACCGCTGGGAAGAGACTGGGGGTCCCAGGGCAACAGCAGGCAGGTTGGTGCCTTAACCTCTCCATGCTCATTTGTCTGTACAGTGGAGCCAGCCGGCTTTGCCCTGCAGAGCAGAAGAAACGGGGGTGTAAGAATAGACCCAGGCTAGGGGCCCCCTCCTTCCTTCGTTCCTTCTCATCACCTCCTTGGAGCTTCCCCCCCACAAAAAAACCAGTGGATTTGGGCACGTGTTCATCTGAGGTACAGATGGCCTCCAGGAACTATCTAGTCCAACCTGCTATTTTACAAATGGAAAACTGAGGTCAGAAAGGGCCAGGAGTTTATCCAAGGTCACACAGCACCTGGAGGGAGGCAGAGCTCAGCCCCTCCCCACAGCCCGAAGCTGCCTCCCTGAGCTGCTCTGGGGCCCTGCTAAGGGGTAGACCCGGCTGAGGGCAGGGATCTGGGGGAGGGGGAGGTTTGCAGGATGGGGAAAGGAGGAAGGGGTCAGAAAGGAGAGCCCTCTCTTTCTGGAGACCCGGCTCGGCCTCTCGCACACCCCTGACTCAGCTCTGGGCCTCTCTGCTTTAGTAATACCGGCTTTGATTAGTCATTAAAAAGAACAAGGGGAAAAAAAAATAGCCCTCGAGACAGACAACAGCAACTCCTGCTCCAACAGGAATGAATCAAGCCTGCCCGCCCACCTGCCGCCATCCCCCAGGACGGGCCTGGAGGCTGCCTGGCCTCCGCACCCCTTGGAGGATTCACACTCTTACTTCCAGGAGGGTATCCTGGAATCCTGGAGCCTCTGCCTGGAGAGACCACCAGGGCTGCACACGTGGTGGTTCTAGTGGGATGTTCTCTCCCCTGTTGCAGCAGGTCCCTGTGGTGGGGCAGTGCTTGCTCACTCCCGCCCCGATTTTCTTTTCTGATTGCTTAGGCCGGAGGTGATGAGGCTGGAGCCGAGATAGCCAGCCGGCCAGAGAGGAGTGAGACCAGACCAGTGGTTCTCAATCCTGGGGGGGCTTAAAAAAAACTTAACCTCACCAGCCCCAGCCCCATAGATTCTCATTTGGTCTGGAAGCTGTTGTTGTTGTTGTTGTTGTTTTTAATCCCCCACCGAGGGACTCAGGTCCTGGGCCAGGGTTGAGAACCCGGGAACACTAGAACCAAAAAACAAACACCAAGACAAACTGGATGTTGGTTGGATGTGAGAGGAGGAGGAAGAGTGTGGATGCTCCCCCCAGTTTCTGACTTGGGGGACTCTTGAGAACGGGGTTTCTGAGCAGGGGGGTTCAGAGAAGGGGGCTCAGGAGAAAGAGGTGGAACTTAGTTTTGGCCAGGTGGCAGGCAGGGTGCCCATATGATGTCTGGGTGGGTTTGTCTAGAAGACGTTTGTACCTTTGAGCTTATAACTGCCTCACGACTCCAGCTGCCGCCTCCACGCTGCAGCCTCTCAAGTCCCCAACTCTAGTCCAGCCCTCTTTCCGGAGCTGTGACTGCCACTTAGAGATGGTTGGCGGATCCCCGAGGGAGCTGGGGCCCTAATCATTCAGGGCTTTGGCCTAGATGTGGATGAAGTTGCAGGGGGCAACAAAGGCATAAACCGTCAGATTCTCACAAACTGAAGCAAGGATCAGAACAAATGAAGATCCTTCCCTTGAGCCCAAAATCCAACCAAGTAAACAGGGTGGGGAAGGGCTTGGGGGCTTTCCTTGGCAAGAAGAACTATATGATCACTTCTGTGATCCCTGGCTGCATTAACAGAGGTAGACTATGTAGAAAGAGGGAGGTGATGGGTCAGCTCTTTGGCACTGCTCAGACCACAATCAGCAGCAGATTCAGTTTATATCTTGTACTGCTGGAGAAGACAGAGGCTGAGTGGAACAAGTCTGGGGCAGGGGCTGCAACTTAAGGCCTCTGGGAAGGATCTGAAGGGGAGGGGATGGTCAACTTGAGAAGAAAAACCCAGGAAGGATGTGGATGCTACCTTCAGATCTCTGGCAGGGCCAGCCCAGGGAGAGGGCACCAACAGGTTCCTTATGGCCTGGGGCCAAACCTCAGGAAAAGGAAGGACTTTCTAACAACTGGGGCTGCCCCAGATAGGCAGAAGTGCCTGGGAGAGCTGGTGTGCTCTCCATCCCCGGAGCTGTGTGAAAGCTGCGGCTAGATGCTTGGCCAAGGTGACTTCTCAGGTCCCTTAGGGCTTGAGAGTGTGTGCCTGTGGCTCCAGTAGGGATGTGAATAGGGTGTGGGGAACCAGAGGAGCAAGACACCCACCCCAGGGAGCTGGGGAAGGCTTCCGAAGGAGGTGGCATCTAAGGACGAGGGGAGTGTCAGCTTCGTGGAATTGGCACTGCCAGCACAGGGAGCCACATGGGGACAGCAGGGAGGATAGTGGGTAGGTTACAGGGGCAGGGAGCTGGTTCTAGGTTCTAGGCGCAGTGTGGTGGGATCAGATTTCAGGCTGGGGCAGTGAGATGAAGAGGAGGGTGAGAGTGAAAAGGTCCTGAGGAGGAAGAAG
>NC_041227.1:73318813-73326354 GCF_002837175.3 Physeter macrocephalus | reverse complement strand
GCCAAAAATAAATAAAAATTTAAAAATATGTTAAAAAAAGTCAACAGTGGGGTGGGGGTTAGGGGGTTCCTATGTACTTCTAGATCATGCTTTGTAAATGTGACACCAAGCCTGGGTGGGTGGCATTAAATCTCTAGGATCTCAGTGTTATTTGAGGATCCAGGAACTGAGGGGCAAAAATGGGGGAGGCATCACCCTGAAGTATACCCAAGGACCCACTGTCAAGAGTTTTGTTTCCTGAACTCTGTGGAAGGAGGGGTGCTCTCCTGGGGTGTTGCATGGTAACAGGCCCACTGCGCTGGAAGGGAGGAAGCCCCCTGACCATTTTGTGCTCCTTGTGCCCCTACAAGAACAGGCAAAAGGGAATCACTACAATGGCTGAGATGATTGACTCTGACCACGGAGAGGAAATCAAGTCACGGTTACTGGAGGGGAGCATGGGAAATTTGTGTAGAGCTCAGGGACCCTCCTGGGTGTCTGCGTTCTGCTATCACCAGTGATAACTGTTCACAGAAGACCACCGCCACCCCAGGCAGGACCACCAAGGGCTGGTCATCTCTGTGGGAGAAGAATGCTGGCCCAGCTGGGGCTGCCAAAGCTGAAATGTGGAGTGAAGGAGGGAAGGCACAGTCTGGGATCAGCTGCAGAAACCAAGATGGCAGCCCACCAGCTTGCAGCCAGACTGTAAAATTGCCCTCTTCCCTTTGAATATATTTTTGTAAATTATGAGGAGAATTCCCTGGTCATCTAGTGGTTAGGATTTGACGCTTTCACTGCCATGGCCCAGGTTCAACCCCTGGCTGGGGAACTGTCCCGCAAGCTGTGCGGTGTGGCCAAAAAAACGACCCCCCAAAACAAAAAAAAACCCTGGAAAGTACAAAGAATAATATAAAAAATACCCATGGGACCCCACCACTCAGAGTTAGCAAGTTGTTACATTCTGCCGGAGACCCTTTGTACCCTTTCCCTAACCCACTCACTTCTCTTCTGGGTAACACAATCCTGAAGTTGACATGGCATCCTCCTGTTCAGATTTGTATAGTTTTGTTACTTAGGTGTATATCCATCCACAATACATAGAACTTCTTGCATATTAAACATTTTTACATGGATGGTCTTATATTGTACACATCATTCTGCAATTTGCTTTATTCAATGGTGTTATGTCTTTGAAACGTATACAGGAAGCTTTAGTTCATTCTTTGTAACTGCTGTGTATATTCCATGGTGTGAGGATGTCACAGTTTATATCCATTCTCCTCTTGATGAGCACTTGGATTATTTCCAACTGTTTTGCTATTACAAAGATGTGACATACATCCTTGTAAATGACTCCAGGTGCATATGCGTGAGAGTTTCTCTGGAAGTGGAACTGCTGGATCATAGAGTATATGCGCCTTCCACCTTACCAGATCTTGCCAAATGATTCCCGAAAATTGTTGCCTGTTAGTATTATACACTCCTTCCAGCACATTAGAGAGTTGCTACACATCTCTGCCAACACTTGGTAGCGTCAGACTTTTTGTCATTCCCTGGGTGTCAAGTTGCATCTCATTATTTTTTAAAAAAATTATAATCCTGCTTATTTTTAAAAAATATATATCTATTTAGTTGTGGCTGCATCAGGTCTCAGTTGCGGCGCACAGGCTTCTCTCTAGTTGCGGCATGAGGGCTCAGTATTTGCGGCATGCAGGCTTAGTTGCCCCGCGGCATGTGGGATCTTAGTTCCCCGACCAGGGATCGAACCCACGTCCCCTGCGTTGGAAGGCACATTCTTAACCACTGGACCACCAAGGAAGTCCACAGTTCCTTTCTTTTGAGGCATAAAATACATTCAGTGAGGTCCTTGAAATGCACAAATCTTAAAGGTACAGCTTGAAATTTTTACATTTGAACACATTATGCACCCACCACCCAAATCAAGATGCAGAGCATTTCTATAACCCCAGAAGGTTTCCTGGTGTCCCGCCCCCATCCTTCTCCCCAGAGGTGGCCACTTTCTAACTCCTGTCAGCATTGATTACTTTTGCTTATTTTTGACCTTTGTATAAGTGGAATCACAGTGTATACTCATCTGTACCTGGTTTCACTCAATACAATGTGTGTGAGGTCCACTCATGTTGTTGTGCATGTCAGTCGTTTATTCTTTTTTCATTGTTGTAGAGCATTCCATTGTGTGACTATGTCACAATTCCTATCCATTCTTCTCTTGTGAGCATTTGAATGGCTTCCAGTTGTTTTTCTATTACAAACAAGATGTGACACACGTCCTTGTCCTCCAGGTACACATACCTGAGAGTTTCTCTAGAAGTGGAAATGCTGGGTCATAAGGTATATACGTCATCCACCTTACCAGATATTGTGAAATGATTCTCTAAAATTGTTGTACTAACCAACACTTCCTCCAGCATGTTGGAGTTTCTTTTTTTAAAAAATTAATTAATTAATCTTTGGCTGCATTGGGTCTTCGTTGCTGCGCGCGGGCTTTCTCTAGTTGCGGCGAGCAGGGGCTGCTCTTCATTGTGGTGCGTGGGCTTCTCATTGTGGTGGCTTCTCTTGTTGCAGAGCACGGGCTCTAGGCATGCAGGCTTCAGTAGTTGTGTCACATCGGCTCAGTAGTTGTGGCACGCGGGCTCAGTAGTTGTGGATCACGGGCTCTAGCGCGCAGGCTCAGTAGTTGTGGCACACAGGCTTAGTTGCCCAGCGGCATGTGGGATCTTAGTTCCCCGACCAGGGATTGAACCCATGTCCCTAGCATTGGAAGGCAGATTCTTAACCACTGGACCACCAGGGAAGTCCCAGAATTTATATATTTATATGCTGAGCCCCATGCTGTTCCACCTTGTGCCTTTTCTGGAATTTGGTGACTCATTCTGCTCTGGAGAGAAACCTCAGTATTCACCCTATAACTATTCCCTCCAATTCCCATACCTTTTTCGGGGGGACTTACAGTAAACACTGGCAGTTTTTGTAACTTTCAATAAAAATAATCATGTCTGGCACACCTGCTATCTCTAACACTGAGGCCCTGGTCTCATTGGAGAGACATGGCCTTGCCTTTGGGGAGACATTGCCGAGAAGAGACAGGCCCTGCCCTGGGAAGTCTCAGTCTGAGGTGGGTAATCACATATACTGGAAGCAGATGCTGCAGCTGGAGACAGAAATGGCCAATGTGCTCAGGTGCTGGGGATTCCAGAGACTCCTTGGAGAGGTGATTTTGCAGCCGGCTCTTGTTACATGGACACCTGTGCTGAGATGTCAAGATTATGTGTGTTCTCTGAGATGGAGCCTAAGGTGGGGGACAGGAGGCAGTGAAGGAGGGGGCGGGGCACCTCAGATTCTTGCGATAAGACGGTGCTTGGCCCTGGGGTGGTTAAAACCCAGTGTGTGCTGTCTCTCCTCAGCAGGAGGCTGGGGTCCCCCCACCCCGATTTGGCATTCCCCCCACCTCTGCTGCCCCAGCTCCTTTCCTCTCTTTCCCTCATGAGCCTCTTAAACTGGCCGACTGAGAAGCCAGATTGGTTCTGGGCCAGCAGAGAGGGCCCACACCTGGGTCTGGCTGAGTCTGCGAGCTGGGCTTCGGCTCACTGGGTGCTGTGCTTTGCTGTGAGTGAGTGACGGGGGGGCTTCTCGGTGGGCTGTCCTCTGGGGGCTGTCGCGGATGGTGGGTGTTTGTTTCTGGGTGCGGAGGTTTGGGATTGCGTTTAGCCTGTGGGTGTGTGTCTGCGTGAGTTTGTGTTTGTGTGAGAGGGTGTGTTTCTCCTCCAGGGTGTCCGCTGTTCCGGGCATGGTCTGTCCCTCCCTGCGGGTGACGGTGGGAGGCCTGAGGTGAGAGTAGCCGGGCGGGTGGAGCTGTTTTCTCTCGGCCGGGCCTGGTTGGCTGTTTGGGAGTAATTCCCAGGCTCTGGGGTGTCAGGAGCCTGGGAGGGGGAATGAGTCACTCCCTCCCCGCCCCCCGCCCCGACCAGAAACGTATCCCCTGTCCCGGGGACCAGGTTTCGCCAGGAGCCATAAAGAGGCCCTGCCCCAGCCTCTTCCGCTCTCAGGCAGCCGGGGGAAACCCAGCCCGGGGGCTGCCTCGGAGCCAAGCGCTGCCCAGATGGCACGAGGCGGCCTGGACCCACCCCTCAGGGCTTTCCCTGGTCTATTCTGTGTGCTGAATATCCTGCCCGCTCACAGCCGCTCCTCCCATGGCCCCTCCCATTGCTGAGCCCTCCCTCACTGAGCCCCCCCCTCACTGAGCCCCCTCCCTCACTGAGCACCCTCCCCTCACTGAGCCCCCCTCCCCTCACTGAGCCCCTCCCATTGCTGAGCCCCTCCCTCACTGAGCCCCCTCCCCTCACTGAGCCCCTCCCTCACTGAGCACCCTCCCCTCACTGAGCCCCCCCCCTCACTGAGGACCCCTCTTTGAGTCCCCTTCCACTCTCTGAGTCTCTTCATTAAGCTTTTCTGGGGGCGGGGGCACGGGAGGGCATGAGCTCGGAAGCGGAAGAGCGACTAGGTGAGCGGGCTGATGCAGAGGGCAGGAGGCTCAGGGCAGGGTCGGGTGGCTTCTGAGACAGCCTGCCTTTGGCCTGGCTGGCTTTCCATTTCATCCCGAACATGGGGGCTAGGGTTTCTGCCATCTTCCCAGGCCCAGAGGCATGATGTGGAGGAGGGAAAAGTAGGGGGCTGTGACTGTGGAATTGAGTCACCCCAGGGGCTCCTGGACAGCCCCGACCTCTGCTCCCCTTCGTTCTCTCTCCTCACAGAGGCGCACACTCATCTGCCTACCCTCCTCACCACCCACCTCCGTGAGGGCCCAGGAGAAGTCCCCCTCCATTCCTAGGCTCTTGGTTCTCAGGTCGGAGCCCTTGGTCTAGGCGCCCTCACGCCAGCCGACCCGACAGACCCAAGATGGGGTGTCAGGGCTTTCCTCGGGGGGACTTAGAGGAGGGCTGCAGTGCCGCTCGCCTCCACTTGGGGGCGCTCCTCTACTGCCGGGGCCACAGCCACCCCAACCCCATGGGTTACTCCCTTCCCGTGGACCTCACAGTCCTGCCCGGATGCCCACCTCCTCCGCCTGTGCATCAAGGCCTCGGCCACACTGGCTGTGCCCTCCGCAGACACCCAAGGGCGCCAACCTCAGGTCTGCCCCGCTGGACCCACCCTGGGGAGGACGGCATCTGCCATGCACACAGCACTGGTCAGCCTTTATTTTTCATCATGATGAAAAAAATCTGCACACCCTATGGTTCACCATTTACCCTGAACCCCCTCCCTTCGCTGAACCCCACCTTAGGGGTACCTTGGGCGGCCCCATCACTTTTCTGACGGTCACAACACTCCCTGTTCACTCCTCCACCCGCCGAAATTCCCATCCACGGGCTGGAGTACACGGCGGAGGCTGCAGTGACCATAAGCAAACACACGGGGGCGACACCTGAGAGGGCCGGGCGGGCCCAGCCTTGGCGGGGAGATGGACACGCAGCCATTGTACCCCGGGATGCAGCGCCACTGCCGGGGCGTCTGTCTCCTTGTTGGGCGTCCCAGCTCATTCTGGACAGGGGGTTGTAGCAGGGGAGAGGGGGTGTTGCCTAGGACAGGCACCCTGAATTTCCACCACCCTGCTAGGTCCCTGCGCCCTTTATCCCAGCCCCACACCATCTCGGGCAGGTCTGACCGCTCCTGCGTGTCCACAGCCCGACCAGCAACCCTTGAAGACAGGGCCTGAGGGTTTCTGAGTTTCTCCCCAGCTCGAGCAACCTCCCGGCTGTCTTGAAAACAGACTTGAGTAGACTTGATGTTTGGTGTGGTGGTTACACACTGGCTGTGGTTTCAGACATTTCTGGGTTCAAATCCTACCTCCACAAGCTGTGTGACCTCGGGGAAGTCACTTAAATGCTCTGAGCTTTGGTATCTACATTAGTAGACTGGGATGATAGCCCTTTTTTTTTTTTTTTGGATCTTAATTAACAGACTCTTACTAGTTCTCTCCTACATATACCCATGGTATCAGAGCCTTGTTTCAGAGCTCTTCCTTCCTCCTGTTCACTGTACAGACCTGGATCCCAGGCCTGCCCAACGATCCCTATAGAAGACAGTGTTAGTGTGTTTGGGTCCTTCTTTGGAGAGCTGTCACCTCTCTTTCACCTGAACACTGGGACTAACCCCAAATTCCAGGCAGTCACTTCATGTTTTTGAGCTGTAGCAGAACAAATGCATGGAGATTTCTTTAAGGCTACACACTTTACAAGTTGGTCCCATTAACAATGACCTAGAGGCAGGAGTGTTTTAAACAGCATGCATCCAACACTTGCACGTTTCAACAGAATACAATTTACATCCATCTCTAAATCTGAGATTAAGAAACTATCAGCTGGTTTCCAACTGGTTTCAATACTGGTTTGAAGTTTGAATAATTTTACTGTGTAGACATTAAATATTTTGTTTAAATATTAAACATTAAATATTTTCCTGACTATCCAGACAGAAATAGAGAAAGCAGGAACAACAGGCAGAAGAAACAGTCCAGTTAACAGACTTGTGACTTCTATGCCATCTGTAACAAGGGGAGGGACTTCGGCATGGGCTTCAAAATCGCCTGGGAGCTGCAGCCTAAAGTCACCTCTACTTGGCATAAACCATTTTTTCTACACAAGGTGTCTGATTCCTACAAAGGCAAAAGAAACCCAGAAAACAAAACAGAACTGGGGTGGTCTCTCAATAAGTTATAGTGGATATCCTGTAGCACTAAAGGAACTGTCATTTTACTTCGTACTACTGAGCCCTTGCCACGCAGAAGAGCTCTGCATGAGAAATAAAAAACTTCAATCCTGGTTACCCTCATAGGACACCTTGAGCCTGGGTAAGGTCCTCAAGATGAAGATTTCCTGCTAGCAGGAAGCTATTCTCTACTAAGTTTTAGGCTTACTGCACAATAGTTGAAACAACAGGCCAACTGGCTATTTCAGTAAATCTCAATGTCACAGCCCTTTTTTTTTTAATGTTTATTTTTTTCAAAGGAAAACAGCAACAGCCAGTTGGAAACCTATTTATTCTTCAACTCCAGTTTTAATTTAGAAGTGACTTACTGATTCACTATTTTAACCACCCCTCCCCCCCTCCCCACCTTTCCTCTTTAAATATTTATCTTCTACTTTGCTGAATTCTTCTAAGGAGATTGTTCCAGTATATATCTCCAGGTCCTTGCTTTGCTCCTTTTACCAAATAAATAAATAAAGATAAAAATGCAAAACGCAATTCCATCTTAAGGGCTCCAATTGTCAAAAATAGAAAAGAAAAATCTTTGGAATAGCCAATTAAGTTGAATTTTTTAAAAAAAACTTGCACGACCATGTGTAAAATAGGTAGCTAGTGGGAACCTGCTGCATAGCACAGGGAGATCAGCTCGGTGCTCTGTGATGACCTAGAGCGGTGGGAAAGGGAGGGTGGGAGGGAGGCTCAAGAGGGAGGGGAGGGCTTCCCTGGTGGCGCAGTGGTTGAGAGTCCGCCTGCCGATGCAGGGGACACGGGTTTGTGCCCCGGTCCGGGAAGAGCCC
>NC_041227.1:73254019-73318797 GCF_002837175.3 Physeter macrocephalus | reverse complement strand
GTACATAGAGCTGATTCACTTTGTTCTACAGCAGAAACTAACACAACATTGTAAAGCAATTATACGCTAATTTTAAAAATTAATTAATTAATTAATTAAAAAAGAAAACCACCTCACATGAATGCGGTTTCTTTGGGGGCAGAAATCCACTCCTACTATCCATCACAAGGTCCTGAGGGGTAACAGAGGCTGTGTGGGGCCTGCCTGGCACCTGATAGGCATTTGACAAGTGCTAATTATTATTCTTTTCAAAGCAGCTCTGTTGAGCTAGAATTCACATACCATGCAATTCACCCATTTAAAGTGTATAACAAAGTGTTTTTTAGTCTATTCAGAGTATGCAGCCATCATCACAGCCAATTTTAGAACATTTTCATCACACCAAAGAGAAACCCTGTACCCTCTACCACCCTATGCCACGTCCCCTCCAGCCCTAAGCCACTTATCTACTTTCTGTCTCTATAGATTTACCTGTTCTAGACATTTCATGTAAACAGAATCATACGGTCTGTGACCTTTTTGTCTGACACTTGCATTTAGCATGTTTTCAAGGTTCACCCATGTTGTAGCACGGATCAGCACTTCATTCCTTTTTATGGCTGAAAAATAATTCCAGTGTATGAATATAGCTCACATAGTTGATTAGTTCATCCTCTGATGGCCACTTGGGTTGTTTCCCTTTTGACTGTTGGAATTGTGCTGCTATGAACTTTCAGGTAGCTATTATTATTAATGTCACTGCCCTTGTCTTCCAAGATAACTAGGCCTGAGTGCCCCAGACTGTCCAGAGTACAAAGAAGGGAAAAAGCCAGGACGGCTGTTTTGTACCAGATTCATCCCAAAGGGAGGCCCGGGTCACAGAATTACATGGGATGGGGGATCCATCTCCCCATCCGCAGGGAAGCCCAGTGTGTATGGATATGATTCAGGATATGAAGCAGGAGAGGAAGGCTGGGCCAGATTACGGCCGACTTTAGTACGGGGTGGGTAGGGGTGGTGACGCCTGGGGAAGACTTCTGTGGGTGAGTTGGGCTTGGGGGTGAGTGCGTGTGGAGGGTGAGGCCAGTGGGAGGCCAGCAAGGAAGCTGAGGAAACCGTGGCTGGTGTGTGTGTCGGCGGGGCGTGGGGGCGGGGGTTATTGCCGTATCAGTTTGCCTCTGCTCTCTCCCCTCCCCCGTTCCCAGCAGCAACTGGTCAGGCTTGGGACTGGGATGGGGTGGAAAGAGAGCCAAGGCTGAGGCAGAAGCTCTCCCTGGGCTTGACTTTGAGGTAAAGGCCAAGGTCAAGAAGAGCTGGGGTTTGGTGTTCTGGAGTGGGGACAGGAGGAAGGGATAGCAGAGAGATTCCTCTATTGGAAAGCAATGATGTGGGGGGGTAGGTGACTTGAGAGGGTGTGGCGTGTGGGAAGGTTCCTACTATGTGCTCCTACTATGCGCCAGGCACTATTCACAGGAATGAAAGGTGATACCTTTTAGTTGATAACTATATGCTTCCTGGACAGTGATTTCTTTCTTTTTCTGTCCGCGCCACGTGGCCTGTGGGATCTTAGTTCCCCGACCAGAGATCGAACCCGCGCCCCCCTGCAGTGGAAGCGCGGAGTCTTAACCACTGGACCGCCAGGGAAGTCCCGAGGCCAGTGATTTCTGATTCCTCGGTGTTGCTGGGGGGCCACTGAGCCCCAGACCCTGAGGGGGCCACGCAGACCGGAGCCTGGAGGTTTCCACGGCACCCAGGGCTTGGCAATGGCTGATGGTTCAAGGAAGGATTTCCTGATGTCCTGGGATGTCGAATATCCCTGGTCAGAGACGGAGCTGCAGGAAGTTCTGAGGCTGAGAGCCCTGCCAGCCCGCTGAGGTGGCCAAGAACTGGAATGAAGTGGATTAAAAGAAAGTAAAGAAACACGCAGGACCCTTGGTTCATGCCCAGGTGTGTGGTGGCAGCTTCATGCCGATGTGGGGCCGAACAGCTGTGGAGTGATGCTGAGGGGCAGTGACACCAAGCCATTGGCGCCTGGCCAGCCCCCTGGGCACCTGCAGTCCCCCAGCCTCACTGGAGAGAAGCAGGGATTGTATGGAGGGTGTGACCAAGGGCTGTGGGTGAGCTCTCAGGCCCTTGTCAAAAAAAAAAAAAAAAAAAAAAAAAAATTCAAATCATGTAGGTTAAGCCCTGCTATAAAAAGAACATTGAAAAAGAAAAAAAGTTGACACTCACCACAGATGTGGCTGCTCCCAGCTGGCCCCCACCTCCTGCTCCCCAGTCCGTGCGGGCAGGTCAGCGCCGGCTCTACCCTTCCTCAGGGCTAGACTGATCTAGAGCTGGGAGCCAGCAAAAAATGAGGGCTGGCAGGGAGATCACCTCTGTGCTTTGTGACCATGAGAGGGGTGGGATAGGGAGGGTGGGAGGGAGGGAGACGCAAGAGGGAAGAGATATGGGAACACATGTATATGTATAACTGATTCACTTTGTTGTAAAGGAGAAACTAACACACTATTGTAAAACAGTTATACTCCAATAAAGAGGTTAAAAAAAATAAAAAAATAAATAAATAAATTTAAAAAAAAAAAAAAAAAAAAATGAGGGCTGGGTCAGTGGGTGCACCGGGCGGTAGGACAAAGACCTGGCGGTTGAACTGGGCCCCAAGAAGGCCAGGGGTCAGGATCTGTGGGTGGTGTCTACCCCATCCATGCCTGGAAGCACTCCCGTAGGAGAAAGGCTGGAGGCAGCTGAGGGCCAGGCCCGGAGGGAAGGGTAATATGATCTCTGAGACACCTGGGGCTGGGGTGAGATGCCACTTACCATCCCTAGACTTTCGGTTTTGTCCCTGGTCTGTCAGTGCTGACTCACTGGCTGCCTACCTGGGAGTCCCCTGGTTGGCCTGCTAGTTTCTCTCTCCCTCTTGGTATGTCATGGAAGTAGAGACAGCTTCTCTGTAAGCTGTTGTCATCAGATGTAACCTGCCCAGGCTGCTGGGAGGGAAAAGGTGCTGGGTTCCAGGATCCCCTGGGGTCTGCCCTGGGGGGGTGGGCTGGAAGCAAGTAGGGATGACTCCAGCCCCTAGCTCTACCCACTGGAGACAAGGTCTGTCTTGGCCCGGGGGAAGCAGGCTGCTCTGGGGGTCTAGCTGGTCCTGGGTCAAGATGTCCCCCTAACATCCCAAGGCTCCATCCACCCCAGAGCAGGGCAGCCCTCCTGGCTCTCCCCATCCAATTAACCTACCACGAAGGCCCAAGTAACAGCTGGCTGGGCCTACCCTTGCTCAAAGCCTGTCCATGTCTCCCCTGGGCACCCCGGCTCTCGAGCTGGGTACTTGAGGCTTTTCCTCATGTGCCCAACTTGCCTTCTAGCCCAGCTCCACCACTTGCCCAGCTCCAGACCCCGCAAGGCCCCCTAAAGGCCCCTAGTCTCTGCCCCTTGCCGCTCTCCTTTTTAGAGAACTCTCTCCTTTCCATAGGCTTCTAAGCTTTTACTCACCTTTCACAGCTCTCCTTCCCTCTCCCTCCTCCAGGAAGCCCGCCTTGGGCCCAGGGTGCTGCTGCCCTTTCCTCCAGAGCCCACACAGAGCTGCCTTCTCTGGTCTAGGGAGTTGTCTGTTTAGATCAGGGGGTCTCGAGGGCAGGCACCGGCCCAATTCCCACTGTTCTCATGATTCTCGTGGCCCTGGAATGTCACATCAGTTCTCCGAGGCTGTTTTCTCATCTCTAGAATGGGACGGATGGTGCCCTGCATGGTTTCGTAGTGAGAAAAAATGGTGTCTCATAATACTAAGGCACCTAGCCTGCTGTCTGGCCCAACTCCTGCTGACCAGTGGGAGGAGAGGGCTGGTGGAAGGAGGCTTCCCCGGCTGGGGGGTGTGGGCTGGGCAGGAGTGATCCCTCCAAAAGATGAGAAGGTCCTCGGGGATCCCCTGGCCTTTAAGTCCCCTTCTTCCTCTGCCTCTGGAAAATGGATGTATCTTACAATCAAGAGACAGGGGCTGCTCTGAAGTGAGGTAGGGGGAGCAGGAGGGAGGGATGGGGGTGTGGGAAGGAGTTCTCCCGTCCCTGGGATGGACCCCTCTGAGAAGCAGGGGAGTGGCTTGTGAATGGTGGACAGCAGGGTGGGACGGTGAGGATGGCTCCAGTCTTGCATACATATGGGCTCTTTGAAACTGCCAGGCAGAAGCTGGACTCAGAAGCACTAATTTTATGGAAAGTAATTAAAAACTCACTCAGTCCCATCCTGTCTTTAAGTCTCCCCCCCTTCACAGAGCCCTTCCCCCCCCCCGAGCCCCTCTCTCTAACCAAGCCCATTAAGAGCACACGCACCCACCCCCCCAGCTCAGCTCCTCCCTCTCTCTGAACCCAGCTCCATCCCCGCCATCCCTCCACCCCGTTCCCAGAAGTGCCTGGGCCGTGGGGCTGCAGCCAGCAGCGTGGCCTTGCTTCTCTTCCTTGGAGATGCCACCCCACCCCACCTTCTCCCTCCGTGTATGTGGGGAACCAGGCCTGTCATTACCCCCTCCTGGGCCAAGTGGGGAGGGTGGCCACCGGTGTGGGCTGCCAGGCTACGGGCTGGGGGCTACCCACTCAGCCCAGGGCCTGGCCTCCACTTCTGAGCCCAGGGCCCGTGGCTTTCTAGGGCCTGGGCTGGGCCCGCCGGACCCCTGTCAAGGCGGCGAGAAGAATCTCAGTGGACTGAGTGGGCCTTGACTCCGTGTTTTCACGGAGCCTCCCAGTGCCTCAGAGGGAGATGTTGTTGTCCTCCTTCCCCGGATGAGGAAATTGGTTGAGAGAGTTTAATTCTATTGCCCAGTGTTACAGAATTGGTAGTGACAGAGCTGGGACTCAACCCAGGGAGGGCTGGGGTCATCTCAGATGAGAGCCATAAAAAGGCCACCACATTCTGCCCCAGATTCTGAAAGTCCCAGCCTGGGGCCCAGCCCTCCCAGCCAGGGCTGGGCCTGCCCTAGTGAAATCGCCATTGTTGCCAGAGCCGTCAGGAGGCGGCCAGCGCATACCGGCCGGGGGTTTGGAAGTGACCGCCTGTTTGCTGGAAGCATCCAGGAGATCCTCCTTCTGGGACCATCCAGGGCGATGGCTCTGAAGTGACTCAGAGACACAATCTTTACACTCACAGAGAATTATAACACCCCATTGCAGATTATTTACTAAAATTTAAACAAATTTTTAACTTTATGACATTGACTCTGGTTAAAAAAGAACAGGATTGGGCTTCCCTGGTGGCTCAGTGGTTGAGAGTCCGCCTGCCGATGCGGGGGACGCGGGTTCGTGCCCCGGTCCGGGAAGATCCCACAGGCCGTGGAGCGGCTGGGCCCGTGAGCCACGGTCGCTGAGCCTGCGCGTCCGGAGCCTGTGCTCCGCAACAGGAGAGGCCACAGCAGTGAGAGGCCCGCGTACCGCAAAAAAAAAAAAAAGAACAGGATCTTAACTTGTGTCTGTGGGCAGAGAAGTTAGTGAACTCCTGCAAAAATAAATCGTTTTGAACCAACTTCCAGCTAGACTGATTTCTGAGCTGAGAGTGAGGCTTCTTTTTTTTTTTTTTCTTCAGAAAAGCCATTTGGTTTTATACAGATCAAAACGTATGTTTGGTGGGGAAGAAAAATTTTAAGTTGACACCTGGCCTTAGAGTTCCCAGTCCCAGCGGAGACGAGTGAAGGGTCCCGGGACCCAGGTCCGCTCAGCCCTCAGAAATTCCTCTGGCCGCCTCGGCAGGGGTCTGGTGGACCCGCACAGACCAGAGAAGGAAAAAGAAGGCTCAGATGGCAGCAGGGCGCCTCAGGGTTGGATGGGAGACTTTCTCTGCCACTTTCCCAGGGACATGCAGGGGGCTGGGCACAAGGCTGTGTGTGTGTGTATGTGTGTGTTGTGATCAAAGACTTGGCTGAGCCCCTGGGGCCCTGGGGACCAGGGTCTGAGAAGTCCTAGCTCCCCTCCGGTGCGAGTAGAACCAGAGCTGAGGGCCTGATGCTTCGTGACATGAACTTGGCTCTTTCTTCCTCACGGTCCCAAGCTTTTCAGCTCGCAAAGCATTTTCACATCCTCATCTTATTTCACATCTGTCTTAGGTCGGGGAAAGGTGCTAATGTCTTCAATTTACAGAGAGAAGTTGAGGCCCAGAGATGGACCTGGCTTCCCCGAGGTCACAGGGCTGGCGAGAGGGTTATGGGCAGAGATGGGTGACCTGATGTGGCTGGGGAGAGCGCTGTCCTTGATAAAAACCAGCGTGTAAGATACAATTCTATTGGCGTAAAATTAGACAGTGTATGTTGGGAGAAAGGAAAAGAAATAAGTGCTAACCCTGCCCTCTCAGACCCAAAAGCAAAAGTAATGAATGGCAGACACATTAGTAAAGTGTCACAGTGAAAGGTTGTCTAAGCTGTTGGGAGGACCAGGCCCAGGGAGCCAGAGTGGGTGTAGGAAAATTGTTCCGGCTCTGCCGGTGTTTTTCCTGCAGCAGGTGCGTGGGACCCAGCCAGTGTCTTCTGGCGTAAACGAAGCCTCAGCAAATATTTCTCCAGCTCCACTCATGTGCAGAGGGCTCACGGCTCCCCCAGGACTGGCTCCTGTTTCTCTTTCACACCTGAGCACCTCGAGCTCCGCCTGAGCTCCCGGAAGACCTCCCCTGCCCTGGGCCTGCCCTTTGCCTTGGGCCCTCCTGCACCTGTCCTCCCCCTAGCTTTCAGCCCCTCCCTGCCTCTGAAGTGCTTGGCTGAGCTGGGCAGGGAAGGACAGCTTCTTAGTCACTTCGGTTGGGCCACAGGTGGAAAGTTCTAGGGCCTGTGTGCTCCCCCTCCCCCACTCCTGCTTCTCCAAGTGCCAGTCAGCTGTGTCCCAGAACAAGAGCAGGAAGTTGGGGGGCGGGGCGTGTAGGGGGTGAGTGAGGGTCTGGCCGTCCGGCCAATTCACTTCTGTAGGCAGAAACCTTACTGAAGGGCTGGAATGAGCAGCCCACCCCATTCTGGGCAAGCCCCACCCGGCCCTCCCTGGGCCTCAGTTCACCCATCTGTGCCAAGGCAGTAAGAGTCCTTGCCCTGCTCACTGATAGGCAGGCGGTGATGAGGTCACCGCAGGGAAGCGCTCTTCGTCCCTCTGGAAGGGTAGTATCTCCGTTGCTCAGTCCACAGGCCTGTTTGCGTGCTGTTCCTCAAAGCCTGGTAAGGAGAACGGCCAGGGAGGCGCGGTCCTGGCAGAAACTATTGCTGTTTGTGTTGGTATGTGTGCCTGGGGCTGAGGGGGAGTGGGGGAGGGCAGCTGGGAACCAGGATAATGCCTCCTGCCTTGCTGAGCACCTAGTATGTGTCAACCCCTGCGCTGAGCTCTGAGGCCGAACATCCACTCTTCAGGAGCCCCCAGCCTCGTAGGGGAGACCGAAGTGTTTACAGTCAACCACAGTACAAGGACCTCGGTTTCCCCATCGCGCTAGATTATCCCTGCCAGCCCTATGGTTCCACAGGCTGTCAGCACGCTTTCAATGGCTCACGGAAGGCTTCTACCCAAATCACGCACGCAGGATAGCTCTCTTTCTCGGGAAGCCCAGGGACCACTGTCAGGGTAAGATTAGACACCCAGCTGCCCCAGGGCACCAGGCACGGGGCTGGACAACGCTGGGGGCTCAGGGACTCATTGGAGCCCTGCCCCTGGGATGAGCTCCCCAGCACGTGGGGAAGAAAGGGGGTGGGGTTCCCTTGATCCCGCCAGGATGAGCCTGGCCATTCTCTCTCCCCACCACAATGACTCCTTCCTTTAGGTTCCCAAAGCCCCCTGCCCTGAATCAGCCCCTTCCGGATCCTCACCCTCTGCCTGGCTTTCACCTCCATCCTGTTTCCAGAGACCCCTTTCTCAGCCTGGCATCCAATGCCCTTGCTGGTCTCACAGCCTCTGTGCACAGCCCAGGGTTCCGAGATGCCTGAGGCAGAGATTTCTGGTTCTTTTCCTCCGGCCCCTCCCCCACTACCCCATCTCTGGTCAGACTGGATTCCTCTGAATCTGTTCTGGTTCCCAGAACTAGCTGCATTTCCCCACCTTGGGCACCTTGGCCCTCGCTGGCTGTTCCCTCTCCCTGAAGTTCTCCTTCACCTGGTCCTGCTGCCTTGCCCGACTCCAGAGGGCCCCGTCCATGGTGATTTCTGTCATCAGGGCCCCCTGCAGCGCAACCCAAGAATTCAGTACCCGCTGGAGTTATGCCAGGCAACTCCCCCTCCCTGTCAGGCCCCCTCCCAGGCACCACCCCCGACACCCCGGCTGAGTTTTTCCTCCCCTTGCAAGTCTCATGGGACTTTGCTCCCGTTCTGGCTTTATCGGAGGACCGTTCTATGTATCTTCACTAAGTAAGCACCTGTTTGCTGGACTGATGTCCCCAGGGTCTGGCCCATGGCTTTCTCTTGGTGACCTCCCCGACCTAATTCTGGCCAAGCCGGCTTAGCCCCAGCAGAAACTGGCTGAAACTTCTGAGGTGGGGGGCAGGCTTCCTTCTCTCTTTGGCCAAAAGGGCATCACCTCCGAGACCCCTCCTCTGGCAGGGCTGGGAAGCCAGGTGATGGTGGTGAGAGATGGGGAGGGCACGTGATGGACCCAGGAGTCCAGGCCCCCCAGCTCCTTGGTCCTTAAAACTGGACCACATGAGGCCAATGTCCAGACGCGGGTAAGGTGGATACATGGATGGCGAGACTCTTAATAGTAATTATCAGGCCAGTGATGCAGCCGATGAGGACTCTGGCAACAGTAATCATGGTGGGGCTGCT
The DNA here is from genome assembly GCF_002837175.3 of Physeter macrocephalus. NCBI lineage: Eukaryota > Metazoa > Chordata > Mammalia > Artiodactyla > Physeteridae > Physeter > Physeter macrocephalus. The sequence continues at coordinate 73,310,057 of NC_041227.1, read as the reverse complement.
CTTTGACGTTCCCAGGACTCTAGCCTCAGACCCTCTCCCTGAAGGTTGCCACCTTCCGTCCAACCACCCAAGCCTGGAATGAGGGAGCCCTGGGGTGTGGGGACCCTGGTCTTCAGGCCCCAAGCCCGGCTGGGCCCGGCTCCCCGCTCCGGCCCCCCAGGTATGTCCAGGTGTTTGCAGGCTGTGACTCAGTGTCGGTCTCCCGGATGACCTCAGCACGGGCCTGGGGGCAGGGGGAAAGGGCAGTTTCCTCTGAGACTGGCTCTCCAGCGTGGTGACTCAGGGGCCAAGGGCTGGGGCCTGAAAGTTCCTTTGTTGGCAGGCTCAGGAATCTAGAGAAACTGGTCAGGGGGCGGCTCCAGGGACTGAAACCCCTCCCTCGGGCCCCCGCCCCTCCCACGGAGCCATATATCTGCTCCAGTCTTTAGCCGGAGAGCTTGCAGCAGCTGTTGGCAGGAAGGAGCTGGTTCTGTTACACTCCTACGCTCGCTGGGTTTGTGCCTCTGGCTCTCAGGAGAGACACTCGGAGCTGCTCCAACTGGCTTTGCCTCTGGACTTGCTGTGAAAGGCCTCCCTGCGAACGCTGAGTGTTCATTCTCGGCACTTGGACTCCTACAGCCTCCAGGGCCGGATCCCCACAGCCTTCCAGGTCCTAGACCCCAGCAGACGCTAAGCTATGGCTTCCATGGGGCTGCAGGTGATGGGTATCGCGCTGGCCGTGCTGGGCTGGCTGGGCGCCATCCTGAGCTGCGCGCTGCCCATGTGGCGCGTGACGGCCTTCATCGGCAGCAACATCGTCACGTCCCAGACCATCTGGGAGGGCCTGTGGATGAACTGCGTGGTGCAGAGCACGGGCCAGATTCAGTGCAAGGTGTACGACTCGCTGCTGGCGCTGCCGCAGGACCTGCAGGCGGCCCGCGCCCTCATCGTCGTCTGCATCGTCTTGGCCGTGCTTGGTGTGCTGCTCTCGGTGGTGGGCGGCAAGTGCACCAACTGCGTGGAGGATGAGAGCGCCAAGGCCAAGACCATGATCGTGGCCGGCGTGGTGTTCCTGCTGGCCGGCTTGCTGGTGATGGTGCCCGTGTCCTGGACGGCCCACAATATCATCCGCGACTTCTATAACCCACTGGTGGCCTCGGGCCAGAAGCGGGAGATGGGTGCCTCGCTCTACATTGGCTGGGCCGCCTCTGGCCTGCTGATGCTCGGTGGGGCCTTGCTTTGCTGCAACTGCCCGCCCCGTACCGACAAGCCCTACTCCGCCAAGTACTCTGCCGCCCGCTCCGCCCCAGCCAGCAACTACGTGTGAGGCGCTACCGTTGACTCTTTTCCTTTCGGCTTTGTTTCTCCCTGGAATGAGCTTACTGTGACCCCAGGATGGCCCTGCCAAGCAGGGACTGAGCCAGGCCGTTGGCCAGCAGCCCTCAGCCCCCTCTGGCCCTCTCGGACGTTTTCTCAAGGTCACCTCCAACACTAGCAAGGACAGATGGAAAGAGACTCCTGTACCACCCTCCTCGGATACAGGGGGCTGGCTCCTGCTGGCCCGGACAGCTCAGCCCTGACTTTGCTTGGGCTCTGCCTCTGAGCGGCGTTCAGCGGACCATGGGACCATGCTCGTGTTGATCACCGTCCCCTTCTTTGATCCTCCCCGCTCCGTCTGCCAGCATCCTCTGGGTGGGTCAGCGAGCTCTTGGGCCGTGCCTTTGCCCATGGAAACCTGTGGCCACGAGAATGGCTGCCTTGCTCACCCACCTGCCCTTGGAGCATAGTTGCCGAGCAGAGAGTGGACGGACAGGTTTAGAGGGGAGGGGCGGAGGTGCTACAAACTGGTTTGGGTAGTGGCGGGGGAGGGGGCTACAGGTGGCCCGGGCTGTCCACACCCCTTCCAGCCCCTGCCCTGCGGGCTCCGAAGAAGGACCCCGGGCCCCTTGAGACTGGCCACCTCTGGATCCTCGCCCCTGCCAAGGTCATTGGAGAGCCTGGAGAGGCAGGGGGGAATGCTCTTTCTCTGGCCCTAACCCCAGGAAGTCCTGGGGCTTTCTCCCGCCTGCTACGTGGTTTCTGTTTTGTAATTTAAACTATTTGTCACGGTAATTGCTATTATTTTCTACAATAAATGGGACCTGTGCACAGGAAGACTGTATCGTTTCTGATTTCAGCTGTGGAGGTGGAGGGGAGGGCAGGGTTGGAAGCCTGGGCTGGGGGGTGGTGAGGGGCAGGTGGTGGCCAGGACCAGAAGACTTACAAAACTGGTTTTGGGGAATTGTGAGACATCGAAACTGGCCCCAAGCTTTGGAGTCACCTTGCTCAAGCCCTCCGTTTGTCAGAGCGTAAAGCCCAGGGCCTTAGGGAAGTGCTGGGGACTCTAGGAGGGAGGCCAGATGAGAACAGCTAGTCCTGGGGGATGGGCCACCTGCCCTCCCCTCCTTTTGTTCCAGCTCTGTCCGGGCCTCCAGGCTGGTCTGCTCACCCGCCAGGTCCCTTCTCCCAGCCTTTGCTCAGGCTGGAATGTCCCTTTTCCTTTCGGCACCCTTCTGACTTCTGCTGGTCCCGAAGGCTCAGCTCCGCGCCTCCTCCTCCACGAAGCCTTCCCCTGGCTCCTGTTTGGAGGCGTTATCATCAGCCCTGTTCACATCCCCACCTGGTGCTGACAGTCACCCAGGCCTCTGCACCTGCCCAGCTCTGGGGCAGCCTCCGCGCTACGCCCTGAGCTCCTCAGCCCCGCATTCCGATCTCTTTAGAGATGAGGAAACCGAATCCTGGACACGTGAAAGTGTTTGGCCAAGGCCCAGACGCGTGGGCACGGGCTCCTGGTCTGTGAGTTAGAGGGAGAAGGCCCTCCGCCCCGGGAGGGGTCAGAGTCACATCCGTGGCCCTATCGTGCCTGGCACAGGGACAGCCAGGGATGGGGTCCCTCCCTGTCCTGTTTCTTCTCTTCTGTCCTCCATAGGGACAGATGTCACTCTTTGCAGGGGTGAGAAAACCGCCGAGCCAGAGCTCTGCTGACGCTTCTGGGACTCATTTAATAGGCATAGCTCTCCTGAGGGGCAGGGTTGGTGCAGCGGCCTCGTTTTACAGGCAAAGCAGAGGAGGCCCAACGATGCGCCCGGCCGAGGCCTCATGGAGGCTCGGAGCCCAGCTGGGGGCTAGGCACTGGGCCTCACTCCCTCAGCCTGGGCTGCCTCCTGCTTTCGGTACAGATAGACGATGCCGGAGATGAAGCCGTCGCTGTCAGAGGCGCCAGGCCCCACCTCGAGCTCGGAGGTGGCCAGTTCCCACTGGTCCACCGGCCAGGCCCCCAGGCGTTCCCAAGCCCTGGCCTGCTCCAGCCTGGCCAGGGTGGCCTCCAGCGCCTCTTTGTAACGCAGGTTGGATGGGTTGGTCCTGGTGGTCAGACACAGCAGCCCACCTGGGGAGGGGTGGGGAAGGAGCAGGTGAGTGGGGGCGGGGCGGGAGCCAGGGACAGGAAGGTTATCCCCTTCCCGCTCACATCCTCAAGAGAGGAAGTTCTCCCAGCTTTGTCCCCGGGCCAGCCTTTCCCATCTCCAAGTCCCTGGTGCTCACTGATCCCTCCCCCAGGAATACCCTCTGCTTCCTCAGCTTACCGGCCTCCTACACACCTTTCAAGGCCCGAGTGTGTCCTTTATGCAGGGAACTTTCGGCTGCCTCCCCTTGACACAGGGGGCTCCCTTCTCACTGTTCACCCAGCCCCTCTGCTGGAGGATACGGCTGTGTCTGAATGCTCGTGGGTTTTGGACCTCGGGCAACTCCCCTCACCTCTTGGAGCCTCAGTCTCCCAGCTTGCAGGGATGGTTGCCCTGTCTCGCAGGAAGGCCAGCGCGCTCCGTGAGCACTGGCTGAATGAATGAATGACCTTGTCACTCCAGGTCCTCTCCAGGTACCTAGCGTATGCCCAGTGGCGCTCAGATATACTCTGGAGAGACAGGAGTCTGGAAGGCCTCCTGGAGGAGGAGGTAAGGAGAAGCAGGGTGCTACTGGCGGAGAGGGGCTTCGTGAGAGGAAAGGCTCTGAAGCAAGGGAGACTGTGACACGTGGGCAGGCCGTCTGGCCGGCTGAGGGGACTGGCAAGCACAGGCTGGGCGAGGAGGTCTGGTCCTTACTGGTTCAGGTGATGGGAGTTTCCTGTCCTCCTGAGCCTGATCACTACCTCTCTCTCTGATGCCACCAATGTCCCTGCACCTGTCAGCCTCTGTGGTTCCCTGAGGATGAGGCCTGCCTAGACCTGCCTTGACTTAGCCAAAGCCCCTGCTGAGCCCAGCAGGCGTGAAGGGGCAGGAAGCAGATGCAATCTTGCTGTGATGGGGCACCTTCGGGGCTTCCAGATCCTGTCCCGCAGCCAGGTCTGAGCCTCATGATCCGCACGCTCCACCACTCTCCTTTCTACCTGGGACTCCGCTTAGGCTGTGTTCCTGCGTGGACTGCCCCTCGCTCCCCGTCCCAGCTGTCCCAAATGCCTCTCTTCTCTGAATTCTCAGAGCATTGAGCACCCACAGCCCTGTGGGCCCACCTCGGGCTTGGTCTTTTTCCCCTGGCCCTTTTCCGGGGCATGTGGGTTGGGTGTGTACCTTCTCCCCAGGGCAGAAGCAAGCATGGGGCAAGGCACACAGTAGCAGCACAGTAAACACAACCCTCACCTGCACATCAGCCCCACTTGTGGAGTTTATAGAAAAGCACTCACGTCTGTCATCTCACCTGAGCAGCCCCATTTCACAGATGAGGAAACTGAGGTCACGAAGGAGAAAGAGACTCCCCCTAAGTTAGTGGGGAAGCTGGAAGATGAGGGAACTAAACGGAGACCCTGCTATGTGCCAGGACTGAAACACAGGCCTTACAGATACTACTTGACCCAAAACTCACTGCAATCCTACGGGGAAGGGACTGTGCCACTCTGCTTATTGATGAGGAAATAGAGGCTGGAGAGGAGAGTGGAACTGTTTCCGGTTTCCCAGTGGATCAGAGGCAAGGTGGCAACCTGCCTGCCCTGCCTGTCTGCCTGGGTCTGTTGATGGTGGCAGCTGAGGCCGAGCCTGGGCCGGCAGCTGTGGCCAGGATGCTAGGCTGTGTGACCCTACTCTCGCTTGGCCTGAGGCTTTCTGAGGCTTGTGTCTGTGGGTGTGGAGAAGGGAAAGGTGCCTGCGTGTGGTTGGATGGGCTGCTTCTCACCTGGCTTGGTAACTCGCAGGAGCTCAGGTACGGCACTGCAGGGCACCTGGCCGTCACTGAGGGCGCCCACCGTCAGCACCGCGTCGAAGGTCCCTGTGTGGAGGTGCGGATATGGTGCGGTGGTTTGCCTTCAGTGTGGCCTCAGATCACCCTGGGGGATGGTGTGCGTGATGGGGCCTGGGGAGGGACCAGGCCTGCCACTGGGGTCTGTGGGACCCAGATCCCGTGGGGGATATGGCAGATGTGGCCCAGTCCTGGACTGAGGTCAGATCACGGCACGGAAGTTTCAGAGAAAGCGTCTCAGTGAGGGATTGGGGGGCTCGAAAAGAGAATAGGACTCAGTGTGGGAGGGGGCTTGTAGAGGGCTAGGCAAGGGGGATGGAGTCTTGGCAAAAGAAAGGGGCTCCGTCAGGTGGGCTTGGTCAGAGGGTGTGCCTTGGGGTGCTGAAGGGGAGGGGGAGTACCTTCAGAGCTGGGTAGAGGCTCCTGACCCAGGGTGCAGAGGCTGAGGCGCTGGTAGAGGCCACGGGCCCGGGCCTGTTCCAGCATCCCTGGGCTCCCATCCACCCCATGCAGCTGGAGGAAGCCCCGAGCCTGCAGCTGGGGTGGGGGGACCCAGTCACAGTTCATACCCGCCGCCTCCCAGTTAGGTCCCTGCACCTCGGGGAGGACAGTGGTCCCCGCAGTGGATGTAGCCCAAGTGTTTGGAGCCAGTGAGTCTGAGCAGGGAGGCGGGGGTCTGGGGCCTGGGGAAGTAGGAATTTTGAGCAAGTGGGGGCTGAAGGGAGGGCAGGGGATGTAGGGTGGTCTCACCTCTGCAGCCACTAGGCCAGTACCACAGGCCACGTCCAGGATCAGGGCAGCGTGGGGTGGACCTGGAAGGGCTCGGGTGAGGCAGTCCACTGCGAGCTGGGGAGCGCGGTACTGCAGGGTGGCCACGTCCTGGGGACAGAGTGCTGCACCAACTGCCACCCCATGCCCCAGTGTTTGGGGGACCTCCTTTGGGGTGATCTAGGAGTCAGCCCGGCCAAGCTGTGTGTGTTGGGGGCCCAGGGCCTGCTGGGACTACAGTGAGGGGAGAACCAGGTATGAGGTGCTTTCCTCTGTCAAGGGGCGGGGACTGGAGAGTAGCCCTCAGCTCACTGCTGGGGTCTTTTCTGTGGGCCTTGGCATGGCTCTCTGCTTAGTTCATAGTGACCCCTCAGTGGCACCTCTGCCTGGACTGCAGTCCCAGGGTGGGGACTTCTTGGCCCCTGATCTCTAGGGTCTGCCAATCTGGAAGATGGGGCTGATGAGAGGGCAGGGCCACTGTGGATGCGCTGAAGAGGAGCCAGTCCCCGGAGAGACAGGACTGCAGGGCTGCACCCAGGTCTTACTTCCCTCTCACATTCCTTGCCCTGGGATGATGCAAGGCTCACTATTCCGGCTTTACAGACACGAAAACTGAGGCCGGGCGAGCGGATGGAAGCAGAGGTGAGGACCCGGCCGGTTTACCTGGTCATAGTCCGGAGCCCATTGGTCATAGAAGTGAAGCTTGTGGGCCAGGTCGGTGATGCCATGCGAAGCCCCCACTCGCGCCCGCACCTCGGGCAGGCTCCGGCCCTCTTCCAGAGCCATCCTCCTGTGGGACACGGCTTCCGTGTCCTGAGGCCACCTCAGTCTCACCTCCCTCCCACCCATCATGCCCAGCAGAGGAGGCTGTCAGGAGGGGGCCTCTCCCGGCCACCGGCACAATGCAATCCCATTTCACTGGGGGTGGGGGTGGGAACACTGAGCGCAGGGAGGGCGAGGCTGGACACCTGGGGGCTCAGGGCTGCTGGAAGGGGTGTTCCCCGCGGCGGGAGGGAGGACCTGCCCCACCTCCTTGTCGGCCACCACGAGCGGGATTCCAGGGCGGAAGGGCCCCTCAGGCGGTAGGGGTTCAGAACTCACCACCAATCTGACCCGCCAGCGGGGTGGGTGGGCGCTGGAACTCGCGGAAGGGCCTGTAGGCGAGCCTGGCCACGCCCCCACCTCCCTCGGTGATTGGTTTTCTGCTAAGAGAAAATGACCAATCAGAGGAAAGCGCTGGCAACTCGCCCCCACCTCCACCACCAGCCAATGAGCTCAAAGTTCTTGGCCCGCCTTCAGTCCGGGAAGATCCCAGAATCTTGTTGAAAAGTTTGGAAGGTACCTGGGTTGAGTAATGTTCTCTGTGCCCTCCCGACTCCTGACGACCTTTATGCTTCTCCAGAGCATGAGCTTTTAGGCAGTAGGAGCCTCGGAATTCTTGCGGGCCAAAGAGGGACCTAGGATCAGCCTTCATTTTTAGAACAGTCACCAAGATCCATGCAAGGCTGTCCAGTAGAACTTTCTTTGGTGATGGAAATGTTTTATAAATACACGCTGTTCAAGTGGCTGTTGAGCACTTGAAATGTGCCTAGTGCTGCTGAAAACAAACACTATAGGTTGGGACTTGAAGCCAGTCGCACTTCAGATGGGACTTGAACCCACACTGTCTGGCTTAGGAGGGGACTTGAACCCACAGTCTCCCTGGTGAAATCACATACCTGGTCTCAGCTTCTTAATGAAGCTCAGGTTCTTTACCTGTTGTTGCGGAAGGAATTCAGCAAGAGGCAAAGTGATAGGTAAAAAGATTTATTGAGAGTGATACATACTCCATAGACAGAGTGTGGGCCATCTCAGAAAGTGACGGGTTGTCCTGAAATATGGGGAGGTTAGTTTTTATGGGCTGGATAATTTCATACGCTAATGAGTGGGGGGAATATTCTAACTATCTTGGAGAAGGGGTGGGGATTTAATGGTTGTGCCCTGCCCCCTTCCTTCCTGTCTCAGCCCTGAGGAATGAACTTTAAAATTTATTTAAATAATTTAAACAGCCGTCTGTGGCCAGTGGCCTCCGAGTTGGACAGCGCAGGGAGCCTTGCTACTCAAAGTATGGTCCACAGACTTGCAGCACCTGCGACAGCAGCATCATTAGCTTGGGTTGCTCCAGGGGAGGACCTTAGGGGAAATGCAAATTTGTTAGAAATGCAAATTCTTGAGTCTTATCCCAGGCCTATCGAATCTGAATCTGATTGTGGGGGGATGGGGTGGTCGTAGGGCCCAGGGATCTGCTTTTTAACAAACTCTCCGGGTGATTTCTATGCAGCTGAATTTTCAGAAGCACTAGCCTAGACAACCCTTGTAGGGGATCGAAGTGTGGGCAGGCAGTTTGGGAGACTGTTGCAGTTAGCCAGGCAGGAGGTTCATGTCCGGGGGAACCCAGGAAGAGGAGTAGGTTTGGGGTAAAGAGGATACTAACAGTTTGGGAATGTCGACTTTGAGATGTGTACTCGAAGATGTCTTCTTGATGCCAGAGTCTTGAGCTCAGGAGAGAAGCCAGGCTGGAGACAGATTCAAGGTCATGAGTGAGTACAACCTGTGGTGATTGAAGCATCTGGCACTGGTGAGATTGCTCAGGGAAGAGAAAGGGGAGGGGAGAGGCCTCAGGATCCAGCTTGAGGACCTCCAACACTTCAGTGTGGCAGAGTGTAAGCAGATCGGTGAGGGGGTCCCCAGAGAAAGAGAACCAGGAATGGTTTTCTGGACAGAAGAGAAGCCATTTTGTGATCTAAGCCTGGCCACAAGGCTTGCCCTTGAACAGGTCTCGGTAACCAGTGATCTTAAAGGAGCAAAGGAATGCAGGAACAGAGAAAAGGCAGTCAGACAATAGTGCCGTGATAAAGCAGACTCCTAGTTCATCCTCAAAGGATAGACTTAATAATATATCTTTGAGTTCTGGGGGAACTAAGGCCCCCACCCAAGTGGAGGACAATGACGATGTGGAGCCTTCTGACTTCAGTCGACTAAAGCTTGGACTCTGGGCCTTTGCCCCAATTCTAGGCTGAATTCTCCTCTGCTCAGGCCCCTTCATGAATATGCATATACCGTTAGCTTAAAACTTCCCCAATTTTGCCGTTCAGGGAGATGCTGCTTTGGGAAAGATCCCGGGTGTCCTCCTTACTTGCTGCAGGTAATGAGTCCTTCCTTCTTCCTATCTTTGGCTTGGTTGTGTCTTTTGTCTCAACACCCACCAAGAGGCGAACCCAGTTTTCAGGTGACAAGAGGAGCGTCTAGCAGTGTTGAAGAAAACCCCGAGAAAGTAAGGATGCCAAGAACAGAGTGTTTCAAAAAGATGGGGGAAAAAAAAAAAAGAAAAAGGGCTTTCCTGGTGGTCCAGTGGTTAAGACTCGGCTCTCCCAGTGCAGGGAGCACAGGTTCGATCCCTGGTCAACGAACTAAGATCCCACATGCCCCACGGTGTTGTCAAAAAAAAAAAAAAAAAAAAAATCTGCAAAACAAAAAGATGGGGGATGGCCAACATTGCCCAATGTGCTGGTAGGTGGTGTAAAATGAGGCTGAAGAATTGAGCACTGGATGTAGGGACATGGAGACCTTTGGTGGCTGAGATAGACCTTGATAGTGCACACTAGCCACCAAGTTTGCCTCTTCTCCCTGAGTTAGACTACACATCCCAGCTTCCCTTACCTGTAGGTGTGGCCGAGTGGCCGAATTCAGGCCAATAGACTATGGGTGGTGGTGAAGTGCTCCATTTACAGACCTGGACCATAAACGCCTCCTATAAGACCCTCTGTGGGGTGGGCTCCAAGCACCCAGAGGAGAGTGGGTCTGTAGATGGAGGAGTGTGGAGCCGTGCCCTCTCCACCAACCTGCATGGCACTGTAACATGGACAAAAATAAACTTTCATAGTGTTAGGCTACTGAGATTTTAGGATTTGTCTATTACAATAGCTATTGTCATTTCCCTTAATGACCTTGGCAAGAGCAGTTTTGGGGGAGTAGAGGGAGTGGGGGAGACCCAGATTTCAGCTGTTATCTGTGTAGGGGAGCAAAACTTGCCACCCCAAAATGTCTCTTTGGCATGTAGATTATGTTGAGCTGGAAATGATGACGGCCAAAAAGACTCAGAGAGAAGCTTTAAAAAAAAATCTATTTTGTTGAAGTAGAGTTTATTTACAATGTTGTGTTAATTTCTGCTGTACAGCAAAGTGATTCAGTTATATGTGTATACACACACACAGACACAGACACACACACACACACACACACACACACATATATATTCTTTTTCAGATTCTTTTCCATTATGGTTTATCACAGGATATTGAATATAGTTCCCTGTGCTATAGACTGTGGGTGGTGGTGAAGTGCTCCATTTACAGACCTGGACCATAAACACCTCCTATAAGATCCTCTATGGAATGGGCTCCAAGGAGCTTGTTGTTTATCCATTCTATACATAATAGTTTACATCTGCAAATCCCAAACTCCCAACCCATTTCTCCCCTCCCCCCCTCCCCCTTGGCAACCACAAGTCTGTTCTCTATGACTGTGAGTCTGTTTCTGTTTTGTAGATAAGTTTATTGGTGTCATATTTTAGATTCCACATATAAGTGGTATATGGTATTTGTCTTTCCCTTAATGAAACAGGAGGGAAGCGAGCAGGGCACAACCTTTAAAAGAATGACATAGCCATTGAGGATATGACACAAACTGGTTAGAAGCAACTAGGTTCAAGATGGCAGAAGATTCGACTACCGTAGAACTTGAGCCTCACTATATACTCATTGTAATTCATTAGCATATGCTAAATGACACATCCACAGGCACCATGACAGTTCTGAGGCCAACCATAAAAGGCCAAAAGTGAGTGGGGCCCAATTCCTGGAAGCCTCCTCCCCTTCTCCAAAATAGTTGGAATAATCCTCCCACTAATTAGCCTGTGAAATTACCCATCCCATAAAAACTAAGCACCCCATATTTCGGGGCTCTTGCCTTCTGAGATGGCCCACACTCTGGCTATGGAATGTGTTTCTCTCTAAATAAATCCACTTCTTACCTATCACTTTGTCTCTCACTGAATTCTTTCTGTGATGAGACATCAAGAACCTGAGCTTTATTAAGTCCTGAAACCAGGTGTGTGCTCTCAATTAAAAGACAGCGGGTTCTGGCTGGGTTAGAGCCCCAGCCCATGGGTTCAAGTTCCAATCTGGGTTTAGGCTGGGTTTGAGTCCCAGCACGTGGGTTCAAGTTCCAATCCGAGGTGCCCAGTTTCATTGACTCAGAAAGAAACTTGGACCTTCCCCCTGAGTGCCTAAATCATTTAGATAGAGGGGCTGTTCCTGGAACAGAGCTATCACCAGAAGTATCTGCAAAGAACGTGGGCTAGGTGTGGTGGGAGGAAATTCTAGGAGGGTCTAGATATCAGAGTCCACTCTGTATCCCATTGTCTCTGCTTGGTTCAGAGAACATTTGTTTACCAAACATTTACTTTTCTATTCGTGTCAACTGCCTTCCTCCTTTCTGAAATTCCAACCCCCCACCCTAACATCCTCCTTTGTCTTTAGCTGACGATGATATTTAAGGTGAGTGTTTCTGTCATTTTGGCAAGTTAATCAGTTTTCCTGGGTCTCTTCCATGCATACATGTTATTACATTTTGTTTGGTTTTCTCCTGTTAATCTGTCTCATGTCAGTTTAATTCTTAGGTCAGCCAGGAGAACCTAGAAGGGTAGAGGAAAATTTCTTCCTCCCCTGAAACCGAATCCCCCTGAAACCGAGCTCTCCCACCAAGTTTGTGATTAACCTCTATCCAAAACGTTATTCTCTTTCTTGTCCTGCACCTGTTCCCCTCAGGATTGAGGAGTATCCAAGAAAAGGGGAGAATGAAACCCTCCTGAGTACATAAGCCTCTCTGTGTTGCCCATTTCCTGTTTATAGAAAACGGCTTTTGTCTCTTAGGCCTTCCCTGAGTTCCAAAGAGCAGGCACAAGCATTACTTATTAGGGAAGTGAGCGAATGCTGAAACAAAGAAAAAGCAGTTAAGTGAGAAAATAATGACAATAATTCAGTGATAAAACAGAGTCCTAGTTCCTCTTCAAGGGATACATTGACATAACCGTCTGACACATGACTTGGTGTTGTTCTGCAGAAACTAAGGCCCTCACCAGGGTGGAGGATGGTGACTACATGCTGAGTATAATCAGTAGATTCCAAACCAGTTGGTCAGAACCGGAATGTTGATGATGTTCCTGGAACACCATCCTGTTACCTCACTACCAACCGACCAACCAGAAGAAAATCATGCATTCTGCAGCCCTCACCCCAAGTGCTGCCTTTAAAAACCCTTCCCTGAGGACCGTAGGGAAGTTCAGGTCGTCTGAGCACAAGCCACCCATTCTCCTTGCTGGGCTCTGCCATACACGCTGTACTTTCCTTGACCACAACCCCTTGTCAGTAAATTGGTTTTGCTCCACATGGGCGAGCAAACCCAAGTTTGGTTCGATAACACCCTGACACCAGCCGAGATCCAAACCCCAGTCTATCTTAGTCTAAAGCTGTACCAAGAACATGCTGTGAACCCGTTGTGTTCAGCTGCAAATAACAGAGCACCTGTATAGCTGTGGCTTAAACAGAGAGGGATTTACAGGTCTCAGACAGGAAGCTGAGACTGGGCAGCGTGGTCTGGGGCTCAGTTATGCCATCAGGGACCTAGGCTCTTATCCTCTTTCCTCTTCTGCCACCTATTGCATGGAGACCTTTGTCCTCATGTCTGTCACCTTGTCACAGCTGCTACACCTCCCAGTAGGACAAAGGAGAAAGGGTAAAAAGCTAGGCCAGCTGAGCTTACTCTGTTTATTCCAATAAACAAAAGCTTTATTGGAAGCCCCTCCCCATGACTTCTGCATCATCTTCTTGGCCAGACTGGGTCACATGGCCACCCCTGAATCATCTCTGGAAGGTGAGTGGGAAGGGGGGCTGGAGATGGGGGCTAGCTCCACCAGCTGACGTCTGGGCCCCATCTCTGCAGGCTCATGTTCCATTCAGGTCAATAAATATTCACTGTGCACCTTCTGTTTGCCAGGTCCTGCACAGGGCACTGGAGGCAGTCATAGAGATGAATCAGAAGTAGCCCCCACTCCACCCTGTTCTAGTGGAGGAGGTGAGGCTGGGGTGTCTTCTCCTGTCCAGGCTCTGGTCACCCACACCCTCCACATCCGGGACCACTGCTTTGTCTGGGGTGGGGGTGGATGGGTGCTATGATGTGACAGTGACAGAGGAATGTCACTGTGGGGAGTGACCCTTCAAGTAAGGTGGATGCCCCAGTAAAGGCAGTCCTGTTGGACCATCTGAGGGTGGCTTTGGTTGTCCCAGGAGAGGCCCTGGTTGGGGGGAGGGTCCCAGGGGGACCTGCCTATCCGATCTGTCCTCGTAGGCCCTCAGTGGTGTCCTGCTCACCGACCAGGGCGTGCAAGGTGTGTGGACACCTGTAGCTAAGGCTCCTGCTGGAGCATGAGACTTGCCATGTAAGACACTGGTAGGGGTGCTGGTGGCCTCTGGACACCACTTTGCTCCCCCCAGGCGTGGACCCCAGGCCCCACAGACTTCTCTCTCCACAGCCCACTACATTCCTTCCCCTCCAGAGCCCAGGAAGCTGTTCCAGCCTCGGGGTGAGAGGCCTTTCTCTGACCTATCACATTTCTATCTTCTCTAAGTCAGTCTTCTCAAGTTTCTGTAACTTTTGCAAAAAATCATCTTCCCTCCGGGCAGTGGATAACACTGGGTTCCGCAGCTGTCAAAACGGGGGAAAGGGTCAGGTAACAGAAAATAGTTTTGGGGTGAGGAAGGGGTCGTAATGATCTCGGGTGGCCTCGGCCTGCAGCGGCTTGAAGCAGGGTTTCGGTTCCTGGCCAGAGATTGAGGTCTGGCCACAGCAGTGAGAAAGCTGAATCCAAGCCACTAGACCACCAGGGACCAGGGGCCAGTGACAAGACCCTGGCCCGTCAGCTGCGTAGAGATGAATTTCCACATAGAGATGGAAAGTAGTGAAACAAGTAAAGTGTTTATTAGGAGGAAATAGGGTACATGTGGATAGACACACGGGTGGGCTCAGAGAGCAAGCCACACACTCGTGGCAATTTGAATGACTCTCACGGGGCATTTTTTCTGGGTTTCCTTTGGCCAATCATCTTGCTTTGCCTGGTTCTGAGTCCATATTTGGTATATCTCAGGGTCCTCCCCTGTGTGCACACACATCTCTTAGCCAAGATGGAGTCCAGCGGAGAGGTTTATGGGTAGGTTGACATCACTTAATTATGAGGTGGCGCCCCCTCCCTTTTGACCTCTGAGGAGCCTTTCTGTGCACGTGTAGTCGGGAAGGTCTCCTTGGCCTCGAGAATGAGAAGTACGTGGTCTCTGTCTTTTATCTGGGCGGGGCCCAGCTCTCCTCTCGCTGCTGCTATTTTGGAGGATCTGCTCCAAACTCTAGCTGCTCAGCCTGGGGCCCGTCTATCTCCTGCCTCAGTCAGAGCAGCTGTTCATGTTTCAAAGCTATGGTCGGATCTCAGACGTACAAAGGCCAAGGGTTGCCGGTGGTGGAGGAGAGGCCAGAGTCATCCTGTGGCCAGAAGGAGCGGACAACGGCGAGGGCATGACAGGGCAAGACCTGGCAACGCCAACGGGCATGAGTTCTGGCGGGAGGCACGACTTTCAGGGCATCGGGCGTGCGAGGGTGGGGTGTGCGCACGTGTGAGTATATGGGGGTCAGTTGGGATGTTTCTGAATTCCAGTGTCAGAAACCCAAACCCACCCGAGGCGGTGTTAACAGTAGGGGTTTGCTGTTTCCTCTTACAGGAAGTCCGGCAGTCACCAGAGCCAAGGCTGAGCCTACTGCTTTCACTAAGGACCCAAACTCTGTTCTCTTGTTTGCCATGCTGCACGTTTGCTCTGTTGGCCCCTTCTGGTCAGAAGATGGTGACAGCAGCTCAGGCGATCATGTGTCCTCACAGACAAAGCCCCAAGGCACGCTAGGGTTGGCCTTGTCTCCTGGTCTCTCTCTTTTCCTGTGGGGGTGGAGGATATTTTCCCAGAAGCCCCAGAGGCTGGGAAAGCGAGGTCTGGTACTTCCAGGCTCAGGTGTGGGAGGTGAGCATGGTCTCCAGGAAGGAGGGAGAGGCGAATGGCTGTTGGTACAAGCAGCAGTGCCTGCTCCTCGGTGTGTGCAGACGTGTGCAGAGGGGGGGGAGCGTCTGCAGGTGTAGCTGCTGCCTTGGGCAGGCCCCAGGCCCCAGGGAGTGCGGTCACCAGGCTGTGGACTTGGTTTCTTACCCTGAATGAGCTACGGGGAGTTACAGCGTCAGATCTGCATTTTACAAAGATGGTGAGAGTGGAGCCGGTGGACCGCAAGGGGAGAGCCTGTTGCAATTATTTAGGCAAAAGCTGGAGTCCTGAGCAGTGCCAGGGGCTGCCATGGGGTTAATAGGCTGCGGCGTTTTGGGGGATGAGGAGAGAGCAACTTCCCTTCTGTCGAGCTTCCTCCGGCCCCAGGAGCTGCTCCTTCTCATCTCCTTTGCTGCCTCCTTCTCCCTTCCTCTCCTCCACCTGTACCCAAAGGCGGCCCCCCCGGGCTCAGTCCTGGGTCCTCCTTCTTCATCGACACCCACTTCCTAGGTGATCTCATCCAGTCCCGTGGTTTTAAATGCTATTTATATGCCAGTGATTCCCAAGTGGGTGACTAGCCCTGATTCTTCCCTGAACTCTGGACTTGTTCGCCTGAACTCTCCCCTCAGAGGCCACTCCCAAATCCCTCCCGTCTCCGCAGTCCTCTGAACCACTAGGCATCCAGAGGCTCAGCCCAAACTAATCTTCTCCCATCCCTCGTTCTGTCCCTGGGCAAATCCCGTGGCTGCTCCACTCCACCCCTGCCACTCTGGTTCCACGCACCTTCCCCTCTCGCCCAGACCCCTGTGGTGGCCCCCAAACTGGCCTCCCTGCCTCCCCCATTGTCCCCACACCCAGTCCATTTCCCTCACAGCAGCCAGAGATCATATTATTATTTTTTTAAACTTCTTATGGGAAATTTCAAACACACACAAAAGAAGAGATTAGTACAATAACCTGACGTGTTTGTTTATCACTCAATTTCAGTTGTTAATAAAACATGCCCAACCAGAATGATGTCTTTACAGTATAAGTTTGGTGAGTTTACCCTCCTGCTTAAAACCTAAAATCCAATTCCTTACCAACCTCATCCTTAACCTCTCTCCTCCTCAAATCTGGCATCCTGGCCTCTGCTGATCCTGGAACATGCCACGGTGATCTCAGGGCCTTTGCACTGCTGTTTTTTAAGCATGACAGGTGAAGCTGACATTCTCTCTGACTTTCTCCCTCCTCTATCTGCTGCTCCAGGGAACCAGCTACCATCACAAATGGGCAGGGACCTTCTAGGTCTTGTATTTTAAAAAAGATTTGCACTATATAGGTGTTCAGAACAACATATAATATTGCTTAATGGGCTTGAAAAAATTATACAAATGCTATCATTTCACAGCTCTTACTCTGTAACTTTCCCTTTTCACGTAACACCGTGTTTTTGAGATCTGTCCACACTGATGCACACAGATCGCATTCATTTTAACCACTGCTTAGTCATCCCTGAGACAGATACACCCAGTTTATTTATTCATTTCCCAACTGATGGAAAAATGCTACCACACGTAGTCTCGCACATGTTTTTTCATTCACAGGTGGATGCTTCTGGAAGGAGTGCTTTTCAGACTGGGGTTTGCAACCCATTAGGGGGTAGTGAAAACAATTCAATCAGTTGTGAAATAAAATGGGTAGAAAATAAATGCGCACATTGCACGTAATAAGGGTAATTACTGTTTTGTTAACTTCATGTTTCGGTTTCACATGTCTGAGGAGTGGGCAGCTTTGTACAGCACACTCCTTACCGTGGGTGGCTCTCAAAGTCTGAAAACCAAGTCTGAGAGCCACCCACGGTAAGAAGTGCTGGGTCAGGGGATGGGCAGTGTCTGATGCTCTGGTAGCCCATGAACTCATACACACGCACGGTGAAGCGTCAGACTTTTTTTGTTTTTTCAAACGGGTATGAGATAGTATCTAATTATGGTTTTAATTTGCATTTCCCTCGTTCATTGGCTCTTTGGTTTTTCCCTTCTGTGAAGTGCCTTTACCTATGTGTTCTACTGAGTCATTTGATTTTATCTTATCGATTTGTAGGTGTTCCTTAGATATTCCGTGTATTCTGGCTACTGGTCCTTGGACTGTTTCATGGGTTGCATACATTTCTTCCAGGCTGTCACTACCTTTTGGCTTTGCTCCTGCTGTCTCTACACCAGATTCAGCAACAAGGAGTTTACCAGTGACTTGGGCCAGGGCAGTGGCCATGGAAGTGGGGAGGCAGGGGCTGAAGCTGTATGGCCAGTGGCTGGTGACTGCATGACTTCTTTCAACAATATCATTTAAATGGTCAAGTGAAGGGGCATTGAGGAAACTTTTTTTTTCTTTTAATAAAAACTGTATACATTTTTTCGGGCTGTACCTTGCGGCTTGGGGGATCTCAGTTCCCCAACCAGGGATTGAACCCCAGCCACGGCAGTGAAAGCGCCCAATCCTAACCACTAGACCACCAGGGAACTCCCCAAGTTGTATACATTTAATGTGTACAACTTGACGTTTTGATACACATATACATTGTGAAATGATCTCCACAGACCAGTTAAACAACATTTCTGTCACCTCTACATAGTTACCGTGTGTGTGTGTTGAGAAGATTTAATAAAACCTATCCTCTTAGCATATTTCAAGTATACAATGCAGCACTGTCAGCTGTCATCTCCATGCTGTACATTAGATCTTTATACCTTATTCATCCTGTATAACTGAAACTTTGTACCCTTTGATCAATATCACCCCATTTCCTGAGCCTCTGACCACCACCGTACTACTTTCTGTTTCTAAGAGTTCAGCTTTTTTTTAGATTCCACATATAACTGAGGTCATGCGGTATTCCTCATTCTGTGTTTTGCTTATTCCACTGAGCCTAATGTCCTCCAGCTGCATGCATATTGTTACATCTCACGTGTGGGATTGTAAATTAGTACAGTCATTATGGAAAACAGGATGGCAGTTCCTCAAAAAATTACAAATAGAACTACCTTAGGATCCAGCAAGCCCACTTCTGGGTATATATTTAAAGGAATTGAAATCAGTATCTTGAAGAGATATTGGCACTCCCATGTTCACTGCAGCATTATTCACAGTAGCCAAGATATGGAAACACCCTAAATGTCCTTTGATGGATGGAGGAACATTTTCTTTAGGACACAAGGAACAAGCAGGGAGAGGAGTAGCTGAGGATGGGTGTGGGTGTGGGTGTGTGGAAGATCCCAGAGGGAGGTCTAAATGAGCTGGCAGAAAACAAATGCATGAAACACATTGGTTCTGAACAAACTGATCAGTAAATGACTTGGTGAAAATTATTTGCCATGGATGTTTTTCACATGTTGATTTTTGTACCACGCAGGTGTGACTTTGCAATCTGTTGCAGTTGTTGACATGTTTTTCCCCCTTTATCCAAACTTTGTTTTTTGGAGGCGGTGAATGTTTTTGAAACAATGGGATGTTTTGGCAACTTTGTATCCTTTTAAAGAACACTTTTAAAAGCATTTTCATTCATTTTTGTGTAAAAAAACTTTTTGAATTACTTTTAAGGTAACAATGACCCTTTTTTCTATGGTCGGGATTTTTTTTTGGAATTTCACCATCTAGTCTTGGGCTCCAGGTGAATTGCTTGAAAGTGGTTTGGTTGCAATGAATATTTCCACATATTGGTTTACGAATTAACAAAATGCGTGCCCCTGGGGGTGATTTCTTTTTAGAAATTTGCACATATTTGAAAGCAATTTTGTCCAATTTGTAGCTTATTTTGTTTTTAAAAAATTCTTGCGTTCCTTCTCATCTACTGACGCTGGCTTCTCTCACCCACCAACCCCCCAGCACTGGCGTGCGGCCAGGTACTGCACAACGCACTTTACAGACACTATTTCATCGACTCCTCCCCATGACCTCACCTGGCAGATTCTCTATATAAACTATATCCCAGTTTTACAGATAAAGAAATTTGGGGCGGGAGCATAGACTTGTGATTAAGCGGCAGAGGTCAGTTCAATTCCAAGTCTGTCTGACTCTGAAACCTTTTCCCTTAAATCAGGACAAGTGCTCGAGCTTTCATCCGTTTTTAAATGATCATTTTTTTTGTTTGCATTTAAGTGGTTTCAATCAAGCCATCTTTAGAAAGAAAAAAAAAACAAGTTCCAATACGTTTGAAGGCATATTTTATCATTTTTACGTACTTCTGGGGAAAAATAATGGAAGATTTGAAATAAAGTGAAGTTTTAATATTGGAACGAGAAAGAAAGGAGAATGTCCTGAACATTTCTCGGTGGTTTCGCCACCAGCAACCCAGGCAGGACGGGACCTGCACCGGGCGAGCTACTCGGAATGACGCAAGGTTGTTGTCGCAGGCTGAGAAGGGACAAAATCAGCGACGGAAAACTTTGCATCAATGTGCGCAGCGCGCTCGGGGTCGGCGGGCCCCTGCGCCCCTGGTGTTTGCTGCCCCCGTGCGGTCGCGCCGCCGTCCTGCACCTGCAGGGAGCGCACCTGAGAGCCCCTGGGACTGCGAGGAAGTCGAAGGCGGGCTTCCTGCCTCTCTCGGCCTCGGTCCTGGGCCGGGGAGGAAAATCTCCGCGGAGACAGGCAGGGACTGGGGAATGGCGCCCCCTGGCGTTAGGCAAGGCAGCGGCCACTGATAATTCGGTTATCCCATCAGGTCCATCCCATCAGGGAGTGGAGGTATTGGCCGACGCCACATAGCACGATAGTACATGGATGGCCTTGAACGTAAGTGTTGAGTAGGAAAGAGAAAGGAGGGGAGGGCTCCCTACTGAAGGATCCAAGCGGGGGGGCTCCTTCTGCAGCAGCTTCTGCTGCTTTCATTCCAGCCTGGCAGGTGGGGATCTCCGAGGCCATTACTCATTCATTCATTTATTAATTCAACAAATATTTATGGAGTTCCTGTTATGCACCCTGCGCTGTTCTAGGCATAGGGCACAGTAGTGAACAAGATTCATGGTCCCGGCCTTCAGAGGTGGCTTGACATGAAGGTCAGGAGGGAAGGTGATGGGGTGACTCTGACTCTGGGGTGTCTGGCCCGTGGGACGGCATGGCTGGGACTGCCCTTCCCTGAGCTAGGTTAGGAGGAGGTCCTGTGTTGGTTTTACACTCCAGGGGCGATCTCTGACCTCTGTTACTAGATTTCCAGCCCTCTGTGTTCCTCCCTCCTGTGGTCTGAGAGCCGCAGAGAAGCCTTGCTATAATCTAGCTTGGGGACCAAGATGAGGGCCCTGGTGAGGGTGGGGGACAGTTGATTGGAGCTGAGACTGAGACCCGGGCCTGGCATCCTAAAGGAGCTTGAGAGGTACCTTGAGGGGCAGCCCTGGGGGCAGTGGGGCAGAATGAGGTCTCCAGCTCCTGCCTGGACCACATGGTCCAGGGAGTTTGGTCAAGATGATGTAAAGGATGATCAACTCAGCCTTAGTGACAGTGGAATTCTGGGTATGGTGATGCCAAGTGTTAAAAAATCAAAAGTCAGCTAAGTAAATTGAAGATCTAATTGGCCTTATTCAAAAATTCATGAGTAGGGCAGCATCCCACCTAGCAAGTAGAAAGGTGCTCTGAAGAGCTGTACAAAATGGAAGGCTTTTACAGGCAGAAGGAGGGCGGGGCAAGAAAGTAAAGACAGTGGATTAATTTAGGCAGGGTCATCTTCCCTTAGGGGAAGGCAGGGGGTCTTAGGCAGATTACCTCACTGGTGTTGACCAGGTAATTCCAGACTAATTGGTTTAAAACACCACTCCTGAGAGAGGCTGAAATTGCAATTAGGTTAGGTATTAAGTCTTGGTGGGGCTTAGCACAAGTGACTCCATTTTGGGCCTGTTGTTTCTTTCTAACAACTCCCCCCCTTTGATCAAACTCTCAATATAACTGAGAGATGTGATCAAAATTTTAAGCGTTAGTACCGCTCACCTACTGCTCTGTAGTTCTCAGTTTTTGGTGATGCTGCTTTGTTGCTGAATCTGTGTAGTATTCACAGTTTGCACAACTCCAGACTCACAATTTTTTAGTCAATCATTCTCTTCATTCCTTTTTTGAGGTCCAGTCTTAGGGAGATTTGCTTGGTGATTAGCAGCTGTAAATATGCATTTAAAGCTTTAGAGAGAATGAAATGCACCAGGGGTATTATTATAACTATAAGCGGGATAATTCCCAATGTTACGAGTGCACTTGGGAGCCATGGGTCTCCAAGACCCAAACCAATCAAAATCAAATTAATCAAAGAAAGACCCCATTGAAGGAGCCAAATCGTTTGCTCAGTGATCTTATGTAATTGAGTTTCAGCTTCCCCAGAAGTGTTCATTTTATGTACAGCAGGTGGTGTTGGCCACAGAACAGCTCAGCTAAAAGATAATCCTGTTAGAAAGAACAACTTTGGCCAGAGAGTTTAAGGATCTTTGCTGGGTAGCTAGTGTCTTTGCAACAGAATCAGCAACGTTTCAAGAGTTAAGGAGAGGTTTCTGATCATACGCCCATTGGATTTACTCCTAAGCCAGGGGTCATTCAGGTTTTTAGTGCATATGGGGTGAGAATCTTCTAGCCTGAAATAAAAAATTGTTCTAAATTCCAGAGCTTACACCCCCTAGCAATGGCCTGGGAGATATAGGTGATGACATTATCTTTCCAGGCCAATGCCAGGGTAAAGGAGAGGAAGAAGAGAGAGTTTCATGTTTAGTTAAAGTATAAAATCTTGATCCAGTGTCCTGAGTGGAAACAGTCTACTTTGATGTTAGCTACTTCTCCTCCCAGCCAATTTGATTTGGATGTTCTCCAGTGTTTGCACAGGACCCACCAATTTTTGCAACTTTTTGGCTTCTAAGATTCCTGTTAGCAATAGTCTTTACTGGACCCAGTCCAGCTCAAGTTGGACCCAGTCCAACTCCAGCTGGTAACCACCAACAATTCCTGGGGAACTTTGGACTCGGGGAGAGCACTGAACCAGCAGACCTCAGCAAATGAAGACGGCAGCCTGATTCCAAACAAATGGGGAACTACTGTAGCCACGGCAGTTCCCAATGTGGAATTTGGAGAAAGATTCCAAACAAATGGGAAACTGCAGACTAAATCACCAGCAGTTCTCAACATAGAATCTGGGGACAGAATCAAGGGCTGGGGTTTCCAAACAAATGGGGAACTAACTGGAAAGCCAATTAGACCAGGAGCTTGACGCAAAGAGAGCAGAGCTCACAGTCATGAGAAACTTCCCCTGGCCTCAGAAATGGTGAGAAAGACAGTGAACTCAAAAAGAGGTGTGTGGGTACCACACTTGTCTTTCTCATTGTCCCCCAAAGCCATCAGAAATTCACTTTGGATCCCACCACTGCCACCAAATCTGTTAAAAGCCAAAATTCAACTGAGTACACTTGAAGATCTAATTGGCTTTATTCAATAATTCATGAACCGTCAGTATCCCATCCAGCAAGTAGAAAAGTGCTCTGAGGAGCTGTACAAAATGGAAGGCTTTTATAGGCAGAAGGAGGGCGGGACAAGGAAATTAAGAAGGTGGATTATTTCGAGCCAGGTCACCTTCCCATAGAGGAAGGCAGGGGGTCTTAGGCAGATTACCTCATTAGTGCTGACCAGGAAATTCCAGATGGATTGGCTTAAAATGCCACTCCTGGGGGCTGAAATTGCAATTAGGTTAAATATTAAGTCCTGGAGGGGCTTGGCACAAGTGACTCCATTTGGGGCCTGTTGTTTCTTTCTAACAGGGGTCATGGTGGGAGGCAAGCCAAAGAGGTGAGGAGAGACAGGATGGAAAACAAGTTGCAAATGCTAGTTTCAGCCCCCATCATCTGACTCCCAGCAATCAGGCTCTTCCCAAAACCCGCTCCTCCTCCAACCCCCACCTTAGTGGGCAGTACCTCCATCTACCCTTTGCCCAAGCCTTCTGAGGAGGAACCCCTGACCCCTGCCTTGCTTTACCTCTCTTTCCTCAAACTTCTGTTGGGAAACAATTCCCCACAGGTCTCCTGTGTTTCCGCAGAGGAATTGGTTGCTTTTTGTTCTGCGTGATCTTTTCCAGCATGCCTTGGAATATGTAACTTCTTCTCAAAGCACAGGCATGGTCCAGCATGATAAAGATAATGTCTCTCTCAGGAGCAAAGGGCAGGCTTGCTTGTTGCCCATCAGAAAAGATTGGGGTTCCCTAAGCTCAGGGTTTCCCTTCTGTAATTCACCCACTCAGTGTACAGGTACCATCTGCCCCTTTTCATGTCACCCTGTGGGATTTGGGACTCAAAGAGCCAAAGCAAAATACTTCTACTCCAGTTTTCTGCTAGTGCTGTAATACATTGTCCATCCTCTCTGACCCATGAGTCTTGTGCCTTCTACCAGCATCCAAGAAACCCCAGCAGGCTGACTGGTGGCTTGCAAGTAGGGTGCAATCTTGGACCTTTCACCATCCTTGACAGCTTCTAACTCTGTCAGTTCCACCTTCCACACATTTCTGGCATCTGTCCACTTCAGGCCCCGTCCTGGCTGCCATCATCTCGTGCCTAGAGGGCTTATTGTTGTGGGTTCCTATCAGATCTCCCCCTTTCCCCCCAAGAGCCCTTCTCTTCCCTAGTCTAGCCTCCTCATGCAGCTGGAGGGACCGTTGTAAAGCCCCCATTGATGTCCAGTGCCTTGTTGCCTTGGCTCTTCGATGGCTCCTATCATTTGATAGAGTATTCTATGACCCATGTGGTCCTTGCCGACCTCACCACCTACCTCACGCTCCTCCCCACCTCCTACTTTATGCTCTAGTAATACTGAATTGGTGGAATCATGCTGTTCCCTCTGCGTGGACCATCCTTCATACTTTCTTCTCTGGAAAACTCCTACCCATCCTTCAAAACTTAGCTCAAGGTGAACTTTCTGAAGCCTCAGCGACCCCTCAGGGACATAGTGTTGGAGACATAGAGGGTGGGTAGGGGAGGGGCAAGGGCAGAGGACAGAGCGGAGGGACTCTGCTCGCTCTACCCTCTGGACCCCTGCTGTTGCCCCGTGGGGAGGAAACAAATGGGTGAACACGGCTTGCCCTGGGCAAAGGCTGTCTTTGACCTTCCAGGGACTCAGTATGGCAGGTTGCCATGTACAGCTGGGCGGGTCGTATCCTGCACAAGGGTCCTCGCCGAGGAGGGCAGTGAGACTGAAATCACGCTGTGTGCCAGGGCAGAGGGGTCCTCTGCCCACAGAGCCCTGCACTCACAGGACCCTGCCACCAGAGGGCGTCTTTGAAAGGTGTGAGAGCCTCATCTTGCAGCATCTTGGGGCATCTGCTGGGACCCCGACAGGAAAACAATGCAGGAAATGCTGTGATCAAGGTTCTGGATTCTCCCAGATTTCTAAGCCTTTGACTCTGATCCATGGCTCCAGAAACCTCTCTGAGATGCTCCAGGCAGCCTGTGGCCCTGAGGGGTTTCACTCAGCCAAGTGCCCCCTTTCCCTCTGAGAATGCCCCTCTCCAGGATCCTCTGAGGCCTCTTGTGGGCACACTTTCTCTCACCTGCCCTCCTCTAACTGAATCTCAGGACCCACTGACACATCACTGACATCGTAGAGTAAAGGTCACAGCCGCTCTTCTCCGCTTCTGTGACTAGGGACCAGCCTTTAGCAAAATGCAAGAAGGACGGATGGGGGGAGGGTTGGGTAGGAGATCTCAGATTTGGGTGGCTGGGGCTTCCGTCTGCCTCCAAACATTTTGTCACCTGAGGCCCTGGGGGTGAAGATTTCTATATCCCAGGCCTTTGCTCCTTCGGGATTTGGAAGGACGTGGGAAGGCACAGCGCCCTTACGCTGCCTGGGCCGCCCGTGCTGGGTGGACGGGGGGTTCGTGGAGTTGATGTCCCCGGGAGCAGTCTCCAGTTAGGAAGTCGACAGGATGTGGAAGACAAATACACCAGTTTCCGTGCGGCAATGGGATGGGAGGCAGGTAAAGGAGAGCCTTTTGCGGCAGCTGGGTCCCCATGGTAACTTGGCCCCCACCCTGCAGTATCTGTGAGGTCACCCTGCCTCTCCCACCTGGAGGAGGGGTAGGAGGGACAGACATGGAGGCCGTCCCTCCGGTCAGATCCAGCCTCTTGGGGACTCTGCCGGTGGTGGTGAAGCTCTCCGCACTGGTGAGTGGGGTTTGGGGGGCAGGGGGCGGGGGCCACCTCAGAGCTGCTGGATTCCGCCCGCAGATGAAACACGGTGGCTGCCTCCCTCCCGGAGTAATCCGACTGTTCTCAGAAGCCCCACCCGCAAGCCACAGTGCTGGAATTTTCTCTGTAGCGGGTCACTCCTGCGGGGTGAGCATTGCCCTTCCCACCTGTCTTTTTCAAACATGCAAATGCTGACCATCGGGGTCCCGTCTCCAAAGCACAACCCCTCAGTGGGCTGAGTTATCGGAAAAGGGTCCCCTGGGTCTGCTCCTGTGGCAGAGAGAGGGGAGATTACACAGGGCAGTAGAGAGACAGACATGGTTGCATTGGAATCTCAGCTACTCTACTCTTTAGCTGTGTGACTTGGAGCAAATTGTTCCACCACTTCGAGCCTCTGTTTCCTCTCCTGTAGCCTATCTTATAGGATCATGTGGGATATAACAGGGTTCTCTCCTTCCTGGTTTCTACCTCACGAGCTGAGGGGTGGAGGTGCAACTCCTGTTTTCTGTTTCCATCTTAATTCCTCTCCTAGCTGGACCCCTGGACCTCCTTCCTTTCTCAGCATTGCTCCACCCCCTTGGCTCTGCTGATCCCGCCCCTAGTGGGGCACACAGCCAACCCTGGGTGACTGCCTTCCACACTGTCCCCTAGGGCTCCAGATGGTCCTCTGGACCGGGACACGTGGGGTCTGGATTGGTGGGTTGGCGATGCTTCGGGGCTAGAGGCTTTAGGGCTCTGATGAGGGGCTGTTCAGCTCCAGGACTCAAGTGAGTCTCATTTCCAGCCTCTTTCCCCATCCGGGCCCACTCTTCCTCCCAGTGGATGGGAGACATCACATCTACCTTGTCACCCAGGACAGGAATACAGGAATCTGGACATCTTCTTGGGTTACCCCCCGTCACCCCTCACAGTAGGTTAGTCATTCACTCTGTCACTGTCCCTGTGCCTCACATCTGTCTACCCTTAATGGCACTGCCTTTGTCCCCAGCTGCCCTCATGACACCAAGAGGCGACTGATAAGAAGGAATCCCAGGTGCTTGGGAGAAGGAAATGCCCTGGGTTCAAATCCGGCCGGAGTAGAGGGCCGAGGGCAATCATCTTTCCTTACATAATAATAATGATGATGATAACAGTAATAAATCAACCTCCTTCAGTCTGGAGGTTTGTAAATAACCACTGAAACCCAAAGGAAAGGGAATTCCTCGGTGGTCCAGTGGTTAGGACTCAGCGCTTTCACTGATATCAGCCTGGGTTCGATCCCTGGTCAGGGAACTAAGATCCCGCAAGCCGCCTAGTGCTACAAAAACAAAATGCAAAACACAAAACAAACAAACGAACAAAAACAACCCAAAGGAAAGAAAATCAAATATAATATGAAACACCTCTAAAGCTCCCTCCTGAGAATGGAGGCCTTCCAAGTGACAGATAAAGATCATTCTTGGGGGGGGGAATTGAGCGGGGAGGGCCCGGCCCAGGGCGACCTGGCATCCCCACCCCCACAATAAAACTTGGGACAGGGAGGGCTCCTGCCCCAAGTGAGTGGAAACAGGTGATGACCGGCTCCTCCTCCTCCTGCAGCTGGCCCAGAGCCGGGCCCACCTCTGCAGTTTCCTGCCTCTCAAGACCACCCTCTTTAACCACTGGCTGTCAGGGCTGACCCAGGAGGCCCAGGGGTCCCACCCACCCGCCAAGATCTCAGCCTGCCCCGCGGGCCGGGTTCTACAGGCTGGGCTGACACTGATAGAAGTCCCTGTGTGGCTGGTGCGGCGGGCGCCCAGGCTGGTGTGGGCAGGCGTGCGGGGCTGTGCCCGGGCCTCGGGCCTGGCCCCGAAGCGGCTGGGTGCCTGGGAGCAGCTGAGCCTCTCTGCGGCCACCTGGACAGACCTGCTCTTGTCATGTCTGCGCAGCCTGGCTGCCGGGCTGCTGCTACAGCTGACCTGGGGGCTGTGCCAGAAAGCCCACTGCTGCAGCCTGGGCCGGCTGCCCAGGAAGGTGGGTGGGGTGGGTGTGGGACAGGCTGGGGAGGGCAGGCCCGGGGCACTGGGCCTGGGCTGGGGGGCACGGAGGCTGGCAGCAGGTAGTACGGCGTGTGAGCTCCTGGTGGTCACCTGCCCATCCACCTGCCCCCCCCAGGCTCTGCTGGAGAACCGCGTGGTGCTGGGGACACTGGCGCTGCTGAAGTGTCTGCACTGGGGTGTGGAGAGCATGGCAGCACTCACCTCCTGGCACCTGGCCTACCTTGTCACCTGGACCACCTGCCTCGCCTCCCTCCTGCTGCAGGCTGCCTTTGAGCACACAACCCAGCTGGCCCAGGCCCGGGAGGCTGAGCCCCAGAAGGCCTCGGGGCTCTTGTCTGAGTCCCCGCTCCCTGAGGCCCCGGCCCCCGAGGCTGGGCCAGTTCTGCCAGAGCCTGGAGCTCCTGTAGAATAAATGTGTCCCCATCTGCCTCTCCTGTCTGATCTGGCCTAGGGTCTCACTCTCTGTCCCTCTTCCGTACTGGGCTGGGGGTGTGTGTGTATGTGTGCGCGTGTGCACCCGGGCGTGTGTGTGGGTGCATGCGTGTCCTAGGGCCGCCTCTGGGAAGGAAATGACCTCCTGTGAGCACCTGATATGTGCCAGGTAACCCTTGCAGACACTTTCCGCACATAATTTTGTTTAAACCACTTACCAGCACAGGCATCCAGATGAGAAAATTGAGCCTCAGAAGGGTGAACCTTCCCAAGGTCCCAGAGTAAGTCAGGGGAAGAGCCAGCACCGGACCCTAGGTTTTTTTTTATCTCCTAGAACCCCTAACTTTATCGAGGTCCATGTCCCTGCTTCTCAAGACTTGGTGCCCAAGGCTTTAGGGATGATGGGTAGTTAGAGACTCTGGCCTCTGGGGGGTGCCAGGGCCTCACATTTCAGAGATTTAGAAAATTCCTTTGAGGAGTAGCTACTCCTGGGCCAGTCTGCAACTAGCCCATGCATCCACTCACATACTTGGCCACTCATTTTCCCACCCACCCATCCATCCATCCATCCATCCATCCATCTATCCATCCATCCATCCATCCATCTATCCATCCATCTATCCATCCATCTATCCACCCATCCACCCACCCACACACCTACCCATCCATCCACCCACTCACCCACAAATCCATCCGCAGATCCATCTCCTCCCGGGAGGGGGAAACACCCGATATCTCAGCACTCAGCCCTAGCTGCTCAGGTCCCACTGAAGGGGCGCTGACGTAGCCAACGCAAGCTCAGGCTGCAGTGGGTCAGATCCCCCTGACGGCACTCTTAGGTGAGTGATTCTGTGAGAGGAGGCGGGGGGGACGGTTTCTTGGGAGTTAGTGATCACCGCTTACTCATTCCCAAGCCTGACGGCGGTGTGAGTGTGGGAAGACCTTCTAGAGAGTTCTGCCCTGCTTTCTCGTTCTCCATTCTGGTTCCCAGGGAAGTTAGGGCTGGATTCCTGCCCTGCCTCTCACGTAAACCTGCAGATGGCCCAGGGTGGCTGTGGGGTGAACTTCCAGGCCCTTCCTCTGAGTCTGAGGGGGCAGGCCCGGCCTGCCCCTGTGGGGAGACTCTGAAGGGCTCCCAGCTGGCCCACCAGGCAGAACACCTGCTGGGGAAGGCCCGGCAAGGTCCTGGTGAAGGAGTCAACACAGCTGGGATTCCAGAACCCCCCCACAGCACACAGGGAAAGCAGGGAGGGCAGAAGTGTGTGACATTGGCCCACTGCTGAAGGTGGGGACTGGGGGGGATGGGAAGGAGGCCCCAGAGCAGGCCTGTGAAGCTGAATGGCCTTTGAGCTGCTGGGGCCCAAGATGGTGCTTGACAGGGCTGTGGCCTGGGGGTGGGGTGGGGGGGCGGGGGAGCTGGGAGGCAGGGAGCAGGTGGAGAGGGGCCTCAAAGGCCAAGAATGGAGGGAGGTGGCAAGTACCTGTGCCACCTGGGGAGAGAGGACAAGATCCAGGATGGAGCTGGACACCAGTGATGAGGCTCGTGTAGCCCTTGGCAGCGGACGGGGGTGGAGGGTCATGGCCGGGGAGGGGAGGGGGGTTATTTTTGCCTTCTACTAAAAAAAGTTGTTGTTGTTGTTTTAATTACCTGAAGTACAGAGATGTTAAGGTAAAACTGTTTCCTTTTCTCTGGTTCTAAACTTCTGAGAAACAGGGTGAACTGGGTGTGGAATATCTTTCCAGTCACAGTATAGATGCAAACCTGCGTGTGTGCACACAATGCACGTGTATATTGTACTGATAGGGATCCGGTCACACTGTACCTGTCGTTAGGCCTCCCCTCTGGGCCTCAGTTTCCATGTCTGTGCGACGTCGGTGACCTGGTGATCCCCGATGAGACGGCCAGCGTTCAAGGGACCTCAATATCCTGGACGCCCCAGCTGGGAGTTAGTTGGTCGCCAGCTGGACAGGAGGGGCCGGCCTGTGCAGCTCTGTTGGGCTCTTACATGAGCTGAGATCTGGCTGCATGAAGCTTACCCTTCCAGGCCCTGAGCATAAGTCCTCCCGGACCTTCCAGGGGCCCTGGCGTCACGGGGCCAGGGCTTGGGAAGAAGGGAGGAAGGTGTGAATCTGCCCTTGGCTTTTCCTCACAGGCAGTGGGAAGATCAGAGGCCTCTTGGGGTCAGACAGCCTCAGGTTTGAATCCTGGACCCACCACCTCCTGTCTGTGTGACCTTGGGCAAGTCCTTAACCACACAGGAGCCTCAGTTTCCCCACCTGGGAACAGGTACAACCATAGCCTTGGGCCTCACTGCGCTGTGCTGGGCCTGTGCATGAACCGTGCCAGGCCTGGTGTGGGAGACGCTGGGAGCCGCAGCTCCCTCTCCCGGGCATGCGGCCTTGCCAGGGGCTACGGGGACCTTGTTCTGAGGTCGAGAGGGCGGGTGATCAGTCCATCTGTCTCAGGCCTGAGAGTGTGGAGGGGCCCTGGCCTGATGGAGGAAAACAAGTGGGGGACGGCGGGGGGGAGGTGCGGGCAGGGTGGGGGGACTGGCTGCAGGGCTGGCCAGCAGCTCCACGCAATCTGTCTGCTATGCAGTCCCAGGCCTGGCCTGTATTTATTTATGCTGAGCGTGTATTTATATCAGCCCCTTTCTCATTAATAGGGCAGGAAATGGCTGGAATTGTTACATACCTGGCGGCCCAGGGGTCCCGCTCGGCCAAGACACACAGGGCCCTGGACGCCCAGCCACGATTGTGAGGGACCTCCTCCTCAGCCCCAGGCCTAAGTCCCTGGCCTTTCATTGACCCCGACACCCCCACCCCTTGCACTGAGCACCCATCTACTTCCTTGGGATCCTAGTCACCCCCTGAGCCCACAGCCCTCGGAGCGGGGCTCATTTCAGGTCTGTCCCTGTCCTCCAGCTCCTGACCCCATCCGAACCCCAGGAGGGCCAGTGGTGTCAAGGTGCATCTCGGAGGATGGGGGAGTACTGGGCAGACCCCAGGCAGAGCAGCGAGAGTATGGGATGAGAAGTCAGGGGATGGGATCCTGGAGTCCTGGGGTGGGGCTCTGGGCAGAGGAGGAAGGGAGCGGATGTGAGAGGACCCTCCTGAGGCTCGGGGGTCTTCCCAGGGCTCTGTTCCCCACCAAGCAGAGCTACATGTAGGCTTGGACAGACCCTGCAGCCCACGGAGGGTGTGTCTGTGTTTACCACCCAAGAGCGGCCTGACAGGGGGTGGGGCTCATCCGTGTCTTGCCTTCTGGGCTACCATGGCTAAATGAGGCTTCTCCACTCAGGGCCCGGCAGCCCCCTCCTCGGCTCTCACGCTGCACGCAGAATCAAGCCAGCATCTCTCTCCAGGCCCCAGCTCTTGGGCGCGGGCCCCAGGTGGGGCTGCCAGAGCTGAGAGGCGAGGCCCCCTCTCCAGAGCACTCGCCTGACATAACCTATTAGTGCATCTCGCCTCGGGGCGGCTGGGCCTGCCCACCCCTCTCCTCCGTCGGGCCCAGAGGCCTCCTCTAGGCTGGGATTCCCAGCATTTGCTGCGGGCAGGTGGGCCTGACCTCCAACCTCTGCCCACTGTGGCCGCCACGCCCTCTTGGTTCAAGAGTCCAGAGCTGGGGCCACTGTGCAGACGTGGGCACTGAAGCTTGAAGAGGATGAGGGGCTTTCTGAGGGCCTGCCCTTGGCCTCCAGCCTTGCCCTCTCAGCCGCACTGCTAGGGTCTGCTGGAAGGCGGCTCCGGACATTGAGGAGGGGCTGCCGCAGGGGCTTCTGGGCTCCTCTAGGCTGTCCCATCATAAGGACGGATGCGCTATGTGGGGAGAGGAGGGCCAGGCCCAGGGACGGTACCCCCTCGGGGCTCCCTTAGGAAGGCTTTCCTCAGACACTGTGTTGATCCCCCAGCCTGCAGAGCCCCAAGTCCGGGCCAGGGGCTGGTCCCTCGTGCTCCTCCAGCCCTGCCTGGCCCAGCCCGGGCTCCTCGGGGAGCTCCCATCTCTGAGATGGGGATGCCGCACCCACACAGGAGCTGTGGGGAACCTACGTGACAGGTAAGGAGTTTGCACGTG
This sequence comes from Physeter macrocephalus, assembly GCF_002837175.3. Lineage (NCBI taxonomy): Eukaryota > Metazoa > Chordata > Mammalia > Artiodactyla > Physeteridae > Physeter > Physeter macrocephalus. Next base: position 73,278,184 of record NC_041227.1, on the reverse strand, counting down.
GCGTGCATACAGTGGCGCTCACTTCTTTTGTGTTTTTGTGTTTTATTTTTTTTTTTTTTTGGCCACTGCCACGTGGCATGCAGGATCCTTAGTTCCCGGACCAGGGATCGAACCCGCGCCCCCTGCAGTGGAAGCAGGGAGTCTTAACCACTGGGCCGCTAGGGCAGTCCCCAGAAGCACCCCTTTTCAGCTTGGTGGCAGAGTGCCTGGGGTCGGGGGCGGTGGGGGGCAGTGGCCTGGGGTCTTTTGCCTAGCTGGGCCCCTGCCCCTCCACTCCCCGGTGGAGCAGCTCTGTTTGGAGGAGGAGGAGGCCGAGGGGCGGGGCCTCCAGAGCAAGGCTGCAACCTCTGAGATGCTCCTGGGGCTGGACTGTGTCCCCGCACCCCAGGGACGCTGACTCAACGGTCAGGGCAGCGTCTCCTCCCACTGCTGCCCCAGCTAAGTCCTAGGTCGCCTAAGTCTGTGGCGGAGAGCGTCTGGGTAGGGGTGGGGAGAGGCAGGCCTCCAGCCCTGGAAACTGCACCCCCCCCAACAAGCTGCCCGTAGTCTGAGGGACTTCAGACCCTTTGTTCCCATTGGGGTCCTGCCTGTCCCCAGGCAGGACTTGCATAACCCTGGGCAGGTCCCTGCTCATGTAATGTGGCGGGGGCCTCCGGGCGCGGCGGCTCCTGGGTCAAAGTTTTTGTGAATCCTGAATCCCTCTCGGCCCCGAGGCCTGTGGGCTAGGGTTCGGGGTGCTGGAGAGGGTGTGAGGAGGGAGGCCCTTTGGGCCAGGTCTCAAAGCCCCGGGGCCCCGGGCCTGGGTGCTGCCGCTGAGCCCCAGAGCCCTCCTGCTCCGACCGGCACACGTCTGGAGCTGCGTCCCGGCCCCACCCCAGGCCCACATCCGGAGCCCAAAGCCGGCTAGCGGCTAAACGTGGAGCGTTTGGGCCCCGAAGAGCCTGCTCCCAGGTTAACGCAGCCCATCTGGCCCCTGGCCGCTGCTCTGCTCTGTCTCCACAGCGGAATGCTGGCTGCACATCTGGAGGCCGGAGCCCTGGGGCCATCGCGCCTCACCCCACGCCCAGAGGGAGTGGAGCTGGTGCTGCCTGGAGCGCCCTGCCCTGAGGTGGGGTTCCCGCGTGTAGAGGGCTCTGTCTTCCCTTCTGATGTCACAGCTCATAGGGCTTCTCCCGGGGGCTGCCTTGGGAATAGCTGAGTTTTGACATAATGTAGACACATGTCCCCTGATGGGAGTGGTGACAGCTGCCACTCTGCACCAACTCAACCGGCAGCCACGTGGCATTGCTTGAAAGAGCCTGTAGGGCCTCCAGGATTTCCTGCCTGCCCCCCCGCCTCCTGGGGTGCCTAGGGTGCTGCAGGGTGAACCACCCATGGGCTGACAGTGGGACTTCACTGGGTCCCTGTCACGGAGCGCACCTCACATGACGTGCCCACCTGTCCCTTCCTTTCTACCCCCTTCTCTGCCAATACATGTGCTTGGCAGGATGGGGTTACATGTTTCCAGAGGCCCCAGACTCAGCGAAGAGAGCCTGGAAAAGCAGGTGGCCTGAGGGAACTGGGGCTGGTATGTGGGACAGACCACGTCGGGGCAAGGGGCTCCCGGGGCAGAGACACAGCATGGGGCCTCCCGGGGGAAGAAGGCAGGTCTGGGTTGGAGGAAACTTTCATGCCACGGGCACTGGCCAGCGGTGGCCTGGACTGGTTCTTCCGCTATGGGGGACATGGGACCCTAAGGAGTGAAAGAACGTGGGATTCTCAAGTGATTGTGGTAGTGAGCTCCTTGTCACACGGGGATCCAAGCCGGCAGGGCTGCTTACCGTCAGGAAGATGGCAGAGGCTATTCTCACAAAGAGCCCAAAGCTGTGTTAGATAGCTTTCTATCACTATATTCCAGCCCTGTAATTCCAAGCATCTAGAATTCTGAGACTCCTTGCCTTCTACGACAGGAGGCAAAAACTACCATTGGGTGGAAGCCAGATATTTGGCATGGAGGGTTGGCGGGGAGAGCAGAGGAGAGAGGGACGGGGAAAACGCAGAGAAGTGTTGCCAGCCTGTGGCCTGGGGCTGAGGGCTTTGCTCCCTCCCCGCCCAGAATGGCCTCCGCTCTGGTGCTGGCCCAGCCTCCGAGGCCTGGGATGTGAGCACACAGCCGGCCGGTTCTGCATCCTGTGGTCAAGCTTTATTGGAGCGTCACTGGCCCCAGCTGAAAGGAATCCTTTATTGCCGTAGCCTCCAGCCTGGAGGCCCTGGGAGCAACACGCAGTTTAGACCACAGAGCTTCATGCCTTCTTCTGCACCTCCTTAACTCATGGAAAATCTGAGTCAACAAACATGCGAGACGGAGACACAAATAAAAAATAACGAGGGCAAACATTTACTGAGTATTCACCGGGGGCCAGATACAGTTCTGAGGCCTTTACTTGTATTAAGTCATTCCAGCCTCCCTGGAACAGGGTACCGTTGTTATCATTAATCCATTTTACAGACGGGAGCCTGAGGCTTAAGGTCCGCTCAGCCCTTGGGTGGCAGGGCTGAGATTCAAACCGGGTGGTCTGCCTCCAAATCGGTGCCCTTAACCACTTCTCCTCCCTGCCACTCTGCAAGTGGGGTGGGTGCGGAAGACAGAGAGCAGACGTAGAGACGGATGGCGTTGGGGCGTGGGGCGCGGAGGGCTCTGAGGCCCTGAGAAGGGATGCTGCCATGCCCAGCCCAGGAGGGGAAGCAGACCAGCTCAGTTACGGGGGTCATCCTGTCCTGTCCCCCAGGCCTTCAGATGAGGTGTCGGGCGTCCAAGGGTGGTCCCCTGCCTTGTCAAGCCTTCCGAAGTCAGAGGCAGGCTTTGCCAGACTTGGAGCCGGTTCCCCAGGCTCTCCTGGAAGGCAAGAACCTGGGGCTGCTAGGGCTGTGAGGGTCAGCCCTGAGCCCACCTGCTCTGTGGCCAGTGTCCTGGGGGGACACCTGCTCCTGAGGTGGGGGCAGTTTCGAGAGGTTCACTCAGAGCTTCCAGGGCTGGGGCTGGCGGTCTCCATGGATGTGAACGTGTGTAGGGGGCTTCCCTCTTTTCACCTCTGCTGCCATCTGACCTGCCAGAGGAACTAAGCAGACAGAAGGAAGAGAGGGCATTCTGGGGCCATGGGCCTCATCTGTGGACAGACGGACCTTCCTTGTTCCACTGGTACCTTCTTCTTTTTTCTTTTGGCTGTGCTGCGCAGCTTGCCGGGTCTTGGTTCCCCGACCAGGGATTGAACCCGGGCCCGACAGTGAAAGCGCAGAGTCCTAATCACTGGACCTCCAGGGAAGTCCCCACTGGTACCTTCTAATAACGTCTCTCACCCAGAGCTCTTGCCCGTCTTAGGCACGAACAAAGCAGCCATCCTCACTGGGTACTTCCTTTGTTCCAGTCACCACCGTGAGGACTTGGCCACAATGGAATATCTCACTTAATCCCCACAACTGTGGCAGGAAGGTGTTCTTATCACCCCCATTTTACAGATGAAGAAACTGAGGCTCAGAGAAGGTAAATCACTTCTCCACACAGCTAAGTGATTCAAGTCCAGGGCTGTCTGACCGCCCCACCCCTCACTGAGCCCCTAATGCCCACCCCTGCCAAGAGGGCTGGGAAGAAACCTACCCCCATTCCCCAGACTCCTGGGGCTGGGCCAGGCTTCCCAGAGCCCCAGCCCGATGCCCCCCGTTCCCTAGCTGGGCTGGCTTCAACCAGGCTCAGCCTGGCCTTTAGGGGCTGGCCGGGGGCCAAGGAGGAAAACAATGGGAGAGAAAGGGAGCGGAAACCCTCTGGAAGTGAGCGAGGAGGGAAGCCAGGCTGCCAGGGGGTTCTGGACAGGCTGGGTCCCTGAGTCCATGGGGCAGGGGGCAGTGGCGGGGGTCAGGGTGCCCAGACCGTGCTTCCTGTGTGCGTTTGAGGTGCTCTGGCCCAACCCTGAATGGGGAGACCAAGGCAACAAGGACCCACATGGGTCCCATCCTGTGGTCTTAGGGGTCTTGGCTTTCTCTGGGGGACCCCTAGCCTGAGGAAGTGGAGGAGATCCCTGGAAAGACCCAGATTAACTTGCCTCTGCACTGCTGAGTTTGACAAGAGGAGGAAGCTGCTGGTTCAGCCTTGACAGCATCTCCTCTGCCCCCGGGCAGGCTGAGAATGTTGGGAGAAGGGGAGGTGGGCTCAGGGCCCCTGACTCGGGCTGCACAGAAGGCCCTCGCTTGACCGCCCCCCCCCAGCTGGCCCAGCTTTCCCCACAGGCTCACCAGGTGGGCTTCCAGTGGCCCCTCCTGGCCCCTCGTCCCTTCCCCAAACCCTGGGGTGCTGTCCTTTGACATCCATTATGTTATTAACTGGGGGGAGAGCACAGGTCACTCCGAACCCAGGGCCCTTCTTCCGCTGCTTGCCAAGGTCCCAGCGCCTGGACCACCTGCTCTGTGTCCATCCTGGTCCCCAGGACCAGGTCTCTCTTAGCCTCGGTGATCTGGTCAGTGACCTGAGTGTTCAGGATAGGAGACTGGTCCTCAGAGTGGCCTTTGAATGCTGTGACCCTGCAGCCTCGCTCACTCAGGGCCATCACCTTGACCCCCAGGATGGCAGGGTCCAGCCCTGGTCTAGGTGTCCGGGCTGAGCCCAGGTTTCCATCTGTGACTCTGGACTGTCGGGTCAGCAGCTCTCGTCAGTTGGCCTGAGGGACGCCATGGCTGAGGGCTCTGTCTCCAGCCCCTCACCTGGGGGTGTCCCTGTCTTGCTTCCCATCCCAGCAGCCCCTGGCCTCACCTCAGGTGCATCTCTCTCCCTCTAGGAGCCTCTGTCCTCTGGGCCCTGCTCCTTCCCAGCCCGGGAGGGGCCCTCAGGGGCAGCTCTCACCATTCACGTCTGGGGGGAAGGAGATGATGGTGAACAGGCGCTCAGGGTGGTGGGGGCCTGCCCTCCTTCTCCATCTGCCCGGGGGCCCAGCTTCCCCTCTGTTTCCTCCCTCTGAGCTGAGGATTGGGAGGAAGGGCTTGGACCATGCTCTCAATCCACCAACACTCTGGAGGCCTCCTTGGTGCCAGGTGCTTGGGGTGAGCCCTGGTTGTGCTGTTAACAGGTTCTGGTGCCTTGGATCACTTACTGCCTGCTTCTGGCCTCAGTTTTCCCCTCCGAGGAATGGGGTTGGACTTGAGATGTTGATGTGGCCTTCCAGCTCTTGCTGGGGTGAAGCTCACCTCTCGCCCTTGTGTCCAGGGCCCCCAGACACACACACACACTTCTAAGGCCACAGGGCTCCCTGACCAGTCCCCGAGCTGTGACCGTGGCAGTCTTTCCGGTCTCCAGCCTGGTGGGCCTTGTCACCAACAGTGAGAGGGTGGGGGTGGGGGGGGTGGAGGTCTTCCTGCCTCCCCAACTCCCCCTCTTCAGGGCCAAGCAGCAGGGAGCTGGTCAGGGAGTGAATCCTCCCAGACAAACCAGGCCAGTCAACAAACAGACGACCAAAACAACAAGGAGAGATTATGAAATCCAGATTCAGGGAAAGAGGCCACTCCAAGCCTCTCTCCAGGACAGGGGGCAGTGAGATTGGGCCAGTCCTGTGGGTCAGAGACGGCCTGGCCCAGACTATTTTTGTACTGTCTGGGGGATGGGGGCTGTTGAAATCCCAGCTGTGTTTCACCAAAGCACTTACCCCTTAAGCCCCGGCTCCATGTGGTGCAAATTCATTGTCACTTAACTCATCACTCAAGGCTCAGAGCTGCACCCCTCCCCCCTCCCAAGAAAGACAAAAACACACAGTCTCTGGCACAAGGGGGAGGTGGGCTTAAGGGGCTGTGACAGGCAGGCTGGCTGTCTTGAACTGAGCTGCCCGCCCCGCGCCGGCAGGCGGCTGGCCCCTCCATCTTCCCGCCTCCTTCCATCCAGCCCGGGCTTCCTCAAAGGCAGGCTGCTGTGCGAGCCCCACTGTGGTCGGGTTGGGAGCCTGGGGTCACTGACAGCCTCCCCACACCCCCAGCCAGCGCTGGAAACAGGAACCTGCTGAGCCCCGAAGCCTGGAGGTCACCACGTGGCAGTGTCACGTGCGGGTGTGTCCGCACCAACAGCACAGGCGATTTCCATCTGCTTTATCTCCTTGTTGCTTTTCACGTTTGTCGGCTTGTACCTGGTGTTCCGCACCTCGGGGCTGTGCTGGGGTTGGTGAGGGGAGAATCAGACCGGATGGGAAGCGTTTCTGCCAGGGCATTTAGTCTTTATCAGACGTGGGGACGGAGACCTCTGCTTTTACAAACTGCACTGACCCCCCCCGTGGCTTACTGAGCCGGGTGGCCATGGCCGAGGGCGCATCTGGTGATGGGCTCCCCCAGCCCTCCCCACCCGCATGTGCACTGATCCCTCAAGCCCTTATTTTAGCCGACACCAGAACGGCTTTTCTCAGGAGGAGCTTCAACTGGGACAGAGCAGGCCCCCGACTGCCATGTTATCCCATGTTGGGTGCCTCTCTCTCCCCCTAGACCGTGGGGGGCAGGGTGGGGGGTGACCCACTCTGGATCCTCAATGCCTGGCATGGGGTTTGGCCTAGAACCCAAGTGCGGCAAATGCTTGTTGAATGAATTAATACATTTCTCAAGTGACCTCCAAGTGCTATTTGCATTATCTTCAGGCCAGATTTATCCAGAGCGGCGGCTCTCCAGATAAATATTGACAATCTGGCTTTTGTATATTCTGCAGTCAGGGACAAAGCTCCCTTTCTGATTTGGGCAAGAAGGAAAGCTCCAGTCCCTAGAGACAGATGACCCCTGAACTCTCCTCTCACCACATCGGGGATGCCTGTGACCCCCCCTTGCTCTCGTGACCTCTCTGCTGGGCCGCCCCATTAGCTTTGGTTTCTGGTCCCCAGAGGGAGGGGGGCAGCAGGGTGGAGCTGCAGGATTTTGCTTTCCTGGGCAGGGTCAGGCAGTTCCCGAAGCAGCGGAGTTGTTTGGGTGCAAACATTTCCCTGTATTGTCCGGCTTCAGAAGGCAGCCAAAAGTCTAGGCAGGAGGGAGGGAACAGCAACAAGATTTTTCTCCCCTCCATCCCTAAGAGACAGGAGCCTCAAAGCACACATGTGGGGCTTGGGAGGTCATGTCAGGCCCAGGGGGATGCAGAGGAATGGGGAGGAGACAGAATAGGGGGCTCAGCTGGGCAGGGCTGGGGAGGCAGGTGGATTGATCTTGATTCAAGTCCAGCCAAAGGATGAGGCTATACCTGCCCCAGGGGATGCCTGGAGATGCTGTCATTTCCTTGCAGGCTGGGTTTTCCAGACCAGCCATGGTTTTCTCTTCTGACTCAGCGGATAGCCGACCTCCCCTCTCGGCTAAGCTTGCCCCTCCTCTGAGGCTTCTGCTCTTTGACACCTTTTCCAGGGTAGGTGGCCAAGAAGATGGGGCCTCCATGAGGTTGAGAGAGGGATGTCCATGCAGTATGTTATTTAGGTCTCAAAAAATGCCTGAGTTACGGATAGGGAAGCTGTGGCTCAGCCAGTAGCTGGGACGGGAGAGCCCAGAGACCTCTGCTGCCGTAGGGTCACAGTGCCCAGACCACCCGCCCCTGTGGATCTCCAAGGTCCCTCCTCTCTCCGTCTTGGGGCCTTTTAACAAGATGCTCCCCTGACTTCTGCTTTTCCTCCCTGGAATTCCAGAAAGAAGCTCCTCTGTGTCAAGATGGCAGTGGGCAATGCCACTTTGCATTTTGAGTGTGTTTCCCAAGTGATGCTTCATGGAATGTTGTTTTGGGAGAGAAAAAAAGATTCTGGACCCAATAAGCTGGGGAAACACTGGATCTGACAAAGTCAGACAGGCTTCTCTCTTGCGGGACTTCTCAGAGCCTTCAAGTGTCTACTTTGCTCTACTAAGAAGGAGCCCCGATGTGCAGTGTTTCCCACACTTATTTGATACTGGTGCCATTTTTCCTCCCGAAATCTTTCCTAGGAAAAGTGGGACATACTTTGGGCCATGCAGGTTTTGAGGACACCTCAGGAATTCTTGGACTTGAAATGTCCAGTCACCCAGCAGAGATGGTGACTGTGGATAAAGATGCTTCTTTTATCATGTCGAGTGGGAAATTATCCTTTCGACATCGGAGGGAGTTGGCCAATGGAGGTTCTCCGGTATCAAGCAAGTGTGGAGATCCGGCCACAGGATTTGCCTTCTCTTCCTTGACACTGAATGGAGAAGAGCTGGCAGGTGGACAGAACAAGGAGGTAAGAACAGACCTTGCTCGTCTCTCTAATTTATTTTGAAAAGATGAGTCATGATTCGGTCATCTGTGAACAAGATTGGGCAAGATCCAGGCAGTTGGGAAGTTGGACTTCACTCATCAAGTTGGTGTGAAGTTCTGGAAAGGGCGATCCCAGCTTCGGGAGAGATCTGATTCCAAGACCGGATTTTGGGGTGAGTTACCAGGACTCAGGACATGCTGGGTTCTTACCATGTAGCTCCCTGTCCCCTCCTGACAGCTGGAGTCCCTGGACCGCACTGGCAGGCTCAGTTCTGCCCCAAACTCCGGGGACAGGCCTGACCTCAGCTAGGACATTTCTGAAGGAGCCAAGTTCATTGTCCAATCTTATGTCCTGGCTCTAATAACAGAGGCTCAACTTTGCTCCCAGGGCCTCTCTCATCAATTCTTCCCCAGCATCAGAGTCCTGAACCCCAGCCGTGTGCTGGGGACATTCTTGCCTGCTACTGGATGTCCCCACCTGTGCCCTCCTGCTTGGTTCCCAGGTCCCAGATTCCTGACACTAAACGCCACTGACCTGCTGGACCCCCTTCCTCCCATCCACTCTGGCTCCTCCTTGCATCTGCCTGGGCCCCAGGCCCGCTGGATGGGCTTTCTGCAGGTGATGTTGTCCGAGAGTCTATGCCTCCTCAGAGGGAGTCCAGATGTTCAGCCCACAACTCTTCCGGTCTGCAGCTTTCTTGGACGCCAGCCAGCCAAGAAGGAACCATTCAATTCGAGCCTGGGGATAAGCCCAGACCTCTTGAAACTCATTCACTCACTTGTTCATTCATTCAATTACTTATTATTTCTATCAGCGTTTGTGGACTCAAGCAAGATCACACTCTAAGTCAGTGGTGCTCAAACTTGAATGGGCAGCATAGGGCCCTGCGGGGCTTATTAAAACGCAGACCATCGATTTAGTAGGTCTGTGGCGGGGCCGATCATTTGCATTTCTAACAAGTTTCCAGGTGATGTTGCTGCTACGAGTCTGGGGACCACAAAGAGGGGAGAGGTCAAAGCTATTATCAGTGGGCTTCCCTGGTGGCGCAGCGGTTGGGAGTCCGCCTGCCGATGCAGGGGACGCGGGTTCGCGCCCCAGTCCGGGAGGATCCCACGTGCCGCGGAGCGGCTGGGCCCGTGAGCCATGGCCGCTGAGCCTGCGCGTCCGGAGCCTGTGCTCCGCGGCGGGAGAGGCCGCGACAGTGAGAGGCCCGTGTGCCGCAAAAAAAAAAAAAAAAATTAAATAAATAAATAAATAAATAAATAAAAGCTATTATCAGTAATAAAAGCCCACCTATGGACTATCTTACCAGGCCATTGAAACCAGAAGCTTTCACACGAGAGGTCTGGATGGAGTGAGGCTGTGGAAGGACCTGGACCTGAGCAGGGAGAGGGGAGACGAGCCGAAAGACAGACAGAGACCCAGAAGGCTGGTTGGGGATGCCGAGGACAAGTCTGTCTGATTCCTTGGCTGGACCAGCCCTGGAGGTCAAGGTCTGGGGCAGGAGGGAGGCAGGCAGGCCTAGGAAGTCTGGGGCCATGCAGAGCGGAGGCTGGGATTCGGCCTCAGGCCCAATGCACCTGACCCGTAGGTCTGGGAACAATGGCTGGGCCAGTGCTGCCTGGCCTGCTGCCTGGCACATCTCTGTTTTCTTTCCCGGCTCCCATCTCCCCGACCTCTCCTCGCTCACTCTCTCTCTGGCAGGCCCATCCTGTCCGCTGGACCCTGGACAGCACATTCCTTCGTGCTGATCTTTTCCCGGCGGCTGCAAGCACACGTTCTCACAGTGAGGCTAGAAGAGAGGCCAGGGGCCGCGGCGATGCGGACGGGGGCTCAGGCAGGCCTCCCTGGGGCCCTGGACCCTCATTCAGAGACCAGAGGGCACCCGGGAGGAGGAAGGGGTTCCGTAGTATCCAGCCAGCCCTGGGAACTTGGACCGCTTCCTGCCCAACCTTGTGTTTCCTGCTGTTAGGTGAGGACCAGACATTGCGGGCCCCATGCACAGCCCCCGCTGTAGAGTGTGGCCCTGGTCCAGTTGGCGCTGGGCATGGATCTGCCCCCCTTGGAGGAAGGCTCAATGCCACAGAGGAATGGTCCCTTCTGGAACAAGACCTCCCCCTGGGTCAGGCCACCATTCCTGAAAGCCTGTACTGCCTCTCTCTTCCCCATACCTGCATGGCCCCGACATTCAGAGGGACCTGCTGTCCAGCCTGGCAGCAGAGAGGTTGGGGGCTCATGTCCTGGTCCCCCTGGAGTCTTCTGAGCTGTGTATGCCGGGCCGGGTCTCTGTCTTGGGGTCAGGTTCAAGGTTTAATTTGGGATTGGGATTAACGTCAGAGTTCAGCCTGGGCTGGGCTCAGGTGTCAGCCTATATTTCAGGTTGGAGTTCAGTCTGAGAGTGGAGTTGGGGTTCAGTTTGGTGTCAGGCTCAGTCTGGGCTCATGGTGGGGCTTCGCCTAGCGCGGGTGTTGGGCACTCCGGGTTTGGGGTCAAGGCTTGGACTGGCATCAGACTAGGTCCTCAGGGTGTGGACTGGACCGCGTGTGACCGCGCCCCCCCCACCCCTCAAGCTGTTCCCTGACTCCTGAAGCCTCGTAACAGGGCCAGAGGCAGAATAAGGCCTGGGGCTGGGCTTGGCGGCTGGAGAGGGTGTCCGCTTCAGCTCTTTCTTCAGCAAAATGTGTCCTGATGCCTGGGCTGGGCCCAGGGACACAGCGGGTACCACACAGTCCCTTGGCCCTCTCTGGGCCTCAGTTTCCCTGTCGCAGAAGCTCAGTGCTGGCGAGCTGGGCTGCCCTGCAGAAACGTGGATCTGCAAGAGGATTGCAAGGGGGACGGCGGGTGGCGGCCGCTTCTAGAGCTCTGGCCTGGAGGGAGGGGCTGCCTTGGGCAGGGGAGGGAGGAGGGGCAGGCAGGACAGACCTTCCTGGGAGCCCACCGGGGGAAGGTCTGTAGCCAAGGAGGCATCTATTGCCCCTTAGTGGCCGATGGTGCCACCTCCGTAAGCAAAGGGACTCCTTCTCTGGTGTGGAGCCTCCCATGTGACAAACGTGGCTTAAAGGTTAGGGCTCAGGACTGGGGTCGGTAAGAGGTCCCAATCCTGGCGCTGGACTCCAGATGCCCTGACACCTGCCCAGAAAGTGACACCTGCCCTGCTCATCAGCAGGGCCCCAGAACACCCCAACAAGCCCTCTGCACGCAGGAGGGCAGCTCAGGAGACCGGGGCCGCGCTTGGCCTCTGATCCTTCTCTTGCTCTCTTAGCCCGGCCCCCTAACCTGGCCTCCTCCTGTCAAAGCCGCAGACACAGAGAGAAGCCCAAACTGACGTCAGGCGAAGCATCCACAGGGCCTCTGTCTCTCCCAGAAATTTTTTTTTTTTTTTTTTTTTTTTGTTGCGGTACGCGGGCCTCTCACTGCCGTGGCCTCTCCCGTTGCGGGGCAGACCGGGGCACGAACCCGCGTCCCCCGCATCGGCAGGCGGACTCTCAACCACTGAGCCACCAGGGAAGCCCCTCTCCCAGAAATTTGACTCCGGTGCCCAGCGTGGATGTCTGTGGTTTTTAAAAGGTGAAAATGGCCCATAACCCTGCTTCTGTGTCTCCACCAAAACCTGGCAAGATGCGTAGCTTGGGGGAAGGTGGGCTCCAGGATCCTGGTCCTAGACCAGAGTTGGGCTGGACTGGGGAGCCCCTTCCCCTCTCTGAGGTCCCCCCGACCCCTCTCCCCTGTTCCAGCTCACCTGCAGACCCCAGCATCCCACGTTCTCCCGCTGTCCCTAGCAGCTCCTGTCCCCGACCCTCCTGCCCCATCTCCTTCCTCCCAGCTCCTCTCCACGGCTAAGGCCCTGATCTTCTGGGCCCTCCCCATGATGAGGCCCGTTGCCCAGTCCCCCTGGGGGCTACCTTGTTCATGGATCTCTGGGTGCCCCTCCCCGCTGAGACCCCCGCCACACCAGCCCTGAGCCTGGACACAGAAGGTGCTCAGTGAGCCTTTGCTGGCTCAGGATGGATAAATTCCTCCTCGAGTCTGCCCTTTGCTCATGCTTTGCCCGGCTTCGATGCGGACATCTGAACCACCGATTTCTGGGAACCATCCTGTGCCGCGAGCAGGGGCTGCTGGGAGGAGCCCAGGGAGCCAGATGGCCACCGTGCCCTCGGTCAGAATGACCTGGTCCAGCCCAGGGGTGGCCCCTCCAGGCAGCACATGGTCATCAGGCCAGTCCTGCTTCCTGATGCCTGCCCTGGGCACTAGAGCCCCTCCCTTGACATCAGGGGGCCCACAGTCCAGGATGCATGTGGAGAGGAAAAATCCTCCATCTCTGATTCTTGCTCCAAGCCTCTCGATTTCTGCTGTAGCCTCATGGCCACTGCCAGGCTGTACGATGACTCCTGTGGGCCAGGGTCCCCCACACCATGGTCAACCTGGCCATGACCTTGCCTTACTTAATCCCCTTGGTTTCCTGTCATTTATGGAATATGGTCCAAGCTGCTGACGTCAGCCACCCACACCCATAGTTTCTATTCCCTGTCCGTTCATTGCTCCTCTGGCTCCTGCCTGGACTGTTCATATCTCTGAGGCTTTACCTGGTCCCTCCTCAGGCCTCATGTCTCAGCTAAGGCAGGGATAACCTGCAGCCCTGCCTCCCCAGGTGCCCCACTAGAACTTGAGGGCCCCTAAGTGTGGTCGGTATCTGGGAGCCCTGGGCTTGTCCTCAGAACTCTGTGCCATGAGTGTCTGAGCTGCCGAGTCACTGTGTCATCTGGCAGGAGCCGGCATCCTTTGCCCCCTTGTATTCATGAGACCTGGAGAGGGGAAGTGACCATCCCAAGGTCACACGGGCGGTATAGCTCACCCTCTGATTCAGCTTTGCAATTTTCCTTTTGTCGATCTATTGTTGTCTCTACCTGGGCTCCCCTGAATGGGCTTCACAGAAGACTGGACTGTTGGGGAAAACACCTCTTCCAGGAGGCCTTCCCCCGACCCCCCCAACCTTCCAAGCCACGGACACAGGCAGCTGACCGGATGCCTTGGCAACAGCCGCCTGGCGCGGTACCCGTGAGCATTCTCATCAGAATCTCACCTTCACCTCTGTTGCCCTCTGACCATGGGCAAGCCCTTGTCTTTTTTTTTTTAAACCCCAACGTACCTTTTTTATAGAACGAAGGCATTGAACTGGCTGATTTCTGAGGCTCTGCTTTGGAACTAGGGGTTGGTCAGGCACGCAGAGCCCAGGGTCCTGGCGGCTTCCTGCTGTCAGGACAAAGTGTAATTGGAAGAACTCGGAGTGGGAGTCAGCAGTCCTGGGTGAGAATCTGCATCACCCTCTCAGTAACTGTGTGGTCTCAAGCAAATTCCTCTCTGGGCCTTCATTTCCGAAGAAACGGGGAAACCTGCCAGGCTTGGCTTCCTCCAAGGGTAATTAAGCGCGACCGTGGCTTTGAAGGTGTTTGCTGAGTTGAACGGCACCGTGCAGGTGGACGCGCCGGCTCCGCGGCCCACAGCGCTCCCCCCGGGGCCCGGCTCAGAGAGACTGGGAGGATGATCCCCGCGTGGCACCCTGCCGAGGGAACGTGGCAGGTGACTGGACGCTGCGTCCCCAGGCGACTTGTGCGGGCAGCATTCCCGGCAGTGCATGCTCTGTTCCCAGCTGGTCCCACTGCTGGGCAGCGCCCCCCCCAACACTGATGGGAGGGAATGGGGGGGGGCACCTGGCACTGGCCCAGCCTGGCTGGCCTCCCACCCCATGTTTTGTTCGCAGAGTTTGGAATGTCCTGGGACGCGGAGCCAGGCTCCCTGGGGGGACACTGGTGCCATCTCCTTGATCTCATTGCTGGACAGGTTTCCCCCTCATTGCAGCTTGGGACTCGGCAGGCTCCCAGCCCCAGCTGCTGCCAATCCCACTCCGTCTGTGTCTGTCCCGGCGCTGGCAGCCAGCAGCCATGCAGCTGGGAGCTGGGGGGCTTCCTGGAAGGTGTGGGGAGCAGTTCTCCCAGGCCATCTGCCGTGGGCCCCGGGCATGCCTTGAACGGGCTCTCTACAGACCCTTTCCTGCTGCTCTTGTTCACAAACTCCTTTGCCCGTGACCCCCTGGTACTGGGGGTCTGTTTGAAACGACGTTCTCAGGACCTAAGGGACTTGGGAGGGGCAGAGTGGGCTAACTGCTCGGATGGCTGGTCTCCTTAGACGGACGGTCTGTGCACAGAGTGAAAAGACACGTGTGTGTGTGTGTGCGTGTGCGTGCGTTTGCACGTGCATGGCGTCTTTTTGAGTTCCTAGTTTTTAGGATCCCTAGACTTGATTCATTGCAGGAAGAGGTTGGGGGGAAGGGCTAGGGAGGTCAGGGGGTTGGTTCAGGAAAGAGCCCATCCTCTCCTGGACAGCACTTGCCCCTGGGTGGCTGAAGGCTCCGTACCCCGACTTGGGCCCACCCGGCTGGAGAGAGGGATGGTGCGGCTAATCCTGTTGTCAGCAATGTGCAAATGGGTGCGCGTGTGTGCGCACACACCCGCACACACACACACACGAGTCATTCCTGAGCCCCCAGGTCAGGAAGGAGATTGATTCATCCTCGCCTAGCTACGGGACACTCCTGGTGTACGGAGCTCACACCTGGCTGGGTCGTGGGGCCTGGGCATCCTGGCAGTACAAAAGGGAATCCTCTCTGGGGGCCCAGATCCCTGGAGGGACCCTGTGGTCTGTCCTCAGCTCAGGCAGTCCCTGCCCTGATGTAGGTCAGCACCCGCCCCAGGCTCGGGTAAACGCTCTTCTTTCCACATCGTTAACGAGGAGACTAAATAAGTCAGCGCCTCTGGCAGGCCCCCTAGCCCCCCGGCAGGCTGGCTGGAGCTATTAATATTCCCCGCGTTTATGACGCCCCTGGCCCTGCCGATAGGCTCCTCTCTCTCTTCGCTGTTGGAATGAATTTTGTGAATCAGAAGGGGCGGGGGGTGGAGAGGCAGCCTGTTGGAATCCAGGACGATGACATCTCCACCTCCTCCTGCGGCGGGTCTCACTCACTAATTCTATAAAACAGTCACCGCGTCCAGCCCAGCCGGGGGCCGCTTGCCTAGCCCGGCTGCCTCATACCTCTGCTATGCTCTACCTCCCCGGGGGGCTGGGGGGCGGCGCTGGCCCCGGCGCCAATGATTCAGGCCCCCTGACACCTTGCACTGATGTCAGTGGGAACCGAGGCCTCGGGCCCGGGACCTTCTGGCCTGTTGCCTGGACCCGCGCCCTGCGCAGGGCTTGGCCTCGGTTAGTGCCTCTCGTGACCTTCCCATGGACGAGGACTGGCTCGGGGAGGAGGCCACGCCAGACCGCCTCTCCCTCACGCTGTCCCTTTCCTGAAAGCTGCCCGCACTGGCGCCGGGCCGTCCCCTGGCCTCCTCGGGTTTCGAGGACTGTTCTAAAATTAATTTGGGGGAATTCGGGGAATTTGTGAGCAAGTCCCCAGAGGACTGTGGCTGCCCTGAGGGCAGGGGTCCCTGCTTCTTCCCACCCTCCCCTAATTCTCATTTCTCTAACTGTCTAGGCGAGCAGATCCCCACTGGGCAAACTCACTCCCTGAAGGGCGGGGCAGGTTGCCTGCACTTCTTACCTTTGGAGAAGGGTTTTCCCCCTCCACACCCCCACCAGGGAGGAGTCTTTTATACAACATATTCTCTTGTCATTTGAAATATGGTTTGCAAATATTTTCTCCCATTCTATGAGTTGTCTTTTCACTTTCTTGATAGTATTCGTTGAAGCACAAAAGTTATTAATTATGATGAAATCCAATTTATCTATTTTTTTCCTTGTGCTTTTCGTTTCATATCCAAGAAACCATCGCCAAATGCAAGGTTATGAAGATTTATCTCTATGTTTTCTTCTAAGAGTCTGATAGTTTTAGCTTTTACATTTAGGTCTTCAATCTATTTTGAGTTAATCTTTGTATATGGTGTGAGGTAGGGGCTCCAACTTTATTCTTTTGCTGTGGCTACCCAGTTGTTCCAGCACCATTTGTTGAAAAGACTATTCTTTCCTCATTGAATGGTCTTGGCACCCATGTCAAAAATCAATTAACTGTAGGGACTTCCCTGGTGGTCCAGTGGCTAAGACTCCACACTCCCAGTGCAGGGGGTTGGGTTTGACCCCTGGGCAGGCAACTAGATCCCACATGCCACAACAATGATCTTGCACGAGACAACGAAGATCCCATGTGCTGTGACTAAGACCCGGCAAAGCCAAATAAATAAATAAATAAATAAATAAAAAAAAAGTCAATTAACTGTAAACATAATGGTTTATTTCTCAATTCTATTCTACTGGTCTCTATGTCTATCTTTATGGCAGGACTACAAGGTCTCGATTACTATAGCTTTGTAGTCAGTTTTGAAATCAGGAATTGTGAGTCCTCTGACTTCGTTCTTCTTTTTCAAGATTATTTTGACTATTTGAGACTCATTGCATTTCCATTTGAATTTAAGATGAGTTTTTCCATTTCTGCAAAAAACACCATTGGGATTTTGATAGGGATTGCACTGAGTCTATTTTTGGAAACATTGTCATCTTAACAATGTTAAGTCTTCTAATCCATAGACGTGGGATGTCTGCTTATTTATTTCGATATTTAATTTCTTTCCATGATGTTGTGTAGTTTTGGGTGTACAAGGCTTGTTCTTCTTCTGTTAAATATATTTAAGCATTTTATTCTCTTTTGTGCTATTGTAAATGAAATTGTTTTTCTAATTTCATTTTTGAATTGAGTCATTTAAAATAGGATTTGATATAAAGCATCAGCCTAAGCATCATTTACCACCCAACTTGTCAAGAACTTATGGGGACTTCCCTGGTGGTCCAGTGGCTAAGACTCTGTGTTCCCAATGCAGGGGGCCTGGGTTCGATCTCTGATCAGGGAACTAGATCCCACATGCCACAGCTAAGAGTTCACGTGCCACGACTAAAGATCCCTCATGCCACAACGAAGATCCTGCACGTGGCCATGAAGATCCCACATGCTGCAACTAAGACCCGGCACAGCCAAATAAATAAAAAAATATTAAAAAAAGAAAAAGAACTTATGTAAAAAGTGAGATCAACCTGCGACTCTTAAGCCTAGGTCAGTGGCTTCCCAGTGCCTGCTCTAGGACCCACTGCTGGGGCCCTGGCCTCTAGGGGGACATTTCATCCTCATCCTAGGTCTCCCTGCCTCTGATCTCTCTTTGCCCACACCAGCGTCCTCCCCACTGCCCAAATGATTCTTCTAAATCTGATGCTGTCACTTCCCTGCTTAAAACCTCTGGTGGCTCCCCATCTTATCCATGAGAGAATTTTGAGCTCTTTGGCCTTCTATTTAAGACCCTTCATCCTTCATTGCCAGCTCTGTGCTGATAGCCCTTGTGGGTCTTCTCTACTGAGTTGTCCCAGATGCCGCAAAGCTGTCAACATTCAAGGGAGGCTCAGCGATGCTATCAGATCAGCTGTTCCTCTGCTGTCCCCATCTCTGCCTGAGGCAGGTCCGTCCTCCTGACTTCCTAGACACATCTTCCTCCCCCGCCTCGATTCCCTACATGCTGTTACCAAATCCTACAGATATCACCTACTAAGCTCCCCTTGTGTCCCTCTTATTCATGGCCACCAAATTTGGCCTTTATCCTGGCCTGCGCATAGACCATCAGAATGATCTTTCTACAACATTGATCGTCCCTCCTTCAAACCTTTGATAACCCCCCATGACCTCCAGGGACAAAGCCTGGGTGCTGACGTTCTGACCTTGCCCACCTCTGCCCTCTCCTCAGGCCTGCCTGACGCCCTCTGTGGTGCCCCCTGTGGACCCCCTGACTGCCTCCCCCTCCCCAGCTCCATGCCCTTGACAGCTCTGTACCCAGGCCTGCCTGGCAAACTCCCGCCCCTTATGCCAGACTTGCCTCTTTAACACGGCATCCCCACCTCCCAGGTGGAGGGAATCCCTCCTCTCAGATGGCAGCCATGGCAACCGGGACACTCCGTCTGTCCCTCTCCCTCAGCCAGGACCAAGCTTGGTTTTCTTCCATACCACAGAGCCTGGCATGGACCTGGAAGAGAGCGGCCATCGGCCAATATTTGCTGAACAATGAAGTCACGAGACGCTTTGGAAAAGGCTGAGTTCACTGAGCCACAGTCATGCTCAGTTCTTTCTTTCTTTTTTTTTAAAAAATAAATAAAATTATTTACTTATTTTTGGCTGTGTTCGGTCTTCGTTGCTGCACGCAGGCTTTCTCTAGCTGTGGCGAGCGGGGGCTACTCTTCGTTGCAGTGCGCGGGCTTCTCACTGTGGCGGCTTCTCTTGTTGTGGAGCACGGGCTCTAGGCACGTGGGCTTCAGTAGTTGTGGTGCACGGGCTCCGTAGTTATGGCTCGCGGGCTCTAGAGCGCAGGCTCAGTAGTTGTGGCTCACGGGCTTAGTGGCTCTGAGGCATGTGGGATCTTCCCGGACCAGGGCTCGAACCTGTGTCCCCGCACTGGCAGGCGGATTCCTAACCACTGTACCACCAGGGAAGCCCTCGTGCTCAGGTTTGAGTGCTGTGATGATTTGAGGAGTCGCTGCTGGGTCTCCAGGAGGCAGCGGCCTGCAGGAGCCAGCATTCTTTGCCCCCTTTGGATTCATGAGACCACAGGCCTGGAGAGGGGGAAGGGACAGTCCCAACGTGGCTCTAGCTGCCACGCAGGGCTCTGAGCCCTGCATCCTGAGAGGGCCTCTGCCTGGGTGTTCCCCACCTTCCCAGCACCACCCGATCAGGACTCCCCTGTGCCAGTCATGTCCCTCTCCCACCCCCGCAGCTGGGCTCTGGTCACCTCCACTTCCTCTCCTTGTCCTCACCCCTCTGCCTGCTCCAATTTGGCCCCCACCCTGCTGCTCCATGGAGACCAGGGGCCTATTTGCTCATTAATCTCAGGGCCTGAACCAGTGGGATGGAGTCCCCCCGCCCCCGGCTCCTCCTGGTTTCCCTCATACTCAGCATCTCTCCAGGACCAGGCCTGGCCCTCTGTGGCCCCCAGCTCACAGCCTCCCTGTCCCGCGTGCTGCCACGCAAGCCCTGCTGGACTGTTCTCAGGCACTCTGCTGCATCTCCATGGCCACGGGTCTCCCCTGCTTGACCGGACATTTCTTTTTTTTTTTTTTTTTTTGTGGTACGCGGGCCTCCCACCGTTGTGGCCTCTCCCGTTGCGGAGCACAGGCTCCGGACGCGCAGGCTCAGCGGCCATGGCTCACGGGCCCAGCCGCTCCGCGGCATGTGGGATCTTCCCGGACCGGGGCACGAACCCGTGTTCCCTGCATCGGCAGGCGGATTCTCAACCACTGCGCCACCAGGGAAGCCCCGGACATTTCTTAAGGGCAGGGACTCTGTGAGTTTTCTCAGAATCCCCAGAACCCAGCACAGGTCTGGCCCAGGAGGGGCTCGATCAATGGTTTAAAATGGAATTCTTTGGAAAATGTCTTATTCTCTGCTTTCCCCTTGCCCAGAGATGAGATATGATTTGAGGGACACAAGAGTAGCCTTCCAAGGGGGGAGTATATGATTGGATGTGGGGGGGGGTTGCATTACCACTGGGGGGTTTGCATTACCTAGGACCTTCTGGGAGTGGGGAGAGGCTAAAAGGGGCAGGTACCAAGAAACTTCCCTCCTCTGGACAGCAAGTATTATGGAGCTAATAGCAGAAGGCCCCCCAACCCTGTGTCCCACGCCTCTCTCCCGTCCTGGGGTCCCCTCTCTTCCCTGGGGGTCCTGCCTCTGGCCTCCTGGTCCCCAGCACATGAACCTGCTACACAGCCTTGCCTCCAGGCACTTACAGCAGCCCCGGGCCCATGGCGACCGTGTAGCTGGGAGGAGGCTGCCCGCTGGGGTCTGAGCTCCGAGCCCTCACGCTTGGTTCCTGTCTCCGCCCCACTAGACCTCCCGCCAGCGCCTAATCACTTCCATCTGCCCTGCTGACTCACGGGGCTCCAGCTGTCAAGGTTCTAAAAATTTCCAAATTCCTCCCCACCCTGTCCTTCCAGGCTGTTTCTCCAGCGCTGGCCCCCTGGTGGCACCCCCATGTACCCAACAAGCTGCTCTTCCTCACGTTACACCCAGTAGGGCAGCGGGTGGCAGAGAGGGGCTTCTGCAAGGGGCTGGACCGGAAGGGCCTCTGGACCCCTCTCCCCCTGGGGAAGGCCCTGACAGCAGCGGAGAATATGGGAGCTGGAAAACCAGGGTCAAAGGAGCCGTCAGGACAACCCTTCCATTTTACAGATCAGGGAAACCGAGGTCCAGAGCCAGCAGCAGAGCTGGGTGTAGAATGCAGGCCTTGGGACCCTGGTCCAGGGCTCTCCTACCTCTGCTGTCAATCTTCCTGCCACCTCTAGCTTTCCCTCTGGGCTGTGGGAAAGGCAGCATCAGCCCTGGCCCCGCCTGCCCCAGGGACCAGGGCTACTTGGTGACCAGGAGGGGGGTCTCTCCATGCCCCCCACCTCCTGGCCTCTTCCCAGCTGGCCTGCTCCTTCCCCCTGTCCCCCTCAGGGTAGCTCCTGAAGAAGTGTTTGTATCTAAGGAGTATTTCCAGGGCAACTTGCCTTCCTGGCGGGTGTGTGTGTGTGTGTGTGTGTGTGGTGAGAAGGGTAGGGGAGGAAGGGGTTCAGCTATGACACCCTCACCCCCCCCGTGACCCACAGCCCCTCTGGGTTTATAGGACTTGGGCCCTGGGAGCCCGTCTCACCCTTGATCTTGGACAGAGCCTGAGGATGAGTGCGTGAACCACCCATCCTCCCTTTTACAGGGCATCCTCCATGGATGGACTGTGGGAGGGGCGCAGAGTCCAGTCCCCTCGGCCTAAGGAGGCAGAGGGGTAACCCTATGGTGAATAGCTCCCAGGGGCCCCCTCTTCTTTCTTCTGCTCCTCAGAGGACCCTCTCCCAGGAAGGCCCTGACTATATACCTCTGTATGGCCCCCCGACTTCTAAGATGAAATCCTACCCACATGGCAGCACTTGCCAGGCTGTGCGTGGCAGCGCCCGTCCACTTCTGCAGCCCCAACTTGCCCTTCTCCCTGCCACACCTGCCACATACCTGCCCTTGCACAGCCCCTCCACGCCCCACGGCCGGGCCTCTTTACCTGGCTTCCTCCTCCTTCAAGCCCAGCTTGAGGGTCATTCCTCCTCCTCCAGGCAGGCTTCCTTGGGCTGCCAGAGAGAGCCAACCACTGCTCCATGGGCTAGCTCACTCCTGGAGCTGACCCACAGTAGCTCGGGTCTCCGTGTGTGTGGTGACCTGGTTCTCAGCCCATGTCCCCTCCAACCACAGAGCAATGCCAGGGAGGGGTCCCTGTGCCTCTGCACTATGGCCTCAGAGCTTAAGCAGGGCCTGGAGCCTGAATTCTTCCCTGCCTGGACTCCCCAGGCCTTTGCAGAGGTGTCCGGAGAGGGCCCAGACCTTGGGCTGTTCTGTCCTGGACTTCATTGAGGGCCCAGATGGAGAGGGACACGGCACGGTGGTCAGGGCCAGGCAGGCAGGAGGACAGAGGTACGGCCTAGAGTGGGTGGCCCAGTGACAGCTGTGTGGCAGAGCCAGACAAGACTAGGGTGATGTGGAGGGAGGGAGGGAGGGAGGGCCTGGGTCTCTTGCTGAGCACACCCCACGTGAACCTCCTCCCCCATCACTAAGTCCCTTCTCCTCTGTCTGACCCCCTTCCCCTCCCTGTCCCCCTCCCTCTTATTAAGTCCTATCCTAACTGCACCCTCTCCCCCCATTTCCCCCCCTCCCCCTACGCTGGGGCTGGCTTTGCCAGCCATGTTCAGTGGAGCCCCAAGCTGCCGGGCAGCAAGCAGCCGGGCTGCTCCCGGTCCTGGTGCTGTGGCCTCTTCCCAGGATCTGGCCTGAAGCTAGGCGCTTTCTGGGGAGACCTCCGCTGCCTCCCCCTCCATGGCATGCGAGGAATGCAGCCCCTGCCCATGCCGGCCCCCTCCGCTGCGGGAGAGGAGCTCAGTCTGGTGGACTTTTAAGGACTAAACAGGGAGCGAGCTCTGTCCCTGGCCTGGCTGAGCTGTCCTCGGATCTGATCCCGTCTTGGAGGGGCTTGGCCGGGTGCCCCGGTGGGGAGAGGTCTCAGCACTTAGATCAGGAGTGGACCAGGGCTGGAAACATGCCGGCTCTAGCTGGGTCTCTGTCCCTTCTTTGTCCCCACTCGGGTGGTGCTGAGGGCTGAGGACCCCTGCCCCTGTCTAGCAGGGGCTCCGGGCCTGGAACTTATGGCCTCTGGTTTGGACCGCCCACCCTGAGCTGGGGCCTCTGGGTTCTTCTCAGAGGGGCCTGGAAATGATGAATGTTACAGTGCCGGGGACCACAGTTACCATTTCCCAGTGCCGGGTCCTTTCCTGACTCAGCCAATGGCCCTTAGTTTTATCATCACTCCCATTTTATAGATGAGAAAACTGAGGCTCAGACACATTATCTTGTGCAATGCCTTACGGCTGGTCTATGGCACAGTCAGGATTTAGACCCAGTCCTTTGTCTCCCGGTCTCGGGGGACAGAAGATGAGGCAGAGCAAGAGTAACACCTCCCTTTCTGTGTCCCCTGTGATCTTTCCTTTTTCATTGCAGTTTTGGGTAATTCCAGCCATCCTCCGATTGTCAGGTAGCTCCTTGCCCGTCTGTGCACACGACTCCTGAGCCCCATGCTGTGTCCCCTAGGCCTAGAGGCTCTGGCCAACATGATATGCTACTCGGGGCCTTGCACCCAAACTTTGGGCCTCCCATCGCCGACAGGCCCAGCCTCTCCCCAGAGGCTGGGAATGGCCTGCCCTGCCCTCATCCGTCCTGGGCTGGTATTGGGTCCCTTGTTCCCAGGCGTGACTTTCAGACACTCCACTGCCCAGTTCTGCCCCGCTGCACCGTGGGCTTTGACTTCTCCTTGGGTCCCAGGGCTCCAGGAGGGACGACCATGTCTGGGTCAACGCTGGCGTTGCCCTGTGTAGGGAGGCCTTGACCAGGCACTTGGCCAGAGTCTGGGGAGAGAACGGACTCATGAGAAAGCCCCAAGGTGCCAGGGATTCCGGTTCCTGCTGGAGGGGGCCCGTCTTCTCCCTCGGCCACCGAGGCCGTCCCTCCCAAGGCCCGCCAGCTCTCTCCCCGCCCTGCCACTCTGCTTTGTCCCAGCCACCTCCTGGAGAACCTGCAGCTGGACATGGGATGAGGGACAGGCCGGACCCGCATCCGTTGTTTGCTGTGTCTTGGCCCCACTGTCACCTGGAGTTACCTGTGGCCAGCCGAGGGAAAAAACCACGGTGGATTTCGGGCCAGCTGTGTGTTTGCCAGGAGTTTCACAAATGTTGCCTGCTGATCTCAAGGACCCCCAGGGTAGGGGTTACTCTCTCTGTTTTCCAGATGAGCGAAGCTGGCCTCAGAAAGGTCGAATCGTGTAAGAGTGGGTCCAGGAGTTAGATTCAGGTGGGTCTGACCCAAAGCTTGAGCCCTCTCCTCTGTCCCCAGGGTGTCTCAGAGCCCCAGGTCAGGGCTGAAGACTGCTCGGGGACAGCCCCGCTGAGCCCTGGAGAAGCAGGAGGAGGCGTTTTCACCCCAGCCTGCAAGGCGGGGGGCTTCCCCTCATCAGCTGCAAAACAGCTGCCAGCTGCCCCCTCTCAGCCTTCCCTGCCCACAGACCCTTCTCCAGAGTCACCTCCCCGGGACACCTCCCCTCCCTGACCGGTCCAGCCGAGGCCTCCTGCCCCGAGTCGGGAACTATTTATAACTGTCCTGGGCACAGAGATTCCTCAGGGGACCAGTTGAGCCCGAGGTGGTCGGGGACCTAGCAACCTCCTTCATCTCTCTTCTCTGGGCAGCCCGTGGTCCCCGATACCACCCTCTACCGTCACCACTGAGGGAGGCATGAGACTTGGGGATGCTGGTCTGATGGGGGAGGTACAACCCTGGTCTGGGGTG
>NC_041227.1:73250221-73251723 GCF_002837175.3 Physeter macrocephalus | reverse complement strand
CACGACCTCCAGGGACAAAGCCTGGGTGCTGACGTTCTGACCTTGCCCACCTCTGCCCTCTCCTCAGGCCTGCCTGACGCCCTCTGTGGTGCCCCCTGTGGACCCCCTGACTGCCTCCCCCTCCCCAGCTCCATGCCCTTGACAGCTCTGTACCCAGGCCTGCCTGGCAAACTCCCGCCCCTTATGCCAGACTTGCCTCTTTAACACGGCATCCCCACCTCCCAGGTGGAGGGAATCCCTCCTCTCAGATGGCAGCCATGGCAACCGGGACACTCCGTCTGTCCCTCTCCCTCAGCCAGGACCAAGCTTGGTTTTCTTCCATACCACAGAGCCTGGCATGGACCTGGAAGAGAGCGGCCATCGGCCAATATTTGCTGAACAATGAAGTCACGAGACGCTTTGGAAAAGGCTGAGTTCACTGAGCCACAGTCATGCTCAGTTCTTTCTTTCTTTTTTTTTAAAAAATAAATAAAATTATTTACTTATTTTTGGCTGTGTTCGGTCTTCGTTGCTGCACGCAGGCTTTCTCTAGCTGTGGCGAGCGGGGGCTACTCTTCGTTGCAGTGCGCGGGCTTCTCACTGTGGCGGCTTCTCTTGTTGTGGAGCACGGGCTCTAGGCACGTGGGCTTCAGTAGTTGTGGTGCACGGGCTCCGTAGTTATGGCTCGCGGGCTCTAGAGCGCAGGCTCAGTAGTTGTGGCTCACGGGCTTAGTGGCTCTGAGGCATGTGGGATCTTCCCGGACCAGGGCTCGAACCTGTGTCCCCGCACTGGCAGGCGGATTCCTAACCACTGTACCACCAGGGAAGCCCTCGTGCTCAGGTTTGAGTGCTGTGATGATTTGAGGAGTCGCTGCTGGGTCTCCAGGAGGCAGCGGCCTGCAGGAGCCAGCATTCTTTGCCCCCTTTGGATTCATGAGACCACAGGCCTGGAGAGGGGGAAGGGACAGTCCCAACGTGGCTCTAGCTGCCACGCAGGGCTCTGAGCCCTGCATCCTGAGAGGGCCTCTGCCTGGGTGTTCCCCACCTTCCCAGCACCACCCGATCAGGACTCCCCTGTGCCAGTCATGTCCCTCTCCCACCCCCGCAGCTGGGCTCTGGTCACCTCCACTTCCTCTCCTTGTCCTCACCCCTCTGCCTGCTCCAATTTGGCCCCCACCCTGCTGCTCCATGGAGACCAGGGGCCTATTTGCTCATTAATCTCAGGGCCTGAACCAGTGGGATGGAGTCCCCCCGCCCCCGGCTCCTCCTGGTTTCCCTCATACTCAGCATCTCTCCAGGACCAGGCCTGGCCCTCTGTGGCCCCCAGCTCACAGCCTCCCTGTCCCGCGTGCTGCCACGCAAGCCCTGCTGGACTGTTCTCAGGCACTCTGCTGCATCTCCATGGCCACGGGTCTCCCCTGCTTGACCGGACATTTCTTTTTTTTTTTTTTTTGTGGTGGTACGCGGGCCTCCCACCGTTTTGGCCTCTCCCGTTGCGGAGCACAGGCTCCGGACGCGCAGGC
>NC_041227.1:73225498-73249709 GCF_002837175.3 Physeter macrocephalus | reverse complement strand
AGCACAGGCTCCGGACGCGCAGGCTCAGCGGCCATGGCTCACGGGCCCAGCCGCTCCGCGGCATGTGGGATCTTCCCGGACCGGGGCACGAACCCGTGTTCCCTGCATCGGCAGGCGGATTCTCAACCACTGCGCCACCAGGGAAGCCCCGGACATTTCTTAAGGGCAGGGACTCTGTGAGTTTTCTCAGAATCCCCAGAACCCAGCACAGGTCTGGCCCAGGAGGGGCTCGATCAATGGTTTAAAATGGAATTCTTTGGAAAATGTCTTATTCTCTGCTTTCCCCTTGCCCAGAGATGAGATATGATTTGAGGGACACAAGAGTAGCCTTCCAAGGGGGGAGTATATGATTGGATGTGGGGGGGGGTTGCATTACCACTGGGGGGTTTGCATTACCTAGGACCTTCTGGGAGTGGGGAGAGGCTAAAAGGGGCAGGTACCAAGAAACTTCCCTCCTCTGGACAGCAAGTATTATGGAGCTAATAGCAGAAGGCCCCCCAACCCTGTGTCCCACGCCTCTCTCCCGTCCTGGGGTCCCCTCTCTTCCCTGGGGGTCCTGCCTCTGGCCTCCTGGTCCCCAGCACATGAACCTGCTACACAGCCTTGCCTCCAGGCACTTACAGCAGCCCCGGGCCCATGGCGACCGTGTAGCTGGGAGGAGGCTGCCCGCTGGGGTCTGAGCTCCGAGCCCTCACGCTTGGTTCCTGTCTCCGCCCCACTAGACCTCCCGCCAGCGCCTAATCACTTCCATCTGCCCTGCTGACTCACGGGGCTCCAGCTGTCAAGGTTCTAAAAATTTCCAAATTCCTCCCCACCCTGTCCTTCCAGGCTGTTTCTCCAGCGCTGGCCCCCTGGTGGCACCCCCATGTACCCAACAAGCTGCTCTTCCTCACGTTACACCCAGTAGGGCAGCGGGTGGCAGAGAGGGGCTTCTGCAAGGGGCTGGACCGGAAGGGCCTCTGGACCCCTCTCCCCCTGGGGAAGGCCCTGACAGCAGCGGAGAATATGGGAGCTGGAAAACCAGGGTCAAAGGAGCCGTCAGGACAACCCTTCCATTTTACAGATCAGGGAAACCGAGGTCCAGAGCCAGCAGCAGAGCTGGGTGTAGAATGCAGGCCTTGGGACCCTGGTCCAGGGCTCTCCTACCTCTGCTGTCAATCTTCCTGCCACCTCTAGCTTTCCCTCTGGGCTGTGGGAAAGGCAGCATCAGCCCTGGCCCCGCCTGCCCCAGGGACCAGGGCTACTTGGTGACCAGGAGGGGGGTCTCTCCATGCCCCCCACCTCCTGGCCTCTTCCCAGCTGGCCTGCTCCTTCCCCCTGTCCCCCTCAGGGTAGCTCCTGAAGAAGTGTTTGTATCTAAGGAGTATTTCCAGGGCAACTTGCCTTCCTGGCGGGTGTGTGTGTGTGTGTGTGTGTGTGGTGAGAAGGGTAGGGGAGGAACGGGTTCAGCTATGACACCCTCACCCCCCCCGTGACCCACAGCCCCTCTGGGTTTATAGGACTTGGGCCCTGGGAGCCCGTCTCACCCTTGATCTTGGACAGAGCCTGAGGATGAGTGCGTGAACCACCCATCCTCCCTTTTACAGGGCATCCTCCATGGATGGACTGTGGGAGGGGCGCAGAGTCCAGTCCCCTCGGCCTAAGGAGGCAGAGGGGTAACCCTATGGTGAATAGCTCCCAGGGGCCCCCTCTTCTTTCTTCTGCTCCTCAGAGGACCCTCTCCCAGGAAGGCCCTGACTATATACCTCTGTATGGCCCCCCGACTTCTAAGATGAAATCCTACCCACATGGCAGCACTTGCCAGGCTGTGCGTGGCAGCGCCCGTCCACTTCTGCAGCCCCAACTTGCCCTTCTCCCTGCCACACCTGCCACATACCTGCCCTTGCACAGCCCCTCCACGCCCCACGGCCGGGCCTCTTTACCTGGCTTCCTCCTCCTTCAAGCCCAGCTTGAGGGTCATTCCTCCTCCTCCAGGCAGGCTTCCTTGGGCTGCCAGAGAGAGCCAACCACTGCTCCATGGGCTAGCTCACTCCTGGAGCTGACCCACAGTAGCTCGGGTCTCCGTGTGTGTGGTGACCTGGTTCTCAGCCCATGTCCCCTCCAACCACAGAGCAATGCCAGGGAGGGGTCCCTGTGCCTCTGCACTATGGCCTCAGAGCTTAAGCAGGGCCTGGAGCCTGAATTCTTCCCTGCCTGGACTCCCCAGGCCTTTGCAGAGGTGTCCGGAGAGGGCCCAGACCTTGGGCTGTTCTGTCCTGGACTTCATTGAGGGCCCAGATGGAGAGGGACACGGCACGGTGGTCAGGGCCAGGCAGGCAGGAGGACAGAGGTACGGCCTAGAGTGGGTGGCCCAGTGACAGCTGTGTGGCAGAGCCAGACAAGACTAGGGTGATGTGGAGGGAGGGAGGGAGGGAGGGCCTGGGTCTCTTGCTGAGCACACCCCACGTGAACCTCCTCCCCCATCACTAAGTCCCTTCTCCTCTGTCTGACCCCCTTCCCCTCCCTGTCCCCATCCCTCTTATTAAGTCCCCCCATCACTAAGTCCCTTCTCCTCTGTCTGACCCCCTTTCCCTCCCTGTCCCCCTCCCTCTTATTAAGTCCTATCCTAACTGCACCCTCTCCCCCCATTTCCCCCCCTCCCCCTACGCTGGGGCTGGCTTTGCCAGCCATGTTCAGTGGAGCCCCAAGCTGCCGGGCAGCAAGCAGCCGGGCTGCTCCCGGTCCTGGTGCTGTGGCCTCTTCCCAGGATCTGGCCTGAAGCTAGGCGCTTTCTGGGGAGACCTCCGCTGCCTCCCCCTCCATGGCATGCGAGGAATGCAGCCCCTGCCCATGCCGGCCCCCTCCGCTGCGGGAGAGGAGCTCAGTCTGGTGGACTTTTAAGGACTAAACAGGGAGCGAGCTCTGTCCCTGGCCTGGCTGAGCTGTCCTCGGATCTGATCCCGTCTTGGAGGGGCTTGGCCGGGTGCCCCGGTGGGGAGAGGTCTCAGCACTTAGATCAGGAGTGGACCAGGGCTGGAAACATGCCGGCTCTAGCTGGGTCTCTGTCCCTTCTTTGTCCCCACTCGGGTGGTGCTGAGGGCTGAGGACCCCTGCCCCTGTCTAGCAGGGGCTCCGGGCCTGGAACTTATGGCCTCTGGTTTGGACCGCCCACCCTGAGCTGGGGCCTCTGGGTTCTTCTCAGAGGGGCCTGGAAATGATGAATGTTACAGTGCCGGGGACCACAGTTACCATTTCCCAGTGCCGGGTCCTTTCCTGACTCAGCCAATGGCCCTTAGTTTTATCATCACTCCCATTTTATAGATGAGAAAACTGAGGCTCAGACACATTATCTTGTGCAATGCCTTACGGCTGGTCTATGGCACAGTCAGGATTTAGACCCAGTCCTTTGTCTCCCGGTCTCGGGGGACAGAAGATGAGGCAGAGCAAGAGTAACACCTCCCTTTCTGTGTCCCCTGTGATCTTTCCTTTTTCATTGCAGTTTTGGGTAATTCCAGCCATCCTCCGATTGTCAGGTAGCTCCTTGCCCGTCTGTGCACACGACTCCTGAGCCCCATGCTGTGTCCCCTAGGCCTAGAGGCTCTGGCCAACATGATATGCTACTCGGGGCCTTGCACCCAAACTTTGGGCCTCCCATCGCCGACAGGCCCAACCTCTCCCCAGAGGCTGGGAATGGCCTGCCCTGCCCTCATCCGTCCTGGGCTGGTATTGGGTCCCTTGTTCCCAGGCGTGACTTTCAGACACTCCACTGCCCAGTTCTGCCCCGCTGCACCGTGGGCTTTGACTTCTCCTTGGGTCCCAGGGCTCCAGGAGGGACGACCATGTCTGGGTCAACGCTGGCGTTGCCCTGTGTAGGGAGGCCTTGACCAGGCACTTGGCCAGAGTCTGGGGAGAGAACGGACTCATGAGAAAGCCCCAAGGTGCCAGGGATTCCGGTTCCTGCTGGAGGGGGCCCGTCTTCTCCCTCGGCCACCGAGGCCGTCCCTCCCAAGGCCCGCCAGCTCTCTCCCCGCCCTGCCACTCTGCTTTGTCCCAGCCACCTCCTGGAGAACCTGCAGCTGGACATGGGATGAGGGACAGGCCGGACCCGCATCCGTTGTTTGCTGTGTCTTGGCCCCACTGTCACCTGGAGTTACCTGTGGCCAGCCGAGGGAAAAAACCACGGTGGATTTCGGGCCAGCTGTGTGTTTGCCAGGAGTTTCACAAATGTTGCCTGCTGATCTCAAGGACCCCCAGGGTAGGGGTTACTCTCTCTGTTTTCCAGATGAGCGAAGCTGGCCTCAGAAAGGTCGAATCGTGTAAGAGTGGGTCCAGGAGTTAGATTCAGGTGGGTCTGACCCAAAGCTTGAGCCCTCTCCTCTGTCCCCAGGGTGTCTCAGAGCCCCAGGTCAGGGCTGAAGACTGCTCGGGGACAGCCCCGCTGAGCCCTGGAGAAGCAGGAGGAGGCGTTTTCACCCCAGCCTGCAAGGCGGGGGGCTTCCCCTCATCAGCTGCAAAACAGCTGCCAGCTGCCCCCTCTCAGCCTTCCCTGCCCACAGACCCTTCTCCAGAGTCACCTCCCCGGGACACCTCCCCTCCCTGACCGGTCCAGCCGAGGCCTCCTGCCCCGAGTCGGGAACTATTTATAACTGTCCTGGGCACAGAGATTCCTCAGGGGACCAGTTGAGCCCGAGGTGGTCGGGGACCTAGCAACCTCCTTCATCTCTCTTCTCTGGGCAGCCCGTGGTCCCCGATACCACCCTCTACCGTCACCACTGAGGGAGGCATGAGACTTGGGGATGCTGGTCTGATGGGGGAGGTACAACCCTGGTCTGGGGTGATGGTCTGATGGGGGAGGTACATCCCTGATCTGGGGTGATGGTCTGATGGGGGCAAGGCCCTGTCCTAGGACGTTGTCTCAACGTGTGTGTGTGTGTGTGTGTGTGTGTGTGTGTGTGTGTGTGTGTGTGTGTGTGTGTGTGAATGTAGCCCTGACTCGGGAGGCTTACTTTTAGGGAGACATAGTCTTGTTCTGAAATGATGGTCTGAGGATGGAGGCACGGTCCTAGAAGGAGGCAGTGGGGAGGGAGACCTGAAGTTGACGCAGGGAGAGAGACGGGAGGCCGCTGAGTGTCTGCTCCTTGACTATCCAGGAGCAAGCTCCGGGCTCTTAGCCAAGCGTGGGGTCCGGGCAGCAGGGTGGGGTGGGCCAGGCCGCCGCAGGGAGGCAGCTCTCTGGGGGTTGGAAGGGGCTCATGGACGGATACAGGGGCTGGGGGCTGGGGTGAGCAGCCTCGCCTGCCCCCGACTCCTGGCCCTTTTTCATTCCCTGGACACGGAGCAGGTGGCAGGCAGCCTTCCTTGAATGTCCCCACCCCAGCCTCGCCGTCTGGGTCCCAGACGTGGCCTCTGTTGATGGGGCCATGTTCCCTCCCTGGCCAGCTTGGCGGCCACTTCAGACACGCTTGTGCCTGGATGCCCCCCCCAACCCCTCCTCTCCGAGGACAGAGAACACAGTCTGCCTCCCCCGGCTGCCCCCGCCCTGCTAATCCCGAGCAAACAGCGGGGCCAAGAATGTCTTGCATACTCTGGCGGGCGGGCTCGCCACGAAGCCTGCTAGACGGGCAGGAATCACGGCCCCCGCCTGCCGAGGGCTCACATGGGACGTGTTCGAGGCTGGCCGTGCCCAGAGTTGCTGGGGAAAAGGGAGGGAAGGAGAGCTGGCAGCTGGGACGGGCAGACAGAGCAATTTTGAGGGGAGAGATGTCTGCTGGACCCATCCCTGGTGGCAACACAGAAATTATGTTATAGAATTTTAGAAGCCTGGAATTATGCAGCATTGACTTCTTGGAATTCCACAGGTCTGAAACGCGAGATTCAAGGAATGTCACATTGCACTCCTCCGACAGCATGTCGGTGCCAAGGCCCCATTCTGCAGGTGGGGAAGCGGAGGCTCCAAGGGGGCAGAGGGTTCTGCTCCAGGTCACGTGTGGAGCCAGGGCTGGGCTGGGCTGAGCCCTGGCCCCCTGCCTTCGGTCTGAGCCCCTTGCAGTCCCACGCGGCAACAGCAGGCGGTGTCCGTTCCAGCCCCCCTCCCGACATGTCTGTGTGCTCCCGGCCGATGGAGCCGGGGGAGCGTTGGGGGCACGGGTGCTGGAGGGCCTCCCTCTCCTCCTGCCCTGGCCTTACTCCAAGCACAGAAACCACCGCATGGAGACTCCTGCTTCCCTGTCTGCAATATCCCCCTGCCCCGCCTCCCCTTCCCTCCTGTTCCCCGCGCGAAGGGAGCCTGCCTGACGCCCAAGCCTGCACCTGCCGTCTGTGCCTGCTCACGCACATGTCCAAAAACTGCCCACTGAGCGCCGGGGGTCCTCCGGCCACAGAGCCCTCCCCACCCCAGAAATCTCCCCGCTCTCCCGTGTCTGCAAACGCTTCCTGGCCCTTCACATCACCACTCTCAGTTCTCCCTCATCTTCAAATGAAAAAAGTCCCTCTGGGTGTACCCCCTTCGCCCCCGAGCTTTCTCCATCAATCCATCCACAGTCAAGTTTCTTCAAAGGGTTGTCTACACTTCCCATCCCCCACTTCCTCACTGTCCACCCTCTCCAGAACCCTCTCCAGTCTGGTTTCCGTCCCCTGTCCTCCACGGAGGGAGGGATGGATGCTGGAGCCCTTGTGGTTAAGTGCCCCTGCTCCCCAAGCCCGCGGCACCCCAACCCCACCTCTCCTAACGCCCCGCCAGCCCCGCTCTCTTCCTGCCTCCCCAGACCCTCCCTCTGGGTCAGCACAGACCCCCTTCTCGCCTCACCGTCCTCTTCCCTGGGGCCAGCAGCCTGATTATCAAAGGGTGGGGCTGATGACGGGATCGGATGGCCAGCCCAGCTCTCCCCAGGGCTCCAGACCAGGACGTCCAGAACCAAGCTGATGCACCCACCAGGGTGACCCACAGGCCCTCGCACTCAGCTGTCTGGGCTCCCCCAGCCCTGCTCCTCCCCAAGGCTCCCCCTTTCAGTGAAGCTACCCCTACCACCACCTACCTGATTCTCGGGCAGAGATGCGGACATCACCCGAGACTCCTCCCTCTCCCTCACCGCCACCCGTGGTCCCATTTATCGACCAAGGCCAATCCGTGCAATCCCATGACTTTGTTCTCCCCCCGCTGCCGTCGCCTTCATTCTGAGCTCATCTGATGTGGCCCGGACTCTTGCAACACCTGCGTCACTGGTCTCTGCCCCTCCAGCTGGCCCTCCACGGGGAGCCAGGGGGAGCTTCTGCACAAGCAGGCTTGACCCTGCCTCTCCCCAGGGCAACGCCCTTCACTGGCTCCCCACTGCCCACAGGCCCCGTGGGACCCTCTGTGGCCAGGTCCTTGACCTTCCCTCCAGCCTGACCCAACACCCCCGCTTTGTATTCCATCTACCTCCAAGCACCCATCGCCCCCAACCAGGCCCTACTGATTCTTGCTTCTAATCTTTCACCTCCCACTCCTTCCCTTTCTCGACAAACTCCCTGTCCGAGTTGAAAGTCCCCTCCTGGTGGTTTCTGTGCTCCTGCAGCGCCTGCACTTACCACACTGTATGCCATCACCGCCGGGCTGTGTTCCCCGCTCAAGTGTGAGCTCTGAGAGCAGGGCTCTACCCATCCTTCTGGTCTCTCCACGGCCTGGACCAGAGGGTGTGCTCACCACGAACTTACTGAACAAATGAATGAATGAGCCCAGGAGGGCATTCTCCTTAGGGACCCTGCTGAGATGTTGCAATCTGAGGCCCCAGCTGCGCTTGTGGCTCTGGGCCCTGGTAGGTCTGAGTTCTGAGCATTTTCGCCACGGGCTGATGGCTGGTGTGTCGAAACTTATTCTCCTCTGGGATCTCTAACCCCATGGGAGAGGGGCAGAGCCGGGTGAGTGCCTAGGAACCAGGAAGGCTGGCAGCAGGTAGGTGGTCAGGGGATCACGGGCTCAGGCCTGGGCTGGCACTTGGCTCTGACTCTGGAGGCCCGGGGCCTTTGAGGATCTGGCTGGGGAGGGGGCATGAGACCTGTCCCCCACCCTGTTCCAGGCCTGCCCTGGAAGCCCAGGCTGGAAGACCAGCGGGTGGAGGAGCCAGTGGAGAAGTGGAGTTTGTGCAACAGCCTTCAATATGTTTGCAATAATGGGGAGATGGAAAAAAACGTTAATTTAATTTTGACAGTGCCCGGGGGACAACAGCTCAGAGCTCAGAGCTCTCCGACTGCCACACTGTCCAGCCTTGCTCCGGAGACTCCAGGGCGGGAATGTGGGGGTTGAAGGGTGTGGCAGTCAGGACTCCCTGTCCCAGGATGTCCCCCTGCGCCTGGTCACTGTGCAGTCCTCCACGGAGCAGCCTGCTTAGGGCTTTGAGAGCTGTGTGCCTTCAGGCCGAATGAAGGCGGCTCACCAGGGAAGGGGAGACCAGCTGCTCACTGCATGTGCCTCCCAGAGGAGGGCCTGGGGCTCTGAAAAAGACCCCCAGCTGGGACATGCCAGCCTCTTCTGCCTTGAGCCTGCATCACCCAAACTATGAACCCCGTGTCTGCCCCAGAGCCCCGGGGGGTGGCGTTGGGGTACAGCGAGGGCCAGGGTCTCAGGAGACCTGGCTTTGGGAGCCAGCTCAGCTCTTCAGAAGCTGTGTGGCCTTCTCAGAATCACCTCCCCTCTCTGAGCCTCTGGGTCCTCATTAGGAAAGTACAGGTTCCCCTAGAGGGGAGCGCTCACCTCTGAGCCACTGGTTTGCAGTCCCGGTGCCTAAGTTCCCAGCTGCAGGTGGCGCAGGGGACCTTTGGGTGGGACTGGGGTGAAGGGACTACCAGGGGCTCCGACCCCCACTGCCACCACTTAGAGCACAAGGGGCTGGGATCTCACCCCCAGATCTCAGGGCTATTGATCTCCCTGCCCGTTAGTTTCTGTGTGTCCCTCCACGTGTCACCTTCGGAGACATGGGGGTGGGGGAAGGACCGGGGTTAGGAATTCGGCCCCTCAGATCCTTCTAGGGCTCTCAGGTGGTGGCGGCTGAGTCACCCCCACTGCCCTCCTACCGATGTCACAGGTGCGTTGATGTAGGTCCTCCAGAAAGTACACCTTGAGACAATGTGTTGGGTGCAGGTCTTTTACGTGGGAGAGGCTTCCAGGAAGCACAGGTAAGGCTGTAGGAGGGGAGACGGGGAAGAGAGAAAAGCCAGCATGAGCAGGCAGCTGGGGCTCCATCCCCCTGTGGACCCTCTGAGACACTGCTGCCCAATAGAACGTTCTGTCATGTTGGGGATATTCTAAGTCTACCCTGAGCGATATGATAGCCCGTGGCCGCATGCAGGCTACCGAGGACTAGAAATGTGGCTAGTGCGACTGTAGAAATGTATTTCTACTTTTATTTACTTTTAATGAACTGTAGAGCATTTCTAGGGAGGCTGGGGCACTTATCTGCTCTTTGGGGGCATCAAGCCCCCTGCATTTCTGGGTGGCACCCAGCAAGTTTTCTAGTGTCAGAGAGCCAGCAGGCAGAGAAGAAGAAAGAAGCAAGAGCTTGAAGACAGCCTCATGCCAGGAACTCGCCAGCAGCAGACCGGCTCAGGTGGGCACAGGGGTCTAGGTAGGGCGTCCACGGACACGTCTCATTGGCTGATTGCTGACAGCCCAGGATGCGAGGGCAACTGTTGTGGCCTCTGACCTGCCCCCTTCCTCTCAGGCTGGGTAGTCTGCTGGGCAGGGGTAGCGGGTCGTTCCTTTTCCTCTGGGATCTGCTCCATCTGAGGGGCCCTCAGCAGGGCTGCCAGGGCCCAAGGCTGTGGCTGAGTCTAGTAAGGTGGCTTTTTGCTCCTGCCATGGCTGTATTCTCCCCAGGATGACCCAGGAGCCGTGTGTCCTGTGAGCCAATTCCTTAAAATCGATCTCTCTCTGTTTCTGCCTCTCTCTGCTTTTGTTCCTCTGGAGAAATCTGACTGATACATTGCCTAAAAGTTAATTTATTAAGCAAGGCATCTTTGTATTCCTAACCATTTATCAAGCACCTGCTCTGGGCCAGAACCAGTGATGGGCCCTGCAGAACCAGCAGTGGGGAGGCCCCCTGCTGGCACTTCTCCTCTGTGGGCTTTCGTGTAAATTGTCACCTCTTCAGAGGAGCCCTTGGACCTTCTGAAAACCAATTGTCCCACCCCTTTTTCACAGTATTCTGTTTCAACACCTTCAAATCACGTTTTAAAATTATTTTATTAATATCCTTTTTCAGGAAGAAGGATCTGTTTTTGTTTACTTAATAGAGAACCTAAGTGCCAGGAAGCACTTAGCACCCAGTAGACAACAAATGTGTGTTGAACGAACACATGAATGAATATACGGGAAATGTCACTTTTTACTGCGAAGGCCCTCACACCCAGCGGGCATTTGGGGGTGGGAGATGGGGTCTAGGGTCCCAGGCATCTGTAGGAGCCTTAGAGGAGGATCTGAGGAGATGTGGGTCAGGAAAGTCTTCACATGTGGCCCAAACTCCACATGTAGATTTTACACATGGACTTCACATGTGGCCTGGACTCCAGCCTGTACCCCAGCCCGTCAGCCAACTTTCTCTCCGTCTCATGGACTTCACATGTGGCCTGGACTCCAACCTGTACCCCAGCCCGTCGGCCAACTTTCTCTCTGTCTCTCTTTTTAAACTAATTTATTTAAATTTTTTTAATTAAAAAAAAAAACCCTCACCTTTACTGAGGTTTAATTGACACACAATAAACTGCATCCATTTCAAGTTGCATAAGTTTCGACAAATTGTATAGACTCACGTGACCACCACTACAATCAAGATTGTAGAGCATTTCTACCACCCTAGAAAGTTCCCTCCTGCCCCTTTATGATCTGACCCCAGACAAACACTGACCTGCTTTTTGTCACTATTGGCCACTTTTGCCTTTGTAAGAGTTTTATATATAGCATGTACTCCTTTCTCTATGGCTTTCTTCACTCGGCATGCTTTGAGATTCATCCATGTTGCCGAGTATATCAGTAACTAATTCCTTTTCCTTGCCGAGTAGTATTCCATTGGATACACCATTTGTTTATCCACTCACTTGTTGATGGACATTAGGGAAATTCCCAGTTTTTGACTGTTCTGAATAAAGCTGTCATGAACACAGGTGTAAAATCCTTTGTGTGGACATATGTTTCCATTTCTCTTGGAAATCTACTTAGAAGTGGGATCACTGGGTCATATGGTAAGGGTATGGTCAACTTTATAAGAAAGTGCCAAATTGTTTCCCAAAGCAACCGCACCATTTTACATGCTCATCTGCAATGTATGAAAGCTCCAAATCCTCACTGACACTTGGTATTGGCAAGTCTTTTTAAAAATTTATTTTCATTGTGGTATAATTTACCTACAGTGACGTGATCCAATCTTAAGTATATCATTCTCTTTTTTTTTTACTATAGCTTTGTAATATGTTTTGAAATTGAAATTGGGAAGTGTGTGGCCTCCAACTTGTTTTCCTTTTTCAAAATTGTTTTGGCTATTTGTGGTCCTTTGAAATTCCATATGAATTTTAGGATGCATTTTTCCATTTCTGCAAACCATGTAATTGGGCCTTTGAAAGAGATTGCATTGAATCTGTTTGGGGTAGTATTGTCTTCTGTTTTGGGTAGTATTGTCATCTTAATAATATCAAGTCTTCCAATTCATGAACATGGACTATCTTTCCACTTATTCTGGTCTTTTAAGATTTCTTTCATCAATGTTTTGTAGTTTTTTGTGTATAGGAATAGGAACCTCCTTGATTAAATTTATCCCTAAGAGGTCTTTGGGGTTTTTTTTTAAAGTATTTTAGAGCGTTATACTTTATTCAAATAATCTAATATTTTTAAAAATTATTTATTTATTTATTTATTTATTTATTATTTTTTGGCTGTGTTGGGTCTTCGTTGCTGCACATGGGCTTTCTCTAGCTGCAGCAAGCAGGGGCCACTCCCTGTCGCAGTGCGTGGGCTTCTCACTGCAGTGGCTTCTCCTGTTGTGGAGTACGGGCTCTAGGCGCGTGGGCTTCAGTAGCTGTGACGTGCGGGCTTCAGTAGTTGTGGCGCATGGGCTTAGCTGCTCCGCGGCATGCGGAATCTTCCCGGACCAGGGCTCGAACCCGTGTCCCCTGCATCGGCAGGTGGACTCCCAACCACTGTGCCGCCAGGGAAGCCCGGTCTTTGGGGTTTTTTTTTTTTTTATGTTACTGTAAATGCAATTGTTCTTTAAATGTCTTTTTGCATTGTTCATTGCTAGTGTATAGAAAGACAACTGATTTTCGTGAGTTGATTTTATATCCTGCAACTGTGCCAAATTTGTTAGCTTTTATAGTTGTGTGTGTGTGCACGTGTGTATGAATTCTTTAGGATTTTTAACATATAAGACGATATCCTCTGTGACTAGAGATAGTTTTTCCCCTTCCTTCCCAATTTGAATGCCTGTTATTTCATTTTCCTGCCTAGTTGTTCTGGCTTGAACGTCTAGTACTATGCTATGAAGTGGCAAAAGTGGGCATCCTTGTCTTGTTCCCAATCTTAGGGAAAAAACTTTCAGCCTTTCAGCCTTGAGCTCTGAGTTTTACATACATGGCCTTTATCTTGTTGAGGAAGTTCACTTCTATTTCTAGTTTATTGAGTGGTCTTTTTTTTAAATCATAAAAGGGTGTTGGATTTTGTCAAATGCTCTTTCTGCATCAGTTGAAATAATCATGTCTTAGAAATTCATTCTATTAATGTGGTATTTTACTTGGCTTGATTATCATATGTTGAACCATTCTTGCATTCTGGGGAGAAATCACATTTGGTCATGATGTATAATTTTTTAATATGCTGCTGAATTCAGTTTGTTAGTATTTTGTTGAGGTTTTTTGCATCTATATCCATAAGGGATATTAGTCTGTAGTTTTCTTCTAGTGTCTATGGCTTCTAGAGTGCAGGCTCAGTAGTTGTGGTGCACAGGCTTAGTTCCTCCGTGGCATGTGGGATCTTCCTGGACCAGGGCTTGAACCCGTGTCCCCTGCATTGACAGGAAGATTCCTAACCACTGCCACCAGAGAAGCCCCCTACTTTTTTTCTTAGTCAAGCTAGCTAAAGATTTGTTAATTTCATTGATGTTTTCAAAGGACCAACTTTTGGGTTTGTTGATTCTATTATTTTTCGATCTCTATTTCATTTATCTCTAATTCCTGTATTTCCTTCTTTCTGCTAGTTTTGGGTTTAGTTATCTCTTCTTTTTCTAGTTCCTTAAAGAACTAGATTATCCTTCAGATTTTTCTTCTTTTTTGATATAGGCATTTACTGCTATAAATTTCCCTCTGAGCACTGCTTTTGCTACGTCCCATGTGTTTTGGTATGCTATGTTCTCATTTTGTTTGTCTCTAACTATTTTCTTCCTTTCTTTTTCTTTTTGTTTTTTTGTCAGAGGGTGGGTTCTGCCCACATGCTGCGGCACTCACCATGGTGGCTACTGGGCGCTTTGCGGGGTGGTAGCACCGAGAGGTGCTCCCAGAGCCGCCGGTTCTCACCCTGGCAGGAGGGAGGGTCTGCGGTGTGGCAAAACCTGTGCTGCCGTCAGGCTCTTCCCTTTGCCTCACGAGGGAGGGGTCTCATCTGAAAAGTGTGACTGCTCCCCTTCTCATCACCCAGACCACCACGATCACTCCCACGCCCACGTGCAACCTGGGTGAAGGGAGAACACACGGCCGTGCGAGGAGGCGGCACCTGGCCCCAATAAGGGAGACAGGAGTGTCTCCCTTACCGTCTCCACCCCGCAAGAGAGCTGCTCATAGGATGCACCACTGCAGTGGGGCCACCAGGGGCTCGTTGGGAAAGGGAAACGTCGCCAACTCTCGGCCTCTGGCACTACGACCTGGACTGCTCCAGGGGCACCACCAAGGCCCAGGCGGGACATGCACACATGCTGACGGGAGCCGAAGCACTGCGGCCGGACGTGTCCTCAGCCTCCGCAGGGAGCGCCTCTCACCAGACACTCGCTGAGAAGGCTAAGTGAGAGTGCCTGAGGCATCAGAGGACTCTGGCCAGCCGAAGCCGTGAGGCAGGGGCTGAGCTTGGAGTGGGGTGCCACTCCCCTGCCCTCCACACACCACCAACGGGCGGGGAGGAGAGGCGAGGGCCTGCGGGCAGAACGAGAAGAGTGGCCCCATTCGTCAGTGGCCTAGGCCTTGCCTTGGAGAGCGGGACATCACCACGTGGATTGTAAGTATTTTCTAACTGGCCTTTTGATTTCTTCTTTTACCTAATGGTTATTTAAGATTGTGTTAATTTCCACATATTTGAATTTTTCGGTTTTCCTTCAGTTGTTGATTTCTAGCTTCATTCTATTATGTTGAGAGAAGATAGGATTTCAGTCTTCTAAAATTTACTGAAACTCATTTTGTGGCCCAACATATGGTCTATCTTGGAGAATGTTCCCGGTGCCCTAGAGAAGAATGTGTATTCTGCTGTTGTTTACTGTGGTGTTCTATGTAAGTCTGTTAGGCCCGATTGTGTTATAATGTTCATGTCTTCTTTTTCCTTATTGATCCTCTGTCTAGATCCATTTTTGAAAGTGGAGTATTGAATTCTCCGACTTTATTGTAGAATTGTCTATTTTTCCCTTCAATTCTATCAATATTTGATTTATATATTTTGAGGCTCGTCTGTTCTGTGAATAAATGTTTATAATAGTTATATCTTCTTGATGAATTGACCCTTTCATTAATATATAATGTCCTTATTTGTCTGTTGTAACAGTTTTTGACTTAAAATTTATTTTATTTCATATTAGTATAACCATCCCTGGTCTTTTAGTTAAAGTTTGCCTGGAAAATCTTTTTGATTTCTTTTCCTTCCTTTTACTTGTGTCCTTGAGTCTAAAAATATTGAATTATAAATGTATTGACTTTTATAATTACCCATGTAGTTACCTTTACTGGAGTTTTTTATTTCTTCATATGGCCACAGATTACTGTCTAATGTCCTTTCATTTCAACCAGAAGGACTCCCTTTAACATTTCTCATAGAGCAGGGCTGCTAGCAATGAACTTCTTCAGTTTTTATCTGGGAATGTCTTAATTTTACCTTAATTTCTGAAGGATAGTTTTGCTGGGTATAAAATTCTTGGTTGGCAGTTTTATTCTTTCAGCACTTTAAATATATGTATATCATACATGTCAGCTCTAGAATTCCTATTTAGTTCCTTTTTAAAAGTAATTTCTATCTCTTTGGTATGTTCTTATCTTGTTAATCTATTGTTTTCCCAATATCTTCAGTTTTTTGTTTATAGTTTCCCTTAGCTCTTTTTTTAAAAAAAATTTTATTTATTTATTTTTGGCCACATTGGGTCTTTGTTGCTGTGCGCGGGCTTTCTCTAGTTGCTGTGGGCAGGGGTTACTCTTCATTGCGGTGGCTTCTCTTGTTGTGGAGCATGGGGTCTAGGTGTGTGGGTTTCAGTAGTTGTGGTGCGTGGGCTCAGTAGCTGTGGTGCATGGGTTTAGTTGCTCCACGGCATGTGAGATCTTCCGGACCAGGGCTCAAACCTGTGTCCCCTGCATTGGCAGGTGGATCCCTAACCACTGTGCAACCAGGGAAGTCCCTCCCTTAGCTCTTTGAGTATATTTAAAACAGTATATTTAAAGTCTTTATCTAGTAGTCTAATGGCTGGACTTCCTCAGGTATGGTTTCTGTTGATTAATTTTTTTCCTATGAATGAGCTATACTTTCCTGATTCTTTGTATACCTAATAATTTTTGTCAAAAATTGGGCATTTTGAATATTATAATGTAGTAACTCTGCAAATCAGATTTTCTCTCTTCCCCAGCGTATGCTTTGGTTGATTTTGATGCCCATTTCTTTAGTGACAAACTGTTTTTGCAAATATTGTATTCCTTGCTGTGTGCAGTCTCTAAAATCTCTATTTTACTGTCTCAGTGGTCAGCAGGTGACCTGCCTGAGATTTCCTTAAATGTCTGGGCCAAAAAGAAAAAACAATAGTACTCTCTTGGTCTTTATAGCTTGGCTCTGAGCTGGGGCATTCTTTCAGTACTAAGCCATGCTGCCTACAGCTCTACCTTAGCCTTCACCTTCTGCTTGTGCGGAGCCCACAGAGTCATCAGAAGTGGAACCTAGGACATCTCAGGTCTTTTCTGAGTATTCATTACATCCTGAGCATGCACATTGCACTCTGTTTTCCCAGTATGTTCAGTGGCCCTTCTGAGCTCTTATACCCCCAATAACCGTCCTTCTCTCTCTTCTCCTTCCTGGGCTTTTTGGGTTCTGTCAGTCACTTGTCCCTTCTGCCATTCTTTGCCCCAAGAGGGCATGAAGTATATATGACTTTTAATCCTTCCACAGATGCTGCTGCTGCCTGGAAGGTCACTCCAGGGTTGTGTGTGTGTGTGTGTGTGTGTGTGTGTGTGTGTGTGTGTGTGTGTGTGTGTGTGTGGAGGAGGGAGCGCATAAAAAAGAGTCAGCTTCTGAGCCATTCCTCCAGTCAGGTCAAAACATACAATTACAGTTTTTAAGAACAAGGTCTGTATTAGCCCCCTTTCATCAGCACGTTACACCAGGAACGCAGGCTGTCATCCCCATAGCTGCTACCATGTTGGAGAATGAGAAACGAGGGTCAGGTGGGTGAAAATGTCTCAGTGTTCTCTTGCTGAAATTGTTTTTCTTTCTCTTCGTTAAGCATCTTCCTGGTAGCTGATTAGATTCCAGAGTCCCCAAAAAACCTGATTAAGTCAATCTTTGCCAACTTATGGTTGTTTCAGTGGAAGGACTGATTCTTTAACTGTCCCTTTCCATCATTTTCTATGATTTCACATGGTCTCTGCCTTTTCTTAACTTTACATTTTTATTCAGACAAAATTTACAAACAGCTGTATACAGTTTGATGAATTTTGCATATGTATACACTCATGCAGCTGCCACTCAGATGAAGACCTAAAATATTTTCAGTTCCTTAGGGGGTCCTTTCATATTCCTTCCAGGAGAGTTACCCATTCTCTCAGTTATTATGACCTTTATCACTGTAAGTTAGTTTTGCCTGTTGTAGAACTTCTTATTAATATAAATGGAGTCAAACAGTGGGTCTTCCTCTGAGTCTGGCTACTTTTGTTCAGTCTAATGTTTTTGGGACTCATCCATGTTATTGCGTGTAGCTGAAGTTCATTCCTTTCTTATTACTGAAACAA
The DNA here is from genome assembly GCF_002837175.3 of Physeter macrocephalus. Lineage (NCBI taxonomy): Eukaryota > Metazoa > Chordata > Mammalia > Artiodactyla > Physeteridae > Physeter > Physeter macrocephalus. The sequence continues at coordinate 73,232,534 of NC_041227.1, read as the reverse complement.
TTCCACTGTATGCCTATATCATGCTTTGTTTATCCATTCATCAATTGAAGGGCATTTGGGTTGTTTCCAGCTTGGAGCTGTTATGAATAGAGCTGCTATGAACATTCTTGTACGCATGTTTTGGTTGATATGATGCATGGACTTTTTTCTCTTTGGCATATGTTTGGGAGAGGATTCTCTAGGTCACTTGACTCTTGGGTGGGTGCCCTGTTCTCTATACCCAGTGGCCTTTTCTCAGTGTCCATCCGGCCTGAACTCTGGTTTGGCCTTCTGCTTCTTGAACTCCACAACTCCCAAGAATTCTGCGAGTTTTCTCTGCTGGCTTATCTCCACCCCACTTAACTTTCATTTGTTTGTCCTTTAACTCTTCTTAATCACCAGCTGGAGCCCTCTCCCTCCAAGAACCTTCTGGACCCCTTCTCCACTGGATTTAGCTGTTCACGTTGGCCATCTCATTCCCTTCCAAAGCCTTGACAGTCAACCCAGTGAATATGGAATCCAAGGCTTGACCTTCAGCCCTGCCTTCCCTTCTAAAAGTGGGCCAATGGGCAACTGCTTGTTGGACGTCTCTGCTTGGGCGGCCCCAGACGCCTCACAATCCACACTTTCCCAGTTGCCCTTTCCATCATCCTCAGCTCATTCTCTCCCCTCTGCAGTGCCCACCTCAAGAACTGCTCCACTTTTCCTCCACCACACACGTCTGGGTCTCCACTTCCTTCACTCTATCCATTTCCTTTCCCCCAGCAACCAATCCGGAGAACCCAAGCACTGTCCACAGCACCTTTCCAATGTCTTGGGGGTGGGGGCCTCTAGCCCAATGGGCCTGAACCTGAGCATCTCCTTTCAGTATCGTTGCTGGGCTTCCATCCCCCAGCCTTGCCTTTGCTAATCAGTTTGGCCTGCGGCTCCATCCGTAGTCCCCATAGCCGGCTCTGGCCGCGTCTCCCTCAGCTGCGAGGCCATGCTCCGGGCCCTGCTTTGGGACCTGGGCTGCAGCCGAGACAGCTTCGGGCACCATTCCTTAGCACCGATGGTGCGTGGCCGACACGCTCCGTGGTCGGGGCTCACAGACAGGTTTTTCGAGTTAGGGATTTGGAAGGGACCCCAGCACTGGTTGCAGTTCAGAGCCCGTGAGGCGCTGGGTAGACCCTGCCGTGAGCTCATCTTTCCTGGGGTGGCCGGACTCAGGGCTAAGCCGGCTGAGGCAGCGGTTTGGAAAATTTCACACTCAGACTTGCCACTTGGCCGGCCTCTGGGTGACTTGGGGTGAGGCCTCAGTCAACCCTTTCATCCAGCAAGTACTGCAGGGGCTGGGTCCACCTATAGATGGGTCACAAAAGGGTGTAGGGGGTGTACCCTGAGAGGCAGACCCTACTAGGAGGGGCTTGTGCCCTTGTTGGGGAAAGGAGATTCATCAGGAAACAATGAGAGAACAAGATTGGTGGGACTTTTTTTTTGTGGGGGGGAGATGGTGTCGATCATTTAAGATTGGAAAGCTAATTTATTTGTGCTGTAGTGTAATGTGTCCACAACGCTCCGGAAGAGATGCAGTGATACATCTCAGAGAGAGAGTTAAGAGCAGGTTTCTGGAGCCAGGCTACCTGAGGCCAACATCTAGCTCCACCACTTGCTAGCTGTGTGACCTTAGGCAAGGTACTTAACTTCTCTGTTCTTGTATCTCCTCTTCTATAACATGACGGTAATAATAATTAGCACCCATCTACCTACTTTATCTGATATTCATAATCATTAACTGCATTAATACAAGTGAAGCTTTTAGGACAATACCTGACACCTAGTAGATACTCAACAAATATTCACATTGTTATTACTATACTTATTCCAGCCTACCTCTCCACACCCTCCCTCCATGCTTTTGCTACTCCAGCCCCTCAGTGGTACTTTTGGTCCTCTCTGTCCACGCTGAGGAACTCTTACTCCTCCAGACCCAGCTCAGAAATCACCTCTTCTGGGAAACCTCCCCCAACCCTCAGATCATTTTCTCTGTAGCAGCAACACTTGCACATTTTAATTTTAAACGTCTGTTTACCTGTCTGGCCTTCTCATCAGCTGGTGAGCAACTTGAGGGCCAGCCTGTTTCTAAACCATTTCCTTGTTCCTAATACCCCTATCCCCCCAGGGCTAGCCCCGAATAACCATCTGATGACTGTGTATTGGATAAGTAATTGAAAGAATTAATGACACACGATAAGAAAACATAATGGAAGACGGATATAAAATCCTACAATGTGGCGGGTAGAGTGTAGTGTCTGACCAGGCATAAATGGCAATGATGCTTCCTGGAGCCAAGGCTGGTGGGCTGCCATGTTGTGAGATCCTGTGGGTGGCAGCAGTCAGGGCGGGCTTCCTGGATGGAGGAGGAGGGGCAAAAGTGACAAGCCCAAGCTGGCTCCAACTGGCTCCAAAAATGTCAAGCACTGCGGGACTGGCAGCTGGTGCCCCCATGGTCTGTCCTCGGCCATTCTCCTGCCACTTTGGGGCCGGGGGAGCTTGGCAGAGTGAAGGTCCCCTCTCTGGTCCAGGGAAAAGGCCTGAATGTGAGATGGTGGTGCTGAGGACCAGCTCCCGTCCGGTGACACACGGAACTTCTCAGAGTGGATTTTACGCTCCCTGCCCTGACGCAGACCATCTCCACTGTGCTTCGGAAAAACAGAGGTCTTGCTCCAGCCTTCTGAAACCTACCTTCCCTCCCTTCCCCTCCCCCAACATTTTTGGAGACCAAAAAAAAGCAGAACAAGGCTGAATGAAGCAGAGTAGAATGGCCTAGGGGCTCGGGACACCACTCTCTGCACCGAGCAGAGTAGCCACTTCCTCTCGGATGGGTGGGAGCCAGCTCAGACCCTCTCTCCAAAGCTGCACTCCCCATCCATCTGTCCATCCTGCCTGCTCACCAGGAAGGCTACAGACAGGGCCTGGCAAAGCCGATGCTGGAATTGAGCCAAAGCCACACGCCCACTCGGCAGTGCTGACACCTGCGTGCTGCCCCTCACCTGTAAGGTCTGTGCTCTGCAGCCTTCCGCCCTGGCCCTGGTCCCCCCTGCTCCTTCCGGTGCCCTGTCCTCTCCCTAGTGGTCTGATTGTCACCCACGACAGGCTGAGAGGGCCCAGCCTCTCCCCACTCACCGGATTCATGCCCTGGCTCGTCCCCTCCACTGCCTGGGTGACCTTACCCAAGTCCTTGCATCTCTGAGCCTCGGTTTCCCGGTGGGTAAAATGGAGAGAGTGAGAGAGACTGCCTGTGTGAGGGGGAGGAGGCCCCACCACGGGGGATGCGGGAAGGCACATGTGTGAGTTACCGCCACCACGCTTGCCTGTCTCCAGGTCTGAGCCTCCCCTCTGCTCCTCCAGTTCCTTGCAATTTGTGGCGCAACTCCGGGCCGCCCCCTAGGAAACCTCCCCGGACCACTGTAACCCCCCGCGGATGCCATGTCGGTATTACGCTCCGCGTAATTCGGCACTTACTGTGCACACCTGCTTATGCTTATTTATCTGTTTATTCATAAAAAAGCACAGCGTTGGAGGCCAAAGGTCTGGGTTGGAGTTCCTGCTCTACCACCGCTGTCTGGCTGAGATGGGGAGGCAGCCTGCTTCCTCTTTCCACGTCCCCACGTTCCTCATTTCTGAGCGGAGATGGTTATAATCACGCCCACCTCCCAGACTTCTTACGGGGCACGATGGGATGCATGCATACGAAAGCACTTTGTAAACTATAAAAAGCACTTGGTCCTGTTGCTTCTTTTTGTTTCCTGTTCGATGTAAGTTTCCTATGAGAAAGACTGGAGCCAGGGTGGTGGAGTCAGGAGGGCCTGGTACCAGGCAGGTGCCCAGGGAGTGGTCCTGCTGGACCCCGCATGTGGAGGCCCATGTGTCTGGGTGGCGGCAGGCCAGGGACGCTGGCCTGCCGTGACTCAGATGGCCCATAAGAGTGCTGGCTGGGGGAGGTGGCAACCCTGTGGAATGATTTCCTGCCCTGGTCCCCATCTAAAGACATCCAGATGGTTGCTTGATGTTGTTACCCAGGAAGCTGGTTGCCAGACATGGGGGCTCTGAGAAGAGGTCCAAGGACACATAACCAGAGGACACAAGAGGACACATCTGATCATTGAAATGTTGGACTGCCCAAAGCCCAGCTAGAAACCATCAAAATACAAACACCCGGTGGTAAAGAGAGCCACAGCGCTCAGATTGTGAAATAGAGCGCCAGAAAATTCTGAATAATTGAATTATGAAAATTCTTTTTTCGACATGGGGGAGAGAGGTTGCCTGGTGTGGTGGGGAGGGGGAGGGAGGGCTGGGCCGGGGGAGGATGTCTTCCTGAGGGCCACACCCAGGCCGGACTTGGCCGTGTCCCCTCTGTGTTCCCTGTGCCCAGCCAGAAGCGGGGTGCAGCGCAGGCATCAGCGAGAGCCTGGAGGATCTCAAACACGCGGTCGGGAAGTTGTTAACTTTAAGACGATGGGGAGCCATGGAGGGCGGTTACAAATATCGAGTCCAGATATCTGGACTTGGGCCATGGTGGAGAAGATTGGGTGGGATAGTCCTTAAAGCAAGTGAAGTAGGTAAGGAAAGAGAAAACCATGAGATGATAAAGAGACAGAATCTCGGGGAACTGGCTGGATATTGTAGATGGAGGGTGGTGAAGATGCTTGAGGATGACCCTCTCACTTTGGGACTGGGAGACAGAGTGGGCAGGGAGCAGGAGGAGTAGGCTTGGGATAGAAAAGGATGATCTCAGTGTGGGGCTTATGGAGTTTGGAGGGCTGGCCAGCTGGACATGTCCAGAGGAGTCTGGTTAAGCAGGTTGGGGTTTGTGGTAAAAACCTAGACTTGGAGTTTCAGGCTTGGGAGTTGTCTGAGGTTGGGTTTCTTAGAAGCAGACCCTGAGATGCAAAGTTTTGTGTGAATGATTTATTAAGGAAGTGCTGCCAGGGGAGCTTGGGAAGGGATGGTGGGGGGCATAGGACAGCACAGGGAAGGAAGTCAAGCAAAAAAGTGTGATCTCGGGCACAAGCCCCGGCAGCCTGACCCTGTGGGGACTCTGGACTGTACTTATGCTTCCTGGCCTGAGGCAGGCAGGTTGGACTTACCTGAGAGTGCTTGTTTCTGCCAGTGTCAGCCAGTGGCTGGGAATTGTGGCAGCAAGGGGTGGGAAAATTCCTGGCATCTAAGCTCCCTGCAAGTGCAGGGAAGCCTCCAGCAGCCCAAGGGCGGTCCTCCAAAAAGGGGCCATGAGCCAGTTGCTGGACAGGAGAGCCTACCAAGGCCGGGGACACAGGGTGGTCACCGGGTTCTTCAGTGGAGAGGATGTATCGCATTGTCTGCTCTCCAAGTCCAGAGCACGCTGACAGCCATCAAAGCTGGTGTGGATGGGTTGGTCCTGGAAAGGGCAGAGCCAGAAGAGGACAGCACTGAGGGTGGGCCCTGGGCAACACTGACGGTCCAAGTTCCTGGCTGGGAGGGGCCTTAAAGTCCACCTAACCCAACCTGCCACGGATGCCAGCAAGCATTGGTCACGAGTGACTGCAACTCTGCTCAAATGACTTAAGCAGAAAAAGAAGTTATCAATCCGGGTAGCTGGGAAGTCCAAGGGTGTGGCCAGGTGCTGGAGTGGAAATTACGTGACCGGGTTTCTCTCTCTCTAGCTTTCGACTGTGCCTTGCCGTGTGTGCTGGTGTCCCTCTCAGACAAGCTCTCTCCATGAGCTGGGAAGGCCGGTGTCTGGCAGCTCCAAGCACTATCATTAAAATTTTCAGTCCAAAAGGAAGAAAGACAGTCTTCCTCTCGGCTGTCACACATCAAATCTCAGAGAAGACTAATTGTCCTGCTGCACTGATCACTATGGGGCATCCTGTCCTGAAAGTACCCACCGTCGACACCATTATCCAGCCCAGCGTCATCCGCTTCCCAGGTCTCTCTCTCTCTCTCTCTCTCCCTCTCTCTCCCTCTTTCCCTTCCTCTTTGTATTTCACCCAGGCTTGAGTCACAAGACTACCTCTCGGCGAGGGGAAAGGGAAGAATCAGCGCCTCCAAACCAGATGAAATGGCTTTTCCACGGGGAAAAGTGTTAGCTACTGAAAGAAAGGGAGAGCTGGCGACCATGGACATCCTGTCCGCCTGCTGGGGGGCCACCTGGCCTCCCCTTGTGTTTCTGAGATGGAGATGCCCCCGCCAAAGGCCTCTAGGAAGGTCAGCGTGGATCCTAGGAGGGGGGAATGGGGAGAATGGAGGGCCTACCCTCGAGAGATGGAGAGATGAGCAACGGGCTTTGGCTAGCTGGCTGTAGCGTGTCTGGGATCTGGCCCTGGGACAGGGGAAGGGGCAAAAGCAGGCCCCAAATTGAAGCCCCAGGGGTCTAGCCTTGGGCTTTGGAGATGCTGCTCCTAGGACACTGGCTTATGGGGCAGGTAGAACAGACACTCCCCGTGTCCAGCTGAAAAGGAGGGGCTGGGCAGAGGTGACAGGAGGAGCTGCCAGCTGCTGTCCCGGGAGTCAGACGGGGGGGCCTAGCTGGCATCCGAGGGCAGGGCAGGCTCAGTGGTGGCCCTGGGACTCTAACCCTGCTGGTCGACATAATAGACTTGCTCAGCACCTGGGGCACTGGGGTGGGAGTCAGCTCGCAGATGCAGGGGGGCAAAGAGCATGCCCTTCCTACGGGGACAGCAAGTTGATTAATGGTTGCTTGGGGCTGGTGGGGGGCTGGGAGGGAGGCAGGGGGTGAGAGCTAAAGGATACGGGGTTTCTTTTAGAGGTGATGAAAGTGTTCTAAAATGCACTACACTGATGGTTAGTTACACATATCTGTCAGTATACTAAAAACCACTGAATGGGTGAGCTGTCTGGTGTGTGAATTATATCTTAATAGAGCCGTTCTGTTGTTGTTTTTATTGTTTTTTATTGTTTTTTTTTTTTGCGGTACGCGGGCCTCTCACTGCTGTGGCCTCTCCCGTTGCGGAGCACAGGCTCCGGACGCGCAGGCTCAGCGGCCGTGGCTCACGGGCCCAGCCGCTCCGCGGCA